>NW_004955479.1:3920426-3953924 GCF_000276665.1 Chinchilla lanigera | reverse complement strand
GCGAGCCACCGCGCCCGGCCCCGGAGTCTGGCCAGCGTGGGCCTCACTGCTCGGGGCCCAGAGATGGAGAGCCCGGCCGGAGGGCTTTCCGCTGCGCGGTTTCACTCTGGGTTTGTGAAATGACCCTGCTGTGGCAAGAGTCGTGCAGGAGGCGGGCGCCTCTGCCCCCCAGCCCGCGCCGGGCCGGCTGCCGGGGTCCATCGGAGCCACGGACGCGGGGGCCACGCGCCCACGGAGGCGGAGCGGGGCGCGCCGGGCGCTCCCGAGCCCGCGGCCGTTGGTCGGAGTTGAGAAGGTAACAATTCATAAATGACTTACAGAGATTTTGGGCTCAAGGATGTTGATTTACCTCTATTGCTTGTCTACTCCTATGAGCTCATTCTTTGCTCTGTGTTATTTGAATTTCTACTGTCGACCTTTATTTAATGGAATCATTTAAGGGAGAAAGGTTGAAAATAACATTAGAACTGCTTTAAACGCCGTGGGTACCATCAAGGAAAGAGTCGCGCTATGTGTTGAGTACGGTTTTTATTTTGACCACAAAATGACTTTTAAAAATCGTCTGGGGACCGCAGCAAACGCTAAGCAGCCGGTCTCGCTCACCAGTTTCTCCTATCACTGGAGGCACGTTGTTATCAAAGCGGAACAAAGTACCACGTTTGGGGTGTCTTCTAATTGTTCTCCTTTCAAATTTCAGTAACTGCTGTAAATTACAAGCAACACTTCGCTGTTTTTTGTTGTTTGACTGTTAAGCGGCTCCCACGAAAAGATTGGAGAAGTTGAATTTCGTCTTGATAAACTTCCCATGCAGTCTGGCCCTGACTTGCGGCGTCACAGTCCAGAGGGGCAAAACTCTCGGGCCTGTGGAAACGGGTAAAATCCCAGCGTTAGTCGTAGGGGCCCAAACCCACCTGCCGCAGTGATCGCTATCTGAAACGCCTGCCGCCGCCTCCCCCGCTCAGGCGTTGGGTGGGACTCCTTACTTCTGTAAACTGATTTAACATGTAAATGCTGTTTTGGGAAGACTAATAACGCTAGGTTTAAACGAAATTTTAATATGAAAGAAATCATAACAGCAAAGTTCTAGAGACAAACAGCAGACAACCCTCCCCTTTCTCCTCCCCCGAAGAGAGGAGGCTCAATGAGTTTCCATTTTCCTAACCTGTGATACTAACCTTCACGGGTTACACACAATTAGCAAGAAGGCTTTAGTTGTCATCAGGCTAACTAAAATCGCACAAGGAGCCTTAGATTTGAACTTGCTGCCCCTAGGTTTGCTTATATGCTGGAAAGTTAGTTCTCACTGTAACTGTATTTTAAGTAGTCTAAGATGCTAAGAAAGACATTCCTTGAACCATGCAGAACTTTTTCTGTTCGTATCCTATTCCATTACCCACTACCCTCTCTCCATCACACACCAGGAAGAAAGAAAAAAGACCAGAGATAAAGACTGTAGAGGAATTTAGGAAAGTTTTCCCTGTTCTGGAGGTAAACTGCGAAGCCTTTGGTGCTATTTTTTAATCAAAAGAAATTGTAACTGTGTCTGGATGCCTGGGAGGTGGTCAGATTAATAATAATAATGCCTCCTTCTCCCTCCCCCCCCTCTTTTAGCTCACAGAAGTTAGTAAGAAGCAAAGAAACCCAGCTTGCTTTGGGGAAGGGGTGGGGGTTAGGAATGCCTGATTGGCCTGAAAATCTTAAAAACAAGGCCAGGGTCAAAGCAATCCACTCAGCAGAAGGTTGGGTTTGTTATAGTGTTTTACAATTCTTTTCTCTTTTTAAAAAATTCATTAGTGTGTTTTGTCTTATTAAGGAAAAAACAAAGATGGTAGATTACTTGGTAACTTAAGAGTTATATTAGTTTTCATTTAAAATTGCAGTAATGTTGACCAGAAATTACATTTCTTTCTGACAGGGACTTAAGTAAAAATCCCAAGGAAATTATGCAAGTTGTTGAGGAACAGAAAAAATACAGTTTAGGAAGTATTGAAGTAAAACTTTGATTACCTAGAAGAAGATAACTTTTAATCATTTTGGAGGAGAAGGACTTTTTATGTTTTCTGTTCTCTTTATGAAGGACAGCTCTGGCACTTTCAGGACAAATGAAACACTTAAAATTCTCAACTTCCACCAGGACTGAATGCGGATGGGTAAGGCAAAGAAATGCTGCCTTTCTGAGGTGAGGAAGGGGAGGAACACTTAATCATTACTTCTGAACAAAAAAGGGAGGATTATAGGCTTCTCCAAGAAAATACAAAGCATCTATAACAGAGTTTCCATTTTGCCATTAACAAAACAAACAAGGCCCCCTCTTGTTCTCTTTTAGTACTTTAAACAATTTTAAGTGTGGGAGCATTTTAGAAGCTTCTAAATTTACCAAATATATCCTACATTTTTCAAATGTTTGGATATAAAACAAACTACTGTGGAGACAAGGCAATAAGTAACCCCTCCTAAATGTATGTTAAGATAGCCCTTACTTTATATAGTTTAGAAAGTTAACAGGTGTGCTGAGGTCTGGGTGCAAAACGTTAACATGTTGGGGTATCAAGGTCTGGATTTGTAAAGAACCTCTTCAGTCTTTAGGATTAGCAAGACCAGGGCTATTTTAAGAGAAGAGCATAATTGATGCTTTGCCACATTTGTGTGACTCAAATGACACTTTCAAACACTTGCCAAAGAGGCAAAGCCTTAAAAGACCAGTGAAAAGCAAACTGTTATATTAACTATACAAAACATGTATACCCCTTTACCAACATTTTTCCCTTTTTAATTTAGTGTCCATTGAAGGAGAAATTTCCGAGATCAAATGACGGCTCTTTCACTGCTTAGGAGCGGGGGGAGGGGGAAAGAAAGAGGGAGGGACACACCGATGTAAAGCAGACTGGTGGCCTCAGATGAGAAGGCAGGTGAGGCTGCAGAGCCGGGGAGTTGTACAAGTCAGCTAGGCGCTCCCGGCTTTCCAGAGCTGGGATGTCTCTTGCTTCTCTGCTTTTTTCTTTAAAGCTGGCCCTGTGACGGAGGATGCGGCAGGAGGGGGATTTTTCGCTATTGGGAAGCCGCAGGTAGGAAAGGGAACCTGATCCGCCCCAAAAGGCAGCAATTAAAGTATTAACTGCGACCCATCTGTTGTGGGGCAGGGACACCCCCACGCCCGCCGCCCCTCCAGCAAAGCCCGTCCCGCGCCCTTTGTCTGAGCATGGGAACGGAGGACACAGATTTTGCGGCCCCAATAGCAAAACGAAGGAAAATTTCTAGTCTGAGGGAACCCCAGTGGCTAAACTCCAGTTGCGAGGGCTCCGAAGCGCCTTCCAGGTCGTGTCGCCTGCTTCCCGGCTCTGCCCAGGTGCCAGCGCTCGCTGCCTTCTGCCCTTGATCACTGCTGTATGTTGTCCCAGCCAGAAACCACCCGACGACCAGAAGGAAGGCATTCCAGGCCCAGCTGCTAAGCCCGGCGGCTTTGGCCTCCCGGCCACCCGCAACCTCAAATGGGACTCACTCCCCTCCTCCTCGCCCTCAGCTTCCCCTCCACCTGCCAGCTGCTCTGCCTGGCAGTTGGGCACCGGGTGGTTCCCAGTCCAGGCCTCTTCCTTTCCCTCCTCTGGGCTTCTTGGACAGGGGCTGCAAAGCCAGCCTGGGGCTGAGGGGTCTGGGTTCTTGGCCTGGCCTGTGCTGCGGAGGGGGCACAAAAGGATGACGCTGAGGTCAGTTTCCTCCTTTTGAGGTCTGGCCTCGCCTCTTTGGGTGAAACTGGTCAGGGACTCAACATCCCACGGGTTTCTAGCTCGCCTCCGCTCCCACTGCTGACCCCTGCCACGGCTCTCACACCAGGCTTGGCCATACCCGTCACCGGTCACACACACCCACGCGCTCGGGTTTGCTCACCAGATAAACGGCAGACAGCCAGGCCTGCCGCCGGGTCTGCAGCTCTGTGCTCTCCCTTCGCCTCCCAGCGCCAGCTCAGGGTTGCAGCGTCTTCCAGCTCCCCGCAGCCTCTCTGCGCGCCGGGCCCCAAAGCTCAGCTCCACGCCATCTCAGGCTTGCAACCCGCGGCCCCGAGGAAGGAGCGTGCTCGGCCGACAAGCCCGAGCCGGCACAGTCGGAGCCTCTGCCCCTTGGCGCCTTCCCGGAACCCTGCAAACTCTGGGCCTCACCGCCCCAGGACCTTGAGCCCCGGAGCCACACCCCGAGGGGCCTGGCGGGGGTGGAGGGACGCGGCTGGGGCTCGGTCTCCTCGCGCTCTCCGGGAGGCGCGCGTGGCGGGGCAGCCGCTCTTCTCGCCGCGCCGGGGCGCACAGACAGCCCGGCTGCAGCCCGCGCTGCTCGGAGGAGGCACGCAGGCGCTGGCTGCCGAGGCGGGATCGCTAAACTGTAGGGTTTCCTTCTCTGCTCGGCCTTCAGTACTGAAAACGCTTGGCTGGGGAAAGCGCTAGCTGAACATGACACGCTCTTCCCGCGCCCTCAGTGGAAACTCATGGAAGCGCGCACTCGTGTGCACTCGTGTGTGTGTGTGTGCGTGTGTGTGTGTGTGTATCCCGGGCCGGTCCGATACGAATCAAGGTTTCTTGAGGTGTCACACTCGCTTACGCCTGGAAAGTCCACAACTTTGTGGATGAGAGTGCGTCATTCCCAGGCCTATTGCCTGGGCATCGCCTTTACAAAACCACAAACATAACAAGCCCCCCAGGGCCGCTCGTTCTCCGGGGCATTTGGGAAGGCCAGTTACCTGCTGGCGTCTTCCCAACGGTCCAGACTCCTTCCAGCCTCCAGAAGCCTAACGTCCCCCGCCCTGGAGGAAGGAAGAAGGCTGCGGAGGAGGCTGCGCGGCCGATCCCAGCCCAGCGGAACCTAGCAAAGAAACCTGGGATTTCGCTGCCGGAGGCTTCCTGGCCGAGGCTTTCTGAAGCCTGGCGTTTGATAAATATAGCCTGGCATTTGCCCCTGAATTAGACTGTTTCCTTATTTAGCCCTTGCACAATGATTTTAGATGATGTCACTTAGAGCTAAACGAGAAAATTGATCTCGGATTTGCCTAGCCTCTCAAGCCTGGTTAAGCAGATTGAGAATTAAAAAGACAGAGGAAGCAGGGGGAGGGGCGGCCGGAGGGTAGCGAAGTGCAAGCGGCGGAGGCCCGCGCGAAGGGCGGTGCTGGGAGCTGCCCAGAGCGCCCCCGCCCCTTCTGGGCGGAGGAACCTCGCTCGCCAATGAAAAGTAGCCACTGACTGCAGAGGAAAAAAAAAAAAAGTTTTCCTGTTGACTGTAGGAAGCGAATTGAGCAATTATCTAGTTTACCTTCTCCTCTTGGAAGTTAACGATTGGCGAGATCTTGGCTGCGTTATTGACACAACACTTTCTATTGATAGAAATAAGTAGTGATTGTCCCGGAGTCATTGGTGCGCCAAGAACTCTGCGATGGGCTGGCAGGAGTCCATTGGGCTGGGCAGGCAGGTTCGGCTGGCGATGCTGGGGAGGAGGCGGAGGAGGCTGCTGGCGGTGATGGTGCCCTTCCTCCTCTCCGCAGGTCTGTGACAAGCAGGGAACAAGGCAACGACCGAGGAGCCCAGCCCTGGCTGACAGACGCTGGCGACTCAAACATGGACAGTAGCTGCCACAACGCGACCACCAAAATGTTAGCGACTGCTCCAGCCCGGGGCAACGTGATGAGCACGCCCAAACCCTTGGCGTTCTCCATTGAGCGAATCATGGCGCGCACCCCAGAGCCCAAGGCCCTGCCAGTGCCCCACTTCCTGCAGGGAGCCGTGCCTAAAGCGGACCCCAAGCATTCTCTGCATCTCAACTCGACGATACCCTGCATGATCCCCTTCGTGCCCGTGGCCTACGACACGAGCTCCAAGGCCGGAGCGACAGGCCCGGAGACGCGCAAGACAAGTCTCGAGGTCCCGGCGGCACCCGCAGTGGCGCCTGCAGCGCCCGCATTCAGCTGTAGCGACCTGCTCAACTGCGCCCTGAGTCTCAAGGGCGACCTGGCCCGCGATGCTCTGCCCCTGCAGCAGTACAAACTGGTAAGGCCGCGTGTGGTCAACCACTCCTCCTTCCACGCCATGGGCGCCCTCTGCTACCTGAACCGAGGTGACGGCCCGTGCCATCCGGCTGCCGGAGTGAACATCCACCCGGTGGCCTCCTACTTTCTCAGTTCCCCTTTGCACCCGCAGCCAAAAACGTATTTAGCCGAAAGGAATAAACTGGTGGTCCCGGCGGTGGAGAAGTACCCGTCGGGAGTAGCTTTCAAAGACCTGTCCCAGGCTCAGCTGCAGCATTACATGAAAGAAAGCGCCCAGCTTCTGTCGGAAAAGATCGCGTTCAAAACTTCGGAATTCAGCCGAAGCTCTCCTAACGCCAAGCCCAAAGTTTTCACCTGCGAAGTCTGCGGAAAGGCGAGTACTGCGCAGAGGGAAGCTCTGTCCCTTCCTTCCTTCTCTTTCCTTTCCCTCCCTTCCTTCCCTCCTTTCTTCCTCTTCTTTTCTTCCTCCCATCCTTTGCTTCCCTCCTTTTTCCTTCCTTCTCTTCCTGTTATTTTGGGCTTAATTATTTGCATATATATATTATACTTCCTAGCCTCCCCCTGCCCAGTTTGGTTTCAAACTGCTTGTTTGGCTAATGTTCTGTACGGTGTTTAATTTTAAGGTCTTTAATGCACACTATAACTTAACCCGGCACATGCCGGTGCACACGGGAGCCAGACCCTTCGTTTGCAAAGTGTGTGGAAAAGGCTTCCGACAAGCCAGTACCCTGTGCAGACACAAGATCATCCACACGCAGGTGTGTACATCTGCCTCAGTTTATGTGGTGTACCTCTGAAGTGTTGGGGGTGACAAATAAAGTTATTCTTTAGCATAAGATTTGCTTAAAGGTGCTAGCTGGATGGGGGACATGTATTGTTTGCCTTTGTTCTGCGTAAAAGCTTTTAGAGCTTTACTGTGTTTTGCTTGCAGGACTCCACACAATAATAACGAAGTACTTTAATTTTTTTTCTTTTCCTCCATCTTTCTTAGGAAAAACCTCACAAATGCAACCAGTGTGGTAAAGCATTTAATAGAAGTTCCACTTTAAACACGCATACTCGAATACATGCTGGCTACAAACCGTTTGTGTGCGAATTCTGCGGCAAAGGATTTCATCAGAAAGGTACCCAGCCCAGGAGACATTCGTTGTCTGTCAAGATGGTCTTAGGGAGAGCTGTACTTAAATCTTTTAGGGATATTTTAGAAAAACGATTTTTAAAGTACGACTAGGTACTTGGGGCATAGGTAGTCACTCTAACCTCCTACCCTAAGGTCTGATTAATATTAGAGAAAGGCATGAGGGACATTGCTTTTTAACTGCCTGATCTTGCTTTAGATAAGTGGACTGATGAATGTTATGAAAGTGGAGCAGAAATCCCCTCACTGTTAGTCTCCTAAATACACTTTGGGAAGCAGTCGCCCTGCTCTGCTGTTAGAGCGGCCCCTGCTCTTCCGCTCCTCCGACCATGCATCCACTCCCTCCTTTTCAAGCTGTTTTAAAAGCCATATCCCTGTCATTTGTCTGTTTCAGGGAATTACAAGAACCACAAGTTGACCCACAGCGGGGAGAAGCAGTTCAAGTGCAATATCTGCAACAAGGCTTTCCACCAGGTTTACAACCTCACTTTCCACATGCACACCCATAACGACAAGAAGCCTTTCACCTGCCCCACTTGCGGCAAGGGCTTCTGCAGGAACTTTGACCTCAAGAAGCACGTCCGTAAGCTGCACGACAGCAGCCTGGGGCTGGCCCGAACGCCTGCGGGGGAACCAGGCAGCGACCCGCCACCCTCGCTGCAGCAGCAGCCTCCCGCCACTCTGCCGCCTCTGCAGGCTCCGCTGCCGCCCGCTGGGCCTCTGCAGCCCGGCCTCCACCAGTGATCTCCGCCAAGGCTCCTCCCAACCCCGGTCCGAACCCTGCGGCCAAGGCAGCACAGACTGGGGCTGGACCTCTTCGTCCGAGCTCGTCTGCAGAACCCAGGGCATGATGGGCCCCGCACTTTAGGGCGGGCCCGAAGCCTCTGCATTCCTGGCCTTTGCTTCTTGCATGCATCTGCTAAGTGGTTTTGTGTATTATATTCTAAATAGGCACTAACAATTATGAGAAATTTGGAAGGGTTGGCTTTACGATACTTTTAATTTGGAAAGACTTCTCATCTTGGGTGGAGAGATGCTGTTTATTTTGTTTTTAAAGCAAATTTCTGCTGTATTTATTGAGATCTGTATTATTCTACTCGGGAATGCTGCACCATTTTAATATTATTACTGTATATATTTCCATTGTGTTGATTCTGCCATCTCAAAATGCCTGCTGATTGTCATTTCCTCTTCCCCGGCCGTAACAAAACAGTGTGTGTATGTTCTATATACACACAGATAGATGTGTGTGCCTGTAAAGGTGCATTCCACGTTCTTGAGCACACACATAATGCATATACACATACGTATTAGATAAGGGTGTTTCATTATTAATGAATCTGAATTTCAGTTTTGATTCTTGCACGTGAAAGTTGATTCATTGACTTTTGGAAATAAATAATTGGAAAATGCTTATTTAATCAACAAACTTTAGGGCTTTGTTTGTATTATTCAGTTAAAGATCCCTAGTTCTGACCCTCTGCTCTGCCTTGTTTTTTTAAAAGCTGAACTTTGGGTTAATAATACCTAATGTTTTGATCTGAAGGTGCAAATAATCTCTCCAAAGGGTTACAACGTTGGGCAAGGTTATGAAATTTGGTTAAATTCGGAGAGAGAAGATGTGTATTTTTCTCACAGAAGCATGACTTTGCCTTGGACCTTCTGATATATCCGTAGCGCACAGTAAGGTGAAAACAATGTACCTAGGAGCGTTGCGTTACATGTATTTCCACCCGCGCATTACAGCAGCATGCAGAAAGATATCTATTGTTTGCATCCCGAAGGCACATGTTGACAGCTCCGCACAGCTGGCAGAGGGAGCCTCCGTGTTTTTATGCGTGTATGTGTTTATAGACGAATATACTTCCATTCAAGGAGGAAACATGGATGAAAACCAAACTCTGGCGGGTGCCAGGTCCTTGAAACGCTTCAAGTGTTAATCAGCAGCTCCGCTGTGAGCTCGGGCTCTGGTGTTTTCTAACTGCAAGTCGCTCCTGTTTTCTTGCCAAAACAGTGAAACAACTGCTAAAGACTTTAATTAAGAGGGGTAATTAGTTCAGATTTATCAAAGCCGGGTTGTTATACTATTAGCTGCTCAGTAGAAGCTGCCAGACAAACTCACAGCCCAGCACAGTAGTCCCGCTGCAGCGGCCGCGTCCTAGGCGTGGGGCTGGGGGGCGGCCGCAGGGGTCCCCGCCTCGCCCGCCGCCCGGGAGCTCTCGGCCCCTCCCTCCACCGCGCCCTGCCAGGCCGTGGGCAGCGGGCCCTCGAGCACGCGGCCGGCGGGTCCGCAGCCGGGCTCTGTCCTCCTCAACCAGGGAGCGGCGCGCTCCTGGTAGCCTGGCCGGAAGGCTAGAGGAGCGGGCCGGGCTTGCGGGCTGTGCATCTTCGGCCGCTCTCGCTCTTGCGCTCCGCTGCAGAGGAAGGCCCGAGGGGGCGCGGCGGGGTGCCGGGAACCGGGCAGTCTCCCTGCGGGCTCCAGGGCTTGAGGCTCGGGCTCCAAAAGTGGCCTTAGAGACCGAAGATGCAAAGGCCCGGGGCGGGGGGGTGAACGCGGGCGAGGGTGGGCCAGTCCCACTGGACGCTCGAACCTGTTCTGTCCGGGCTCCTCCAGGGCTGGGAAGTGGAAGAAGGGCTGGGGACGCCAGAATCCGGCCGGCCGGCCAGCGTGAGCTCAAAGGGCCTGGGGGCGGGCAGGTTCCTCCCGGGCAGGCGTCGCGTTCAGACGCCCCAGGGCGGCCCATACCCAGGACCCCCGCACTGGGGCAAGTCCCAGCCGAGGGCGAATCCAGTGGGCGAATCCCTTTGCTGACTTGTTAACAGACCCCCACCCTCCAGGACACACGCGCATATACGCGCTTTTTCCTTCGCTGAGGCCGAAATCCGTACTGTATTTGACTTCGGAAAGCCAGGGGCATTTGGGGAACTCCATAGCAGAAAAGAACTTGAATCTGCCCGAACTGCAAAGGCACCATCTCTGGATGTCCAGTGGAGTGGATCATCTCCTCCCAGGGCCTGGCCGCATTCCCTCACTCCAGGAGGTCCAGTGAATGACTGGGACACTGTGGGTAGCCACCTTTTCAAGGTGGTTTAGTTGGATCTTGAAAGCAGTTCTTCTTCCTTTGAATAAGGACAATGGGATCTGGGGGTCCTTATAACTTGCAGTATATATATTTAAATTAAAAGGTAGAAAATAGCTTTTGCTTCTTGAACTTATTTTCAGTAAGTGTTTGGACTTATTCTCAGAACCCAAGATGTAGTACTTTCAGACACTCAAGGCAGGACTGCGCTGGGGGAAACAATATGAACGCTGTTGAGGACGGTTACTAAACCATAAAGTCCTCCCCGCTGGGGAGTATTTACCTGTGGTGTTTCCAGGTGTTAGTGCATTTTGACATATTGAAAAGAACTTTTTAAAAATGGAACAATACAACTGGTTTCTGGCAATACCAGAAAAAAGGAAAGAAAGATAAGGAGAAAGAAAACTAGAGAGAGAGAAAAATTTGAAAAACAGAAGACCAGCCACTGTCCTTTGGAAGGACTTTCTGTAAGGTCCTCTGCATGATGGTGCCGTAGTTCCATGAAGGGAGGCAGGTGGAAGCGACTGTCTTGTGCTCACCGGCTGGAGCAGCCTGGAGTGCTGGTGAGTAAGGTGACCAAAGGGAATTCTCCAAAACTAAGCCCTGAAGAAAGCTACTTGCTGGAGACAAGTTGTCAGTGAACTTTGATTAAAGACAAAACTCTCGGAGCTTACTAAACATCAAGGGGAATCTCCTTAAAGAGACATAAGTTTAAGGTGTAGAGATTAAGTTTATAGGGGTCTGAGACAAAGTGGGGCCCTTAGCTGAAAGACCTTACAATTCTTCTGGTGCCAACAAATATTGAGAGGCGATTTCCCCCTTAACTCTAAGCTCTGTGTGTGTGTTTCTGTGTGAGTTCATCTCTGTGGGTTTACGTAGACTTTTATACTTATTTATAAAATAATTCACCTGTAAACATGAACAGCAGCTTGGCTTTTTCCCCACCCAGCTCCTTCCCTCTTGTGTCGAGATGATGAGAGGCTACTGTCCAGGTTATCCACCGAGGGGATGGTTTATCTTCGACTCCTTCTTTGGGGAGTAACTGTTGGTACAGAGGAAGACGGCTTCTACGGCCATGGGGACCAACTTTAGAAACTCAGTGACCCACTGGAAACTTACATTTTATTCAGCTTTTAGAAATAAGAATGTTATAGAACAGAATTAACAATGCAGTATTTCATTTTACCTGTTTAACACGGAAGCCATGTCCTGCTGTCTCAATCTTTTCCCAAAAGTAATAATTTGTCCAGACTTCCAAAGTTTTAGTGTAAGAGCAAGTTATTATGCAAGATTAGAACTAAGTTGTCTAATTTCAGTAGTAAATGACAGCCCTGGTTAGTAGCTTCATGGAAGTGTGTCCTTGTTAGTGAGGCTTGAAATTTAGTGAGCTTCTTGTGGAACTTTTCTCCTTTCTACATGTGGAAGAAGTTCATCTGTAAGACATAATGCACATGGGTATGTGCGTACTACTTAACAGAGTTCCTGCTTATATTAGCAGCATATTAGTAGCAGTTATTAATGTGAAAAATTATAATTTTGTTAGAACACATGACAAATTAAAAATTGACTAAGATAAATGTAATGGTTATGTTTTATTTTTTAAAAAAGTATCTAAAATATGCTATGACAAATATAAAATTATCCTCAAAATTTGGGTAGAAACAAACAAAACTATTTGATCATTTTACAAAACGTTATATTGGGGAAATCTTTTTCATAAAATTTACTTTAAGGGATCATGACTTGCTTTGTTACCAAACAGGGTGCCTTTAAAAGAGCTTGACGTTGAAAACCAACTAAATCCCAGTGGATAAAAATATGAAGTTGTTAGCTATTGAGAGAACAAGTAATTCTGAACCCAGTAAAACACTGCCTTTTTGCAATGTTTTGCTGAAACTACGTTACTCTCACACAAGAAGTAGCATTTCTACTATAATTAAAAACAAAAATAATTTTATTTATCAGTAGAAGACGGTTTGTTACAGACCTCATTGCTTTTACAAATTAATTCATGCATCCCTTCTATCTCCAGGGCAAAGTAAAAACAAATAACAATATACTAACCAACATACTGGTTATTTATGTACTCTTGATATTAAAGCAATTACCAGTTTAAGTCAACCTAGGTTATCTCTCTCATGCAATGGAGAAGAGGAAGCCTGGTATCTCAGTGCCCTTGGCATTCTGTTATATTTTTCTGCTTTTGTTATGTATTGCATGTATTGTGTATTTCATGTATCATAATGTGTTACTCATGATGAACTTTGAGGAAAAGTCAAAATTCATCATACAGTAGAATAGGAACAAAATTATCACAAATAACCATGTGCCTTTTCTAGTTAAGATTGAAATGGGATTGGTGTCAAATAAAATTGTGTTGCTATTGGTCTTAGTGAGATTAAGTTACTAAGTAAAGATGGAAAGAAATTCTACCAATACAAGTCCCTAGAATTAATATTTTGCTGTCAAACAAATGTCTGTCATGGGTACAAAAGGGTGGGAATGGAGAGAGAGACAGCATCAAGTGTCACTTACCAACCAGGGTTAGAAATCGATCACAAAATGAAGAGCAGATCTCCAACTTGATTTCATTCTGTTTTTCTTAATAGGGATGGTATAGAGTTTTTGTGTAGTAAAATCTGGGAAGATCAGACTGGCGCATGGCCCTCTAACCGTAGTAACAAATAAGTTTTGATAACTCACAACAAAAATGCAATTCATCAATTAAACATGACCCAAATCCAGATTGTGTATCTTAGTCAGTTTGAGCTGACATAATAAAACATAGTACACTGGGTGGATCAAACACTTGAAAATTATTTTCTCCCGCTTCTAGAGGCTGAAAGTCTCCAAACAGGGTGATAGCACGACCTTGCTCTTGTCTTTCTGACTGGCAGAGGACTGCCTTCTTGCTGTGCCTGCTGGTGGCAAGGTGGTGGATAGAAGAAAGAGCAACTCTCTGGTGTCTGTTCTCAGAAGGGCACTAATCCCGTCAGACCAGGGCTGTATCCTCAGGGCCTCACCTCACCCTGCTTATCCCCCAAAGGCTGCAGCTCCAACTACTTTTATGATCATTGTTAGCACTTCAGCATATGAATTATGAGGGGCAGGTTCAGTGCATAACAATGGGCGAAACAGTCCAAAAGTGTATTTTGTTTGCACAAAGCTTTAGGTAAAGATGGATTTACATTTTTAAATATTTCAGCAAAATCCAGACCTAGCACCCCAATTTCTTCAAACATGTATAAGGGTATTGATGGAAGAGGGGAGAAAGAGAAGAGTAGAGATAAAACCTACTAGTTAAAAAATATTTTAAAAACAAAATGAATTGCTACGTGTGAGTCTTATTTCAGCTCCAGTTCTACTAGTAAAATGTAAAAATACAAGTCATTCATAAATTTAAACACTGATAAGGAGCTTAATAAAGTTAATAAATTATGTTTATCTCTTGATAGGTGAAAAAAGTATTATGATTTTCTTAAAACATCTTTTAGAGCTGTGTGTATAACGAAGCATGAAAGATAAGATGTCTGGGATTTGCTTAAAATATATAGGAGAGGGAAAGTGTGTAAAGGTACAGATCAAACAATATTAACCATCAATTCATAATTGCTGAAGTTGGGTGCTGTTAAGTAAGATTACATTATACACATGGAACCTTTTTTGTGTGTGATCTAAACAAGATGTTTACTTCTCTTTCATTTTTTATTTTCTCTTCTTTTGGTGGGGTGCTTAAAAGTTTTAAAAATTTTTACCAGTACATGTTGTAGTGCATATAATTCCATTACGAGAAGTTGGGACATGGACATACGCATCTTGTTTCCTTTTACGTCCCCTACCTATGAAATACCTTTAAGTTTGAAATTTCACATAACAGAAAGTGTCTTAAAAATATCTTACAGCAGTTACCTTGTCATATTTTTTTTTAGAGACTGAGTCTCACTATAGAGTTTAGGCTGGCTTTGAACTCACTCTGTAACCCAGGTTGGCCTCAAATCTGTTGTAATCCTCGTGCTTCAGTATTCCAAGTGCTTGTATTACCGTTTCTTCCTCATAGGGTAATAATCCTACTACCTTGAAGCATTAACTACATTTTAAAACTATCCTTTTAAACCTGACTCCAGGGTTAATACCATTACAATATACAGTTTTAAACATGTGTAGCAATGTTTAAAAATTGAGAATTTGAGGAGGGGCAAGAGATGGGCTATTTGATGCTTTTCAGTAATCATCAGCTGACTACCTAAAGGGAAAAAACCAATGAACCTGATACTCTCCTGAGAAGAGGAAGTTAAAATGAAAGAGAACGGCACAAAATTTATATTGGCTTGGCTAGTTTAGGTAGTGCGGAAGAAACACGGGCTGGGGGAGGGTCACTGAAAGGCAATCAGTACACAAGGGAAATTATCTCTGTACTTTGTGGTCACTTTGAGTCTAAGCCTAGGAGGCACAGCAGGACTTTCAGAAAATCAGAACTAAAAGTCAGTATTCATTGACTCATTAATTCAAAATACAAAGAACCAGCCTAGTTGCTGTGGATGTTGGTTTATCAGTTTTCCACTGTTGTGATGTAATACCTGAGGTAAACAACCTATAAGAAGGAAATGCTTCTTTTGGCTCATGTTTTGGAGGTTCCAGTCCACTGGTGGCCATCTCCATTGCTCCTGGACACACCCCCTGTGGCCTAACTTCTCCCAAGCAGACTGAGCCTTCCCCACGTTGCCTTTGAGAGTCATTGAATGTCTAGAACCTAACAGTATGCAAGAAGTAGCAAGACTCAGGGCTGGGCTTGTAACTCAGGGGCCGAGCAGTTGCCTAGCATGTGCAAGACCTTAGATGTGATCCTCAGCATCCTCAAACAGTGGCTACAAGTGACCTACAAGTGTGGACAGAGTGGTGAATATTTATATAATAAATGTATCTTTGGGTGGTGCTTTTTCCCTACATTCACTTAATATAGCAGTTTTCAATTAAAGGTGAGTTCCTCCTCCTCCAGCCAGGACGTAGTACAAAGACTGGAAAACTTTGGTTATTACACTGTGAAGGGATGCAAGTATTACTTATTGAAAAGAAACAAGGGATAGTCCTAAGATTTCTAAAATGCATAGGACAGGCCCCTACAATGCACAATATCCGGCTGAAGATGTCATTCTGGCCGAGACCAAAACATCTTTGTTTCGAAATTCTGGTTCCTGAGACAGATTCTGAGAGGCTCAGTTTGGCCTCTGCATCCGAGTACTAGTTTACGGCCCACTTAACTGTGGTTAGAGATCAATTTAAGTTTCTATTACTCTTTCTTAAAGTTGACTGAATTTTTCTTCTGCAGTCTCTAATAAGCTGCCAAATTCATCTGTGAAATGTCTATTTAAGATAGATTTTTAGGTCTAGAATTGACATTTTAAAAATAATTCCCTTTGTTTTTCCATGTAGATTCTCTATCTCTTTATCATGTCCTGTATTTTCCTTTGAGTTACTGAAGTTTGTGTGTGTTTTTTCATAGTACTGAGACTCTAACACAGAGGTGCTATACCACTAAGCTGAACCCTCAGCCTCCTCCAACCTAAAGTTTTAAATTTTGAAACAAGGTCTCCCTAAAATGCTGAGACTCGAATTTGTGAGCTTCTTCTAATTTATATCCCACATAGTTTGGGTTACAGGCATGCACCACTACTCCTAGCTATTAAAGATTTTTATCATAGCTCTTTAGATAGTATTGCCTGCAAATTTCAACGTCTTTATCATCTTGGGGTTTTTGTTTCTATTATTTGTTTTCAAATTATTTATCTGTTATTTGCAACCTCATTTTCTTTCTTCTTTTCATATCTATTAATATTTTTAGCACACTAGATATTATAGACTCCAAATTATTGAGAATCTAGATTTTTATGATAGACCTGTCATTTGTTGTTTAATGTTGTTCAAACAGTTGCTTTATTTATTTTGTCTGGTTTTATAATTCTTTTTACAGTGAGACGTTAACTTGACACCCACTACTCTGTTATTTTAGGAACTGAAAGTTTAGAAAATTTCTTCCAGATTGCTTGCTGAAAACAATAGGACTGCAAAAGCCATTGCGTGGATTGCTTTCCTCAGGAAGGGTCCATGTCAAATCACACGGCAGGATGGCTCTGAAATCTTTACCTGTGACAAAGGTAAACAACTTCTAATTTTAATGTGTTTTAAATCTTTACTTTTGAAGAACACTTAACTCTTCATTTTTTAACCTTGTTTATCTTACTTGACGATCACTCAATGTGTGGAGAAGTATTTCCACACAGGAGATGCTTGAGTGTAGTTGAACTTTCAGCAGATCATCAGCTTGACTCTTAGTGGGAGAGGATGACACCAACCAGGTTTGGTAAGGAGAGTTTAAAAGAATTTCATGATAATGTGGCACTGTGTGCAGTTTTATATTTTTAAGACTTATGTGTATGAAATCTCACTGGATTTTCTCCAGAAGTTATGAATTAGAAAGACCAAGTTTAGCAGCACCATTTTGTAGGTGAGAATGTGGAGGACTTCAGGGAAAAAGAGGCTCACACAAAGTCACTCAGCTAGCAAAAGGCAGAACCAAAAACAGTAACAACACACCACGGTTCTATTCTTCTGACTGTGAGCCCAGATCACTTTAACCCATCTAAGAAAAGTATTGGCTGGACAGTGAGGATGAATATCATGGGAAACTAAAAGAGTAGGGCTTAATTAGAACCAGAGCCAGACTAGGAAAACCAACTTCATGATAACCACTAACCAATGGTGGGTATCCCCACAGCTGGAGATAAAATCACATCTTAAAAACCCCAAATTTGATTAAATATGAGAGCAACATTTAAATAGTAAAAAAAGTGCTTCTACATGAACATAATTAGGAAGGTTTTGGGGATTCCACTGCTAATGGTAGACAATAGAATCATATGTGATTTAATTGGTTGGGCAGTTTTTCTTTTAAAACAATTTAACATGTTTATTTGTGCACTGTTGTTCCCAAACTCCGCACCATACTGTCATTTGCTTATGGTCAACCACAAATATTAAATTGAAATAAGCAGGTCATAAGTTCTCGATTGCATAAAATTTTGAGTAGCATGATAAATTCTTTCCTCACCCCACTCTGTCCTACTTTGGACATGAATCATCCTTTTGTCCAGAGTATCCATGCTGTATACACTATGTACTCATTAATTACTTAGCAACTAAGTTATCCATATTGCAGTGCTTGTGTTAAAGCTGCCCTCATTTTACAGAATGGTGGCCCCAAACTGCAAGGTTATTGTTTCAAAGGAGGCACCAAGGCATAAAACATGGAAAGAAAGATTAACTCCAGGGCTACATGGCAATGATACAAGGTATAGAAGATAAGGCATGGTATACAGGGTTTGGTGCTATACATGATTTCATGAATCTGCTGGGAGGTGGAACATGAAGAGGGGACTGCTTTACTCAATTTATTTAATGTGGTATATAAACCACAGAAAAATAGTATCATTAAAAATAAGTGGACCAAAGTTGAGTGCAGTTTAGGATGCCTGTAATCCCAGTACTCTGGGAGGCCGAGGCAGGCAGATTGCAAGTTCATGTCCAAAGTGCTAAATTTAGTGACTTAACAAGATAATTTTACAAAATTAAAAAAAAAATAATGAAAGGGCTGGGGATACAGCTCAGTGTGGAGGCTCTGGGCTCAACCCCTAGTACAAAAAAGAAAAACTATGCCAGAAATCAGGACTACTTTGAATCTCAAAAGATGCTACATTATTCCACTGGATGATTCATTCTGCATATGTACTATTCAGTTAACACACACATATTTCTGTTCAATAAAACACAAATGTTTTACAGAACAAGTTTAAAATATAAGAAATCAAATTTCAAATATATACATTGTTTAAAACTTCACCCTAGAACACACAGGACTCTGAGATGGGACCTTGAAAGAAACATTTGGAAAGTTCTCTGAATGCTAGATCAATTCACCATCCAAACTTCCTTGTGTACCTGCTGTGAGACAGACCTCATGCCAAATGCTGTGACAATGGACAATAAACAAACACACTGTCCATGCTCTAATGGGTCTCGGTCATAACATGTGTAATTATAAATATTTAATAACTAATTATAAGTGCAAAAGAATTGGAAGTATGACCGACAGTTTCTGAAAGGAGAATCCAATAACATCTCAGAGTCAAATAGGTAAACATTTAGAAAAGTTTTTCTAGTGAAATGGTCTTGTTTTGTTTTGTTTTTCATTGCTAGGTATTGAACCCAGGACCTTCTGCTTGCTAGTTAAGCACTCTGCCGCTGAACTTCGTATGCACCCCTTTTAAATTTTTGATTCTAAGTGGCCCAGGCTATCCTTGAACTTGTGATCCTCCTGCTTCAGACTCCTGAGTAGCTGATATTACATGCTTGTACCACTCTACCTGGTGGAAAATGATTTTAATAAGAGTATTTGTATTTTCATTGTTCCTTTTTCAAAAAGAAATTTTATCCTAGGGGATAGAGGAAAATACAATCCTAGAATAAAAAAAATTCTTGTTCTATCTGGAGTGTTTAGGTTGACGTTTAAAATCCACAGATAGATCAGAATGCTTTGTGGTGACTCTGTCAAAACTAAAACAAAACAAAACAAAACAAAGTATATCCTTAGATTTTGGAGCAAAGCTGTGTCTTCTTATTCAAATATTCATACTGTTCCGGGGGGGGGGGAGCTCTTCTTTTGTGCTGAGCTCTTGCAGAGACTGAATCTGTGATAATTAGCCATCCAATAACTACACTTACCTAGCCATCCCAATATGAACTCAATACCTCTCACCCAAAATTCACCCCGCAGAATTGAATGTGCACAGCATAATTCCACTATCAAAAGTGGTAACTTTGAAATTAGCCCTAAAAGTTCAAATCATATGCAAAAGTATATGTCCCAAGCTTTCACACCAGCTACATGTTAATCCATATTTATGTCTTTTTGTTGTCATTCTTTATAACAATTAAGAAAAGGAAAAATGAGACCAATTCAAAGATCATTGTTCATAATATCCTGGTTTAAGGACAGTTCCTGGGGTCTGTGACTCTGGTCAACCAACCCAGTTCCTTCTTTCCTGCTTGAAGTTCTCAAGAACGGCAATAGAAAGTGCAGGGAAATGCAACATTCTGAGGTGAGGAGGAAGTGGGTAGAAGGAATGAGCTTTGTCACTGCCCCTCCTAGGAAAGGACGTCCTACCACACTTTAGCCCAGTCACTGAAGTAACTTCTGGGGCATAGCTGCTTTCCGAGGTCCTTCAGCGTGTGGCAGAGGCATACCTGATCTGGGTAGCTTTCCGGAGCTTTGGGGCCTTCGCCCAGCTGGTGTTTATGCTCTGCCTCATTGGACCCATGCAAGTAGTAGAAACTGCAGCTCAAAGTACACTGCCCTGTAGTGATGACCAGTGCACAGTGAACTTCCTTTGTGTACATCATGTGCCACACATTTTGTTGGGCAAGAAAAGTTCACTGCTGAAGCTTTACAATCCCAAGTGGGAGAAAACTCAGGGACAACGGGTAAAGGAAATTCTCTCTCTAGAAAGAACTTTTGAATAATGTATCTAATTGCCCACTTGAATGAGTAATGGCAGGAGGTATGCATGTATGATTATTTTTAAAATAGTAGTTACTTATTTGCCTATATATGGCTAATAACTAGGAAAGAAAATAACTGAAAATTTTTAAAATAAATAAATAGATCTTCTTGAATAGGCCCAGCACATGAGGATATTTATGTTCTGTATTCATGTTTATGTTCTATCCAGGTCACCAATTTATATTATCTATGATGAAATCTCCTGATTAATGGGGCAGACAATGACCTGTTATTTGGGTGTTGTTATGGCTTGGGGGATATTTTTGCAAGGGGAGCAATATAATGCAGAACACATATTTTATATGATTATTCATAATAATCACCCAAAGGACAATATACAAAAGAGTGCTGGAAATCTGTCCCCACACTAAGACCAAGGAAACCAGCCGAGGGCCTAGATCCCACAGAAATGTCCTGCATGAGTCCAACTGAATACCTAGAGCTCATAACAATGCCTCCCACGAATCCAACTCGAGGCCCAGAGCCCACTACAATATCTCACGCAGGCTTGTTTCACAGATCTACACTGTGAAGGCCTAAAGGTCAGTGGTGGAATCTGGGAAGTCTGTGCAGGCAGGATGAAGCATCTGTGCTAGCAGGCTGAAGGCTCTACACTAGAGCTAGGAGCTAGGAAGCAATGCTCAAAGTAAGAACTGGAGCTCCTTGGAAAGGTACCACAGCAATCCTCAGCAACAGTGAGGTCCTGAGCTCCTCTGATGCTCAAGATGGCTGAGTTCCCATCAGGGAAGCCAATGCAGTAAGCTTCTTCAAGAGCCTGAGCTGTGCCCCTTCTTCCTCTCCAGAGCCAGGAAGCAATACTCAGAGTGAGGACTAGAGCTCCCCCAAAGTGAATCAAAGCCATTTGCAGTGCCAACGAAGTCCCGAGCTCCTCGGAGAATGAAAACAGTCAAGTTCATCAGGAAAGCCAGCGTGATGAGCTCCTCCAAACAACCAACAACTCCTTACAGCTTCTACCAGCTCCCCCCAGCCTTTCTTCATTCCCAACAGCCTCTACTTCTTCTCCAGTTCTGCCTCTATGCCACTGGCAATGATCCCCAGGTGGGCCTCCCACACCCAGCACCACGCTTACTCTGTTCAGCTGGCAGTTATAAGTTGACCACCAGTTATCAATCCACTACAGATGTCAATCATTTCTCCTCCCCCACCCCCTGCATCTATCCCAATACTGGCCCAATGAGTTGATAGAGGCCCTTGAAAACAATGGTAAAAGACACAGATGGGCTTAGGAAATTTCCACTTTGCTAGGACTGATCTGGATTTCACAGCTGAATAGCTGTCCTATCAATACTAGCATTCAATGTAGAACCTCTAACATATGTAGTACTGTGAGACAAGGCAGCCAATAGGCAGTACGTAGATTACTTAGACTCTTTACTCATAGCAGACCACAGGTTGTTTTTGGTGTAATAGACGTGTAGTCTGCATATAGATTTGTCTTTCCTACACACACTACTTTTACCTGCATTTCCACTCATGGATTTTTAAATCCCTCATTTCCCATCACACCACATGACTACTTTTGGCTGGAACATTCATTTTACACCAGTAAAATGGAACCAGTGAGTTCATATCTATTAGTTGCAATAGTCTCCTGTAACTATTATCTGGAAGAAATAGACTCAAGAATAGTGTACTTGATTGAATTACATGCCAGATGAGAGAACACTGTTCAAATGAAGCTGTCCTACAGGATACCTACCCTATGTACCCTAACCCAACAACCAGTACTCAGTGCTACCTCTCTGTGATTCAGTCCATGTAGGAACTAAAGAGTTCTGAGTGACTCTTTCCATTATTACTCCTGCAATTTCAGTTGAAAAAGCTTGCTTCTTATCTGTGCCATGGATTTTACAGTTGAGAGTATTTAATTTCCAAAGCAGCAAAGCTGTCATCAGGGGACACAGTCATGGTTCTACTGAAGGGGAAGTGTACACTCATTTTGCAGGTTAGTGCTTATAAAGTTATTGAGCAAATAGGCAAAGACTTGGATTATTGTGCTGCCTAGGATGGCTAACTTTTCCTATCAAGGAGAAATGGGTAGCTATAAACAGTGATAATGGGGGACTAACATATAGAACCTAGAAGATTCTCTGAAGGCTTTCTAATATTTTTGTGCTCACTGACATAATCTAATAAAGAATTATAGCAAATATAAGTGCTAGGATCAATATTCCTCTTGAGGAATAGATTGTTTCACACTAACAGGTAAGAGTGACTAACTGAGGTGCTTGCTGAATCCATACTTATGGAATCCATAAATAAAGAGTGAATTTAAAGGCACTATGAGCACATGATCATTTGTAAAAATTAGGACTACAACAGCTATACTTTGTCTTCCTCATTTTATTGTATACATATTTCTATATTTTAAACACTTCTATTATTTTTTATTTTCAATTACTCTTTTATATCAGGTATGCTATTGTTGCTTAAATTTATAGTGTACCAGGAAGTGAAAGTCACTGAACTAGAGGAGACAAATATAGGGAGTGATGGAATTTTGGTGATGACATTTTTGAGGAGAAGATAAAATAGCTTATATAAGCAATAGTTGTCTGATGTTGGGCAAGAGGATATGACAGTTGGCTGCATGTTTAAGTATATTAGAAGATCATGTGTGGATGCTTGCTAGTCAGATGAGGTAGGCTCTGTTACATGTTGTGTAGAAGTACAGTGAGTCCTCAAGTTACAACTGGCCTCACATACGGAAAACCTGGGTTACAACCAGAATTTTAGGTTTAACTTATGACCAAAGTCTTGAGGTATGATCCAAATGCTCGCTGCTTGTGCAGTTGTAAACAAAGACTCGTGATGCCAGGAAAGTGTACATAAACATATGTAAACATCAGTCCGAGCACAGATGTGCATGTTTGTAGATGTGATTTCAGTCAGTGCTTTATAAAATTGCTATGATTATTGCTATCACAATGGTGCCAAAAAAAGCTAGAAAAGAAGCTAAGGAAGGAAGGAAGGAAGGAAGGGACAGTAAAGAAAGCAATCGCAATAGAAAAGAAGGAAATTATGGAGAAATACGAAAACGATGTTTATGTGACTGATGTTGCTAATATGTACAGCATGTGAAAGTCCACCATCTTGACAATCTTACAAGAAAAGATTTGTATAAGGAAGCTAGTGTTGCTGAAGGTGTTACTCAAATTACTAAGTCACAGTACGGTTTTAGACAAGGTGGAAAGACTATTATTAACATGGATAAATAAAAAGCAGATGGCAGGTTATAGCCTATCTGAGTCTACAATTTTGAGAAAGCTAAGGCTATAAATTCAGATCTCATAAAGGATAATCCATTGATGCATTATAATAATGAAACATTTCAAGGTAGTAAGGGGTAGTTTCACAATTTTATTTTATTTTTAAAAAATTTTTTTTACTACTACACTATTTCTAGATATACTGTGACCTAATTATGACAATTTTTATTATGAGATGTGATGATCTCGTATAAACCATGTTCATAATGGAGGCTTCAAAAATAGACCCAGACATATGTGGAGCCTGGATTTCTGAGAATGTTGGTTCCACAAAACAGAGGAAGAAGAACAATCTATTTCAATAGTGAGACCAATTTAACAAGTAACCAAAAGATAATGAGAACTACCTTCCATAACCCAAAAAATATTAGTTCTGAGTGGATAACAAGTTGATATGTCACAGGTAAAATAAGGATTCCAGAATATGACATTAAAAATATTTTTGTGATCATTAAGTAGGAAAATTATCTTCAAAGAGCATAATTAAATTTAAAGATATTAACAGTTTTAAAAGGCAAATCACATAAAGATAAACTGGAGGCTTTTATAGGTAAATGGATGCAACTAGAGACCATACTCATAAGTGAAGTAAGTCAGACCCATATGTGTAAACATCATGTTGTCTCTCTAGTGTAAGAACCTAAAAGAGTAAATGAAACCAAAAGGTACAGTAGGTATTGTGAAAGGAAAAGAAATTGCTCAAAGGGAAAGAACAACTGAGATGAGTGAAAGGAGAAAAGAAAGAAGGAAGAAAGGGGGAAGTATATATATATATACACACACACACACAAGGATGGGGGGATAACTGAACTGCTGATATCTATTAGTTTATTGAAAGGAACAGTTAATTCTTAAGTTTTTTTTGATAAATTTTACATGCTTATATCTAGTAATCTGAACAACTAATTTGAAGACAACAATAGGCTAATCATAAATCAGAAAAGATATTTACAATCATATAATTGGCAAAGTACATGTTCAGCATATACAGAAATATTTATAATTTAATAAAAATATCATTGCAAATGTGTAAAAGACTTTCTGTAACTAGGTACTTTATGAATGAAGATATTCAAGTTACTGATAAAATTATGACAAGTTGCTAGACCTTGTTGGTCATATTGGAATATAGTCCTCATTATTCACATGTAATATCATCACATTTATCTAAAATAAATAAATTAAAAGAAAACTACTATTCTGTTACCTATATATAGTGTTTAAAAATAAAAATGTTTAACAGTGTTTAAAAACAGGAATGTTTTTCAGTGGAATAAAAACTTACTTAAGGAAAAGAAGGATGGATTGTTTGTGGAATACTGCAGTCATGGGGCTGTCGGCCATAAATATAATGTTCCTTGTAGTTCTGCATTTCTTAATCTGGATGAAGATTACATTCAAACATTAAAATTTTTTCTATCTATACTAACCCGTAACAGTGCTATCTCCCTCTTTGCATTTTTATAAATAAATCCATAGTTACATTATCAGCCTCAATCTTTCCCCTTAGTTTGATATTCGTATCCAGATGCCTTCTTGGCTTCTCTGCCAACACACATGTAAATCTTACCATCATATGTAAACAATAATAATTTAACTTCTTTTTTTTACCTATCCATATCCCCTTTATTTCTTTCTCTTGTCTAATTGCTCTGACTAATGTTCCAAGATCTATATTGAGCAGGAGTTGTAATAGCGGATGTTCTTGACTTCTTCCTAATTTTAGAGGGAATGTTTTCAACTTCTCTCTATTTAATATAATGTTGGCCATTGGTTTGTCATAGATAGTTGTCAGATTGAGATAAAGACATTCCATACCTATTTTCTGCAAGGTTCTTATCAGGCATGGATGCTGGATTTTGTCAAATGCTTTTCTGTATCTATTTAGATGATATGATTTTTGTCCTTGATTATGTTTGTGTGGTATATTACATTTATTGATTAAAATATGTTGAACAATCCCTACATTCCTGTAATGAATCCCACTTGGTCATGGTATATGATCTTTTCAATGATTTACTGAATCCTGTTTACCAGTATTTTATTGAGGAATATTATATCCATGTTCATTAAAGAGATTGGTCTGAAATTCTCTTTTTTCAGTTCGGTCCTCTTCTGCCTTGGGAATTGGGATAATGTTTCCAGGCATGACTTCAGGAATATTCCCTCCCCCTTTTTTTTTTTTTTGGTACTGGGAATCAAACTCAGGACCTTGAGCTTGCCAGGCAGGTGTTGTGCCACTGAGCTATCTCCCCTACCTGCTTCCATTTTTAATTTATTGAAGACTGAAGGGCACTAGGTCTTCTCTGTAGTTTTTGTAAAACTTGGCAGCGAATCTGTGCAGAGCTAGGGAAAGCAGCCCTTACCTCTGCTCCAGATGTCTCTGGAATCATCACACAAGATCCAAAAGCCATCGAAACACTCAAAGTAAATCCACCAGGCAGGGAGAATGCCATGGGTCTGGGCCATGCTGGATGGCAATTACCAGAGACCCCTGCAGGGAGCCTCAGTCCCCTGCCAGGTATTAAGTTGTGCAGTGGAAAGAAAGAACAAGAGACAGAATGGTGGTACAGCGAGCATCAGGGATGACTAGTTATTCATGAGGAACAAAAGACAACTTTCACAATTTTAAAGCAAAAATTGGGATTTCTAGTGTAACTAGGCATGGTGAAGCAGCCAGTGCTGATAAAAGGCCTGCTGAAAATTACATACACCACTTTGCAACAATGACACAGAGAAATGGCTTTTGCTCTCATCAAGTTTTCAACTGTGATGTAACTGACTTTTTCTGGAAGAAAATGCCCAGGAGAACATGCATTACCCAGTAAGAGAAGAAAATTCCAGGTCACAAGCCAGTGAAGGATAAGCTAACCTTACTGCTATGTGCCAATGCAGGTGGTGACTGTAAGATAAAGCCTCTCTTGTTTTAGCACTCTGAGACCCTAGAGTGTTCAGAAAACATGAAGTCATGAAGAATAGGCTGGGGTCATGTGGAGAGCTAAGGCAAAACTCGGGTAACAAGAGTACTTTTTCTTGAGTGGATCAGGAAGGCCTTCTGTCCCACTATTAATAAATATCTGGAGAACAAATGTTGCCACTCAAGGCAGTGCTCATCATGGACAATGTTCCTGGTCACCCACGAGGTACTGAAGAAGAATTGGCTGAAGGATTCCCTCGGCTCTCAGTCAAGTTTCTCCCACTAATGCAACTCCTCTACTGCAGCCTATGAACCAGCAGGTTATAGCTTTAAGAAGCTGCTCACCAAGGAACTGCTCCCGAAGTGCTTCCAAATGGTCTGGGATACAGATGTAACCCTTAAGGAGTTTTGGAAGGAACATCACAACATCCTTTCCTGTGTGGGGTTCATTGAGAAATCCTGGGGGGAGACTGGGATCTGCCTGGAAGAAAGTGTGGCATAAAATTATACAGGAGAGAGACTTTGAAGGCTGTGTAGTAGACCCTGAGCCTTCAGTTGACCGTGTGGTTGATGACACTGTCACCATAGCAGAGTCCATGGGCTTGCAGGCCGACAGTGTTATGACGAGGAACTGGTGGAGGAATGCTCAGGAATTATCTACAGAGAAACTTCAGCAACGTCTGGGTGAGCAGTGGAGAATGGCAGCTGAAGAGCTTTCCGAAGAGCAGGGGGAATCAACAATCAGTGAGGCAAAATTCTTCTTTTGAAATGGAGGAAATCCTGAAAAAATGGACAGAGAAAAAGCCAATCATTGCATTCACTTGCTTAATGACAATGTCATGTCATGCTACAGAATAGTGTTAAAGAAAAGACAAGAATAGACCACCTTAGGCCAGTGTTTAGTTCTGGTTGAGAACTAGCAAGCCAGAAGCAGGTCCTAGTTGGCTACAGACTCCCAAGGAGAGGAAGAACGCAAGAGAGCCAGATTCCTGCTGTTCTTATGGAAGGGGACTGTCCTTCCAAACAATAACCACCTTCCATAGCATCCTCCCTTCCTGCAAGCCAAAGATGTCCACTTCAGTGGTGAGTACAGCATGAAATTGTTGTTTCTGGTAAGCTAGGCACATTTTATAACCTTTTGGTGAATACACTGAGAAAATTTTTGGTAAATTACACACATTGTACAACTCTTTTTATTATGAAAAGTTTAGTTAAGAGGTACTTTGCGAGGTTGGAATGCATTACAGGTATTTCCATTATTTCTTATGGGAAAAGTAGTCTTGATTTAAAACCAACTTGAGTTACAACCAGCCCTCACAAAGGAATTGCATTCGTAAGTCAAGGCTCCACTGTACTTGGCATTTTTTGACACTCTTTTTCATTGTAGTGTAGGTGATAGACGCTAAAGACATTTCTGAGACTTACTTGCCATGTGTACACATGTGATTTAGATTCACCAAAGAGTTGTATTTCAATGAAGTTTGGGAGACTGAAAGAGTGGGGAGCATTCTTCATGCGATGACTGTGGCTGATAGTCAGGTTTATAGCTGTGAATCTTTGTATCGCTTGACTCCATGTCTCATTGTCTATTCACCATCAGGGTGAGTATGGAGCTATAAAGTTGGCAGCAGTTCTGATGGTTTTTCTGACCTGCATGACTGGCTGTAATATTAATTTAAGCCCATTTTTCCCCCATGTCTTCTGTTCCAGCAGCTTTTATGAGCATTTGAAATGTACCTTTCTGCTTTAATCCTTGTCTACTAGAACTGTCTAAGGAGATGTTCTCTTTCTTGTATTGAATACAAAGGAATAGTGTAGTTGGGATGTGCGCGCGTGCGCACACACACACACACACAGGACAGAAAAAATGTCCCAAGACCTAAGCCTTAGACACAGAACACTTGATTTATATAAGAACTGGCACTGCAGCACACTTGCAAGGAGAGGCAAAACCTCTTAAAATAATAATGCTGGGCCAAGGGGTTAGTATGTGGAAAAGATAAAATTGAATCCCTACTTCATACCACACATAAGAATTATGTAGAAGTCAAAGGTTTACATATGAAGTGTAACATATTAAAATATTAAGTGTATATATTTTTTTCTTTTTGGAAAAAGAACTTAAGTATAAAAGCAAATCTTGATAAATTCTGCCACATTAAAATTATGATCAAAGAACAAAAATACACAGACTGGGGGCTGGGGATTTAGCTCAGTGGCAAAGTGCCTGCCTGGCAAGCTCAAGGTCATGAGTTCAGTTCCCGGTACTGGAGAAAAACCAAAAAAAAAAAAAAAAAACCAGACTGGAAGAAAGTATTTATAACATATGTAAGAGGTATTTTTTTTTCTGAGATAAGGTCTCGCTATGCAGTTCAGGCTGGCCTTGAACTCATGACCTCCTGCCTCAGCCTCCTGAGTTCTGGAATTACAGGCATGTTCCACCATGCCCGGCTAAGAACTAAAATGTTAAACACACGTTGTTATGTGTAGACCTAAAATATCCCTCCCAATCTCATGTATTCAGAAGTGGGTTTTTTGGAAGGCAATTGGGTCATGGGGGTGCTGTACTCATCAGAGGCTTAATCCATGATGAATTCATGGCTAATTGTTCTCACTGGACGTGAGGCCTGGTTGGAGGTGGGGTATTGGAGGTGTGACCTGGAAAGGTATTTTCTTGTCTCTGGTTTCTCTCTTCTCTCTGCTTCCTGGATGTCATGGGTTAAGAAGCTGTTTTCCACCATGCCCTTCTACCATGCTTCTGCTTTGAAGTCAGCAGACCATGGTGAACCAAAGTAAGCCTAAAGAAAAAGGAACACAAAACTGCATAAAGGAATTTTTTAAAAAAGACAAAACTAATAGAAAAATGTGCAAAATCTTGAAAAAGGAATTACATAGTGGAGGAAATAAAAGAATGCCCATATACATGTGCAAAGATGTTTAACCTTTATAGTTCTCAGAATGCCAAAGACCAAGAGAGATCCATTTTCATACCAACAAACTGGAAAAATTAAAGTTCTTATAATAACAAAGGTGTTAAGTAGGTAGATCATCTACAACATGTAATCTCTTGATTGGAAAGTAATCTACTTTCTTGCTCTTAAAATATTTTTGCATTATCAGTGTTTCTGTATACATTCCCTCTCATCCAGAATTTCTTCCATTAACTAAATATATACAAGAGCTTTTGGAACATAGGTTCCTACCAATATGTATAAGGCTTCAAAACAGCATAGTCATAATCATAAAAACCTAGAAACAATCTGAACATCTATTTACTGGAAAATGAGAAATAAATTAGAGTGTACTTATACAATGTACTAGAAATATCTAAAGTATTTTTCTATTCTTTGCATTAAATACAGGGCAGTGAAGAGAATGAGATACTGCCACATGCAAAAAATGAGTAAAATTCAGGAACATATTTTGCATAAAATGTAAGTTATTGAAGAATTTACACTATGTGAATCCATTAAAAAAATTAAATATATATGGGAAAGCCATCAATAAAACCAAGAAATGAAGAACAAAAAGTTTTACATAAAGTATAGTATTTGATTTCTGTCCAGCAACTTTAATAAGCAACTGCACCATCAACCAACTTTGTGCTTAGTGGGCCAGGCATGATGGAGATTGTGAAGCATTAGGGTGAAAAAGCACAGATCCCTAGTAACCATGTGAATATAGGTCACTGGCCTGCTGCGAATCTTCATTTGGACTGATAGTATATGAGCTTATTTTGTTGGAGCTATTACAGATTTGGAATCATGTTTACTCAGGCGTACTTATGGTAATACAGAAATTGCTACTCACATAGGAGGGCGGTGTTGTGACAAAGCGTAAATGTGTGCCATTGATTTAGATGGTGTGTGGTCAGAAAACAGACATCATAGGCCATAGAGCTGCAAACATATATCTTCATAGGTGGTGACAAAATGATGGGTAGAACCCTCATTAGAATTTGCTTTTGGAAAGCAAATCACTTTTCTACAGACTCAGAGTAGTTGTGTATCTTGCCTTTTATCTGCTGTTTTGAAAAGATATTAGAAAAAGTTCTTCCCAGTCCTTATCTTTTGAAAAGGAATCTCTACCATACCAATTTCAGATAGGACATTAGAACCCGGAAGACCTTTCCAGGGGGCAGTACGGAGGGCAACAGAACAGCCGGCTTCATCTCATCTTTATCTTTTTGGGCCTTTCTTCTCCATTTTGCTCTAGATCCTCACTTTGAGTTTTCTACTGCAGTCAAACAGACAACACACAGTTTTCCCTATTTTTCCTGATTGCATTAGTGGAAGAGTTCTTCCATATTGTTTGTCCGCAATTGGTTGAAGAAAAACTGTTTCCTCTCTTTTACATAAGCATCCCAGGCGGTTCCCAGCTACCACTAAGCGTTTCTGCTCTGTACTTCTTAGTCCTTAGATCATAGGTAATGGGAAGGCTCTGACTCAGGGCTTCAGCTTTCTCGTTTTGCCAAAAAGGATTTTGTTGTTAATGAAGAAAGCGTCTAACCCATCTCAAAAAATTATTGTCTGTAACTGAGTGAACAGCTATCCTCTGGTTTAACCAAGGGCTTTGTCTTATATTAAAAATGTGAAGTGTATGTAGATAAAATATGTTAATACTTAATTCTATGAGCAAATCATAAAATATTAACTCATGGAAAAAGTTAATGACTATTATGACTTAAACTTGAATACATATAAGAAAATTATAAATGTGAAATTAAAATGTTTAAATAAATTACAATGGTTTATGTAATATATTTCCAGATATAAACGAATATCTGGTGTGATAATTTGCTTGTAAAGATTAAATGGCTTAATTGATGCCATAATTTGCTACCAAAATAAGCAGCATGTGATATACAATGCTGCTCGCCCACCATTAGTGATTTTCTTTTTCTTTTGTGCTGGACAAGGCCTTATTTGGTTCAGGTGATCTTATTCCGACTTGTCACTCAGATATATTTTGCTTGACTTACACTATCATGTTTCATTTTCCTTACCAGAGGTTTACTGAGGATGGGCAATGGTTTGTTTATAAATGCTTATCCACTGGCTTTCAAAAATCCCAATGAAATGGAACAAAACTTCCAGAATCTCTCAATTTGTAGCATTCAGCAATATCCCTGGGGTTAATAATCTCACTGTGGCCAGTTGAAGGTTTCAGTGTGACATTCACTGGCTAGCAGAATTCCTGGAAATTTAAAAATTGACTCTTGCCAGAAAGTGTGAGCAGCTCCAGCACTTCACTGAGCTTGGACATCTGTCGGGGTCCCTGCCAATGAGAAGTGAAGTTTCATCACTTACAAAAAGAGGCTCAGAAAAATTAGCCAATTCTTCTCCTTCTGGGTATGTGTTCAACTTATTACTGTGAAAAAACAATCAGCAAATTAGAAGGAATTTTAGCGTAAACACATACACTAATTGCCTGCATTCTACAATTATTATTTTATTGTACTTGATGAATCATGTATCTATCATCTATGAATCCAACAGCCCATTTCATTTCACAATGTTATTCCTTTTTTTTTTTTTTTTGGTTTTTTTCTCCGGTACCGGGAACCGAACTCACGACCTTGCGCTTGCCAGGCAGGCGCTTTGCTGCTGAGCTAAATCCCCAGCCCCTCACAATGTTATTCCTTTAAATTTTTTTTTTTTTTTGGTCTTTTTGAGACAGGGTCTCACTCTGCAGTTCAAAGTGAGCCTTGAGCTCACTTTGTAGCCTAGGCTGGTCTCGAACTCTCAATGATCCTCCTGCCTCAGCCTCCCGAGTGCTGAGATTACAGGCGTGTGCCACCACGCCCGGCTTACCTTTAAAATTTTTTTAATAGCATATGTTTCCAGTACATAGTAATTACATTCATCTTGGGGGACCTTCATAATGCATTTCATTGAACTTCAATCATCTATACCCTTCTCAACAGATACTTCACATGTATAATATTAACTAGAGTTCACTACCTATTTATAGCACTTGCTGTTTTGAAGTAAAATTTATAAATGAAATGTAAAAATCCTAAGTGACATGTTTGTGTAACCCAAACCGTGAACAATGAACAAAATTTTATCATCACCCCAAGAAGTTCCTCGTTTTCCTTCTAAATCCTGTATTCTCACCTGAGGCAACATTTTTTCTGCTTCTTTTCTTAACAGATTTAATCTGACCCTTCATATAGAAACTTTCTATAAGTAAAATCATACAATAATGTACTCTTCTTGTATAAGATTCCTTTTTGCATGTGGCTTTTGAGAGTCATCCAAGTTGTTGGATGTGTCAGTAGTTACTCTTTAAACTACACTGTAGTATTCCATAGTATAAACTTCCTGCAGTTTGTTTAAGCACTTGCCTCTGGATGGACATCCTGGGAACTTTTTCCCATTTTGGCTACTGAAACTAAAGCTACTGTAAGCATGTTACAAGCCTCATTGTGAGCACATTTTTATTTCTTTTTAGTAACCACCAGGAAGTGGGATTATCAGGTCCTAAGAAAGATATACATTTAATTTATAAGACAGTGTTTTCTGAAGTAGTTGTAACATTGGGCATACCATCAGAAATAGCCACCAGCTGCAGTGGCTCTGCTTTTGGCCAATATTTGATGCTAGTAATCATTCTGATTTTCGTCAGTGTGATGAGTGTATAGTGATACGTCATTTCATGGATTAACAGTGTTGAGTACTTTTTCATGTGATCGTTGGTTATTCATGTATCCAACACAAGGAATGTAAACATTATGTACCAAAAACCTGTATAAAAAGAAGAGCAAACAAAGAAGGGAGGGGATGAGGAGACAGATGGAGGTGGAAGGGAGGGAAAGGAAGGGATGTAAAAAGGAATTAAAGTGTTATGTATGTGTACTGGTCTCTCATAAGGAATGTAAACGTGTACTGAAAACTTGTACTGATAAATAGAAAAAATGAGCTGTTAGCAGAAATATTTAACCTCTTTTGGGGCTGTTACATATATATATCAAGTTATACAAATTATTCATGTATCTTAGGTAAATAAATCCAGTGTTTTATCAGAAATAAGTTTTGCTAATATTTTCTTCCATTCTTTTCTGAAAGGTGACTTTTAGTAAGTGTTTCCTTACTACTGGTGAAATATAACTTATCAATCTTTTCTCTTTTATCCATCCTCTCTGAGAATCCTGAGTTTTTCTTCCTGTTTTAAATGTATTAAGATATTTTCTCCAGCTTTTCTTTAAATGTATTATCTTTTAACAGTATGTTTAGATCTATAATCTGTCTTGATTTAACTGTGAAGAAGGATATGAAGGAGGGGTTGTGGCTAATTTTTTCCCCATATGTATATCCAGTGTTTTCAGCACCATCTGTTGAAAGAACTTTTCTTTTCTCTTTTCTCTCTTTTCTCTTCTCTTCTCTTCTCTTCTCTTCTCTTCTCTTCTCTTCTCTTCTCTTCTCTTCTCTTCTCT
>NW_004955479.1:3900066-3920326 GCF_000276665.1 Chinchilla lanigera | reverse complement strand
TTCTCTTCTCTTCTCTTCTCTTCTCTTCTCTTCTCTTCTCTTCTCTTCTCTTCTCTTCTCTTCTCTTCTCTTCTCTTCTCTTCTCTTCTCTTTTCGTTTCTTTTCCCCTTAACTACTTTGGTGCCTTTGTTGAGAATCAAGTAACCATATAATTGTGAGTCTACTTCTGGGGTTCATATGTTGCTGAGTTGATGTATTTGTCTACCCTTACTCTAATAATATCTAATCTTGATTAGAGTACATTTGTAGTAAACCTTTACTATTACTTTTATTATTTTTATAAATTACTATGATCATTTTTATAATTACTATGATCATTTTAGGACAATTAGACTTCCATATACACTGGAGAATCAACTTGTCAATATTCAGAATCTTGCCAGAATCAAGATTGTGATTGTACTGAATCTATAGGTTTGTTTTACCAGAAAGAACATCTGGACTTAAGCCTTTCCAAAATAAACTTGTAAATATATAACGAAGAAAGACAGTAAAGTCACTTCTTGTAAACAACTATTTGTGAGGCTGTCCATCCTCAAATTGTAACAAATCATTTCAGTGTAAGGGCAAAAAAAATTCCTTATTTGCACAGCATCTGTCACCCTCCAAGCTTTTATCCTTTGTCACTGAGGCTGACCTTGGAGTTTGAACATGAAATGATTTTAGAGACCATGTACTTTGTCTTAAACCTGATACCTTTCTATAGACTTAAAACATGAGGAAAGATGTGTAAAAAAAGCTACATGCAGTTTTAAAAAACAGCTTTATTGAGATGTCAAGATTATACAATTCACTAGGTATACATTTTTTTTTAAAAAAAGTCAATTCATAGAGCTGTGCAACCAAGACCAAAATCGCAGGTTGGAGAAGCTGTTCTCCCGACAGAAAGCAGCACCGTATCCCTTTTTTCTCTTTTCCCTGCCCCAGTACTCTCCGCTGTGCTGTGCCTCAGCTGAAGCTTCCACACTGTGAGTGCAGGCTGTGTGGGGCAGACTTTGGACTGGGTCCTCGTGCCCTGCAATACAATTTCTACAAAACAGGGCTGGAGTTAGGGATGAGAAATCGCAACAGCTCGGTGGCTGGAGGGGAAACCAGAGTCTGGGGCAGAGAGCTGAGAGGAGACACAGACTTCATCTTGGCTGCATCTCCCTAGTCAAGGATGAGGAGGGTGAAGCCTAGTTACCCAGAAGTTGGGAGTGGGACTTAAGCCTTTCCCACTCCCAACTTCTGGGTAGATGGGTAGGGAGCAACAATTCGGACGGACACCACGCACTCTACAGGATTCAGCTGATTTTTTTGAAGGAGTGTTCTGTATGCCCTAAGGACAATTTCCAGAGACCTTAAATGATTTAAATACCTAAACACGCAATCATATATTTTAAATTATATATATATATATATATATATACATATATGTAAATTTTTTTACCAGTTAAATTGTCATTCTTCTTGAAGGGTAAAACCTCTGGTCCCCTTGACGTCCTAAAACACTGTGCTTTTGATCTTGTTGAGAGAGTTTTTCCTCCCAAGTTTAAGGCGGAGCATTGTGCCTAATGTTTTCATCCCGGCTCGTGTGTTTCACACTGAAGCGCTCTTAGCTCCTTCAACATGAGGAAAACCACGGTGGCACCAAGCCCTTTCTCTCCTCAGGGCTTTTGCGGTGCTGTGTGTTGTGTTTGGAACAGTCACTCCTCCCTGCAAGAATATTCAATCCTCACCTTTCGAATTCTGTTTTTTGAATCTCATATTAAGTATCAATTCCATCGGAATGAAGTTTTTCCTGCCTTACTAAGACTACATCAGCTACTCCTTTATGATTTCATAGCTTTTTATAATGTTCCATTATGTGCTCACTTATCACAAATTATAATAAATTCTGTGGGTGTTGAACTGTCCTCTCTCCTTCCCTGTACACTGTCAGCTTCTGAGGACAAGAATAATGTCTATTTTAATATCCAACACTGGACATGCAACAAAATCCTATGGAATGAATGAATGAGTGAAAGAACAAATGTACTCTGTGTGGCATGCATATCCACATGTGCTTTTCAAAAATGTTTCCACTTATATTCTGACCAGCACTGTAAGACTGTGTGTGAATTTCCCTGCATCTTACTCAGTTTCAAGTATCATCATCACAAAGGTCATGACTAATATTAAAGAATATTTTAATGTACTTGTCTTTGGTAATGAATTTGAATAGTGTTTATGTGTTCACTGGCCATTTATACATTCTGCATATATTCTGCTTGTCTATGTATCATCTGTTCATGTTCTTTGTTCATTTGCTGCTGCTGCTTTCTTGCTGCTCTTTCCTAAGTATCTAAGGAGCCACCTGCGGCAGAGGGTGGGACTCTTGCTTGTGACCTCCCTCTCCAACCAGCTAGCATTTGCCAAAGCCACTTACCCAGTCTTCTCCAGGGCTGATTCTCTCCTGATTTAATGAGGAGTCAAGTCAGGGGCCAAACACGTTCTTCCTGTCAAGGCTTTGCTGTTATTGTCTGCTTTTCTCCATTCTCCTGCCTCTACTTGGTTTCCTGCAAATTTCAATTCGGTTGGATATTTGCGTAACTTTGGAGTTTGCTGGCTTTTGCTTCTTTCCCCTCACGAGCTGGCCTCTCATGATTTCTGCCTTTCTGCAAGTGCCTCTCTTCCTTTGCCTAGGTTGACTGGTACCAAAGACTCTCTTTGTCGGTAGTATGAGGAGTCTTCTGGACACATTTAGCTTTAAGTCTGGAGCAAAGGAAGCGACAATACTGACGTCATCGTGGTGGAGTGGTACGATGAACTGGTCAAAAGGAAGCTCACAAAATAGAAAAAATCTAGAAGTAGAGCAAAGAGTAATAGTCTATCTAGCATTGTTCTTGCTATTATTCTATGCTAATTTATGTCAGTCAATATCAATTCAGTTAAAATGGCCTCCCACAGGCGAGGGAATAGAATTTATACAATGAATATGGAAGAGACTTTTGGATTGCTTTCAGCTGCCAGGGTCTCTTTAAACCTCTCATTTATTCTCCTACTATTAGCATTTTGAATTGGCAATTGTGATTGGAACCAGGATCTGAGTTGGTCCTGTTTGGGGCCTGCCTAACTTTGATTATTTCCCTTACCTCGTCTTGTACAATTGTCAGTGATCTCAAACCTCTTCTAATGCACAGCATACTTACTGGCGAGCACTCAAATCGCTTAGTTCTCACTGACCAGCAATCACTTCTGTGCCTTCAGCAATACTTCTTCCAAATGAATTACTGGGAGGGATCAGATGCTTAAAAGATGTTTGGAAAGTTTACCACAATATCACAGCGCATTAGTCTGCAACCTCTGGTATCTATGAGGAAAAATTGGGCAAGAGTGCTATTTTCAATTCGTTTATTTACCATGTTCATGGGGAACAGCTAGTATAATTGTAAAAACCAGAGGAAATAAAGATTAGGACAAAATATGGGCTTCATCTTTATGGAAATCACAGGTTAATATTTATTTATAGAGAAAAACCTTAGGAGACAGATCCGTTCTGTGGTACAAGGACAGTGCAAATCTGTGCTCATCCACTCACTCATTCATTCTTTCAACACTTACTGAGCACCTTCCAGGGGTTGTAGTTACCATCATGAATAAATGAGACAAAAGTTTCCTTCATAACTAAGGGTAATGGAGAGGTTGCTTCGCATTTACAGAAATTAGGGATGATTTCACTGAAGAGATGTATCTAAGGGAGTCCTTGTAGAGCAGGACATAGTGATGTATCCAGGTAGTGATGACTGACATTTCAGATAAAGGGAATAAAACTGGTATGGAGATTAGATAGGCCAGGAATGTTCACAAAAAGGCTGCCAGATTTTTATTTGGCCATGAGTTTAGAGAACAGAAGAAGCAGAATGAGAAGAAAAGCTAAGAAGAGAGTAGAAGAAGCAGGAGAGAAAAACCCATGGCCAGACTATGAAAAGATTTAATGTTGATGAATCCATCCTCCTTCATGCCTGCCCTTCCTCCCTTTCTTCCTCTCTTCCTTTCTCTCTTTCCTTCCTCCTCCCTTTCTCCCTTCTTTTCTCCTTCCCTCCCTTCGTTGCTTCCCTCCTTCCTTCCTCATACCCATTCATTTATCCTCCAATAAACAACAAGATGTTAATCTCCCACCAATGAAACGTAGATTACAAAGTGGCAAAGAAATTGCTCTGTATTGCAACGAGCTGAGAATGTTTTCGAATATGTGACTTGAATTATGTTTAGCTGGCAATGCTAATTTTTCAAGGGAATAAATTTCCTGCCCGACTACTTTGGCCACGACTTCTTTGGAGATGGATGTTTTTTACTCCTGAAAGTGGAGACCCAAACTTGGTATCCATGCGGTCTCCAATTCCAGCCTCTCAAAAACAGCAAAGTTGTTTTTCCCCCTCTTTTAATTTGTGACACTAAATAACAGAAGCAGTCTGCTTTGGAGGGGTGGTTCCAACCTGAGGACATCACAGTGGTGGAAACCCTTTTGGGTCACTAGGGCGCCTGCAGGAGATCTCAGACACAAACCCAGTTTTGCTGTCCTCTCACCTCCCAAACTCCTGTTACACTCCGCTGGTCACACGCCAAGTCACTGCCATCCCTCGCACCACTCTTAAAACTCCACGGTTAGCCTCCTCCTCCCATTTCTCTGAGAGCTCATCAGGCTTTTTTGTATCCAGGACATTGCCGTTTTCATGCCCCACCCCTGCCTTAGCCTAGTGCGTCTTATCAGCCTCTCATTTCTCAGCATTTTAAGCACCTAATCCCCATCTGTTTCAACTGCACCCTCACCTCAAACCTCATTCTTGAATCACTCCGTACACTTCCTTTTCTCTTTGTACTCTTAAGGAAGCCACAGCATGGGGTGGGTTAGCGCCACTCCTTGTGCCTGTTTCCTCAGGTGAGAAGGTCCGCCTCCTGGGAGGCCGGTATCTGCATGAATTACTTGGAATTCTTCTACCTGGAAGATTTTTCCTCCTTCTTTCATTTATTCAATCATGTATTTATGAGAGTATGGACTCATGGATGTTAATTTCGTACTTTAGGTTATAATTCAATGCTACTATATTTTACTGAAATGACTCCAGCTTTAACCATTGGGTGTTCTTCAGTTAGCACCTGTGCCCCCTTTTTATTTTATTTTATTTTTTTTGGTACCGAGAATCAAACTCATGACCTCAAGCTTTCGAGGCAAGTGCCTAAGCTGCTGAGCTACACCCCCGACCAACCTGTGCCCCCTTTTTAAAAATTTTTATTTATTTATTTTTATTAGTACACATTTCCAGTATATAATGTTTACTTTCATCTTAGAGAATAGGTACCTACGCTTAATGTATCCTAGTTCTTTTTCTCACCCTCACTTCCCTTCCATTCCTCTTCCCATTTGCAGAGATCTAGCTCCCTATTACCCACTGTCTATCTTTTATATTAGGATTTAAGTCATTTATACTTTGTGTCCCTTTCACACATGCCCATGAGAACATGTTTGTGTGCACACAGGTTTGCATGCCTACTAATGTTTGCATGCTTCCTTATAAATTGCCACCACAAGATGTTCCAGGTTTATTCTGTATATTTTCTTCCCCAACTCTAGATTCCATTATTTCTTTCAAGGAATCCTTTTATTCCCTCTTTTATTGGAGAATGTTAGCAGAAGTCAAGATTTGACTGTGAGGTGTGTTCTTTGCTGCTATCCTTCCTGTCACTATTTCCAGTTCTTTAATAGAGCGAAGTTATGTATGTACATGTACTAACTGCTATGTACCTCACATAAGTCCGGACAGTTCCATGTGTGTCTTTATTACATTAAGCATCAGTTCATACTTATGTTTTGAATTTGAATCCAGAGCAACACAAGTCATCCCAGTACTACAGTGAGAAACAAGGTTTCATTAAGCATCAGTTCATACTTATGTTTTGAATTTGAATCCAGAGCAACACAAGTCATCCCAGTACTACAGTGAGAAACAAGGTTTCATTTATTTATTTGTTCACATTCAGTGATTTCTGAGTTAAAAACTTCTACACCGGTGGCAAAATGATTTATCAGCTAGCATAGAGCACTTGTGAATAGTTCTCTTTGCCTTTTGTCTTATTTCAATGATATTCATTTCAATGTTACATATGTCAGCACTTTAGTGAGGTAGCTTTATATGTTTGTTATAGTTAGATTTTCCTATCCAGTATGTCTGGCTTCAAGAATACAGATTCTATTTTATGTTACATTTATAACTGAGTAGTTTGGTGACCTAGTAAATGGTAATTTTTCAAATTTTAGGCTACAGTTATTGGATGTTGGTATATTAAACTAGCAATTTCCCTTTTTTGTATGGACCTCATATCTTTTTATCATGCTACAGTAGCTTATTAATTCTAGAAGTATCTTAGCTCTAAAAGATTCTTTAGTCTTTTCAGTAAACATGCCATTTGTGACTAACAGCAGTTTCATTTTTTCTTTTCCAACATACCTTTTTATTTCTTTTTCTTGTCTTATTGCACAAACTAGGGCACTAGTACAATGTTTAGTAGGAGGTGCAAGAGTGAATATCCTCACCTTGTTCCTTAAGGGAAACATATTCAATCTCTCACCATTAAGTTTAATGTTACTTGTTATGGGTTTCTTGTAGCTATTATATATCCAGCTGAAGAAATTCTCTGTTCCTACTTTGCAAAAGTTTTTTTTCATGAATTGGTGTTGGATACTGTCAAATGCTTTCTCTGCATCAATTGAAACAATCATGATTTTTCTTTCCAGCCTATTGATATAGTGGATCATCCTAACTGATTTTTGAATATTAAATTGGCCTTGAATACTTAGAATAAATTTCACTCTAGTGAGGTATATAACCCATTTTATGTATTATTGGCTCACAGTCCACTGTTAAATGATTTTATTAGATAGCTAAGTTAGGTAGAAACATTGTAGGCAGTAGGACAGGACTAGACCCGTGAGGAGGCAGTGCAGGAGTTGAGAACACATCAGGACACATCTGAAGATGAGTCACAGTGGCCAGATTTACATACTTCCCTAAGGGATAAATGGGAACTTGAGGTTAACAGTACCACCCCTTCTGAGATTTTCCATATCTCATTAGACATGGGCCATCCTCTCCCACCTGCTAAGGCTAAGGCTAAGGCTAAGGCCTAGGCTAAGACTACGATTACAGGCAATAGACCAAGGTTAATGATGTCATCCATATGCCCTTGCTATTACTGGATCAATATTACCTAAATGTCTTTGGTTTGTCATAATTTTGTGCCCACCTCTTGAGTTTGCTCTATAAAGCCTCGCCTGTGAAGTAGAGTTGGCAGCAACCCCCTTTCTGGGTCCCCTCCTGCCTCTCTCAGGAGCTGTGTGTCGATAAAGTTGCCTGCTCTTAGCCTCTGTCATTCCTCAAAATTCATTCTTTCATTTTGGGGAACACAAACTTGGGGCATCACACACCTAGTAGGTTAGGAGTTATATCTCCCGTATATCATTTGGAAGTCCTGTAACAATTTGGGCAATATAGATAGAAATAAAAAATCACCCAGGGCTGAGGATACAACTCAGTTCTCACCAGGTATTGCAGTGCTGGACTCTCCTTCTAGAGGTGATTTCTAGGTTCTTTCTGTCTTGAGCAAAGAATTGGTCAAGACAAATGCAGACTGTAGCAAATGCAGACTGTAGGTTTGACATTTATCAAAGGGAGCAAAGGAAACAGCCTCTGCAGGGTGAGTCTGGGCCAAGAACTAGAGAAAAGAATCACACTGCGCAGTGTGAGAGTGGAGTACTGTGAAAGAAGCCAGTAGCAGAAGGTTCACTGGCGATTTGACTTTTGTGTCTCTTACTCCTCAGGTTGGGGTCAGGTCTCAGCCAGCCTGTGGAAAACCTGCTCGAGTTCTCACAAGAAGTCCATTTTCTGGGCTTTGGGAATTGTTCTGTGCATGTGTCCTGAGATTTTGTAATTAGCAAGTAATGCCTACTTCCCCAGGCAGCTTTGCCATGCCCTGATCTCCTGTCTCCTTGTGGCACGGTGCTGGCCTAGCATGGAGGAAGCCTTGAGTTTTATCCCTAGCACTGCAAAACAGAACAAAAACATTAAAAGGTCTTACAGACAGAAGAAAAAAAAAGACATACACTTAAGTACAAGCCAGAGCCTAGTAAGTATTCCAAGAGGGCAAAATCTTACAGGTTTTTAAATGCAGGGAAAGATTATATCTGGTTTGGAGGACTTAGGAAACACGAGAAAATGTGGCTAATGCGGAATCAGCATTTGAGACTTGGAAACAAACTTAGGGTCATCTAATTCAAGCTCTTCTACAAATGAGGTAGCACACAGCCTGCTCTGTAAATAAAGAACTGGGATATGCCGTCCTTGAGTTGGTGAGCTTTACTCTGCCTCACACAGTACTTGTGCTTCAATAGGTAACCTAAGTCTGTTTGACTTGACTTTTAAGTTGCTTGTTTAGAAAATGAGCATGTCTTTTTCACTGAATTTCCTCATTCCTTCAATAGAAAGAAAATGAGCGCAAGGTAGGTATGGAACTGCCTAATCTGCAATTGAGTAACTCCGTGGAGTTCTTGTGCCTCAGCCTCATAAAGCCAAACAAAGAAAACATAATCCCCATCTGCTACAATCTGCAGCCACCCTGCTCCTCCCTGAGGGAGGTGATTCTCGGCTGATAGAGCCAGCGCTGTACGTTTTCTGCACGGACTTGCCTTTCACGTGTGAATTAACCCTTTTTTCTAGAATTGGGCCAATTTTTTTCCCCACAGAACTTAAGCTGAAGTTCTCCTGTACTTGTTCTTGGCAGCTTCAAGAAATAAAATTCACTTGGCCCTCAGGACATTTAAAATAAAGAATTTGCAATGGCTTGCTCCTAGAAAGGTACAAATTTCAAGGCTGTTTAAAATGAAAACAGCATGTGTCCTACTTGCTCTATGTTATTGCCTATAATTGGCTTCTTTATATCATAACTGTGCATTAGCAAATGAATATTTTTATTGATGTCCTACAGAGAATTAATATTCTGGAAATAATTTTAATAGTGATGATGATAACAATGATAGTGACTAATATTTACACTTACTCCTATTGTACGTTTGGTACTTTGTACCAATAGTTTCATGTATTTGTCTCAGACACACCATGGGTTAGGGATTATGCTCCTTATCCCCATTTTAGAGAGAGGTAACACTGCTGACTAGCTTGTCTGAGGTTGCGCAGTGTGTAGGCAGCATTCAGCATCTTAGCTGCAGTTTGTCAGACCCGAGTCTGTCAGTTCTCCTCGCAGTGCTGTCATGGCTTGGGCCTCTTTCTGGCCACGCTTGGTTATCCCCAGTTCTCCAGTGACACCCGTTCCCCTCCACCGCCCCGGCTCACCCCAGTGGCTCTGTTCCTTCCAATTTTCCCACCGTTCAGCTACCTCTGCAATCTGCCCCTCTTCTACAATCTCTTCCTTTTACCAAAGAAATTATTTCTTTTTTTTTCTCTCCGTAAAATCTTCCCTTTACTCAAGCAGCTCGCTTCAGCAGCAGTGCCCACTCCCACCTCCTCATAACTGTCTATGTTCTGGCTGGGTCATCTCAAAAGAAAAACTTCCAAGGATGGAGAGAAGAAAGGCAGTGGGTGGCTGAGCCCAAGGTGAAACAAAATAATGTTTTCTTTTATTGATTTACCAATGTTTGTCTTTTAATTTCTGGAGAGCCTCTATTGCATGTAAAATGTTAATAGGAGTTGAAGGTCTCTTATTCATACAGTTCCAATCTATTCTGCAAATAAAAAGCAGTGAAAATGATTCATACATGAATAATACCCCCAAACCTTTGCTTATTGAAATGGATCAGAGATAATTACTGGGTTGGAGAATTTGCATCCACACAATTTTCTAGTCCCATAAACATAATTTTCTTCAGAATGAATAAAAAATATTTGCTCTTTTAAAAGCTCTTGCGAGTGGTGGAACTGTCTTCTTTCTGTATCTGGAGAAGTGTAGCTGTACCACCCACTGCCCCTACTCCAAATGGCTGGCGTTTCTCTCTCCCTCTGCAGCTCCAGTATTGTGGGCCTTGGCTCTTTGTTTTAAATTTCAACCTGCACTCATCTCTGTGTGGAGACCCATGTGTGCTGTTGGCCATTAATCCCACTAAGAAGAAGTCAGTGAGATCTTGATACTTCGGCTGTTTTTAATTTCTTCCTGAAGGATGACTTCACATTCACGTGCAAGTTGGTGAATAAGGGGAATGTGCCACATCGCACTGAATTTTTCAAGCAATTAACTTCCAGTATTGAGTGGAAAGTCATAGGAAATTTTAGTCAGAGTTGCAGTAGGAAGGGGGAGGTGGTGAGCATTTTGTCTGTGATACTTCAGAACCATCTGGAATACACATGAGCTTCATTTTCTACCATTGTTTCGCTAAAGCGTCAGGCTGTTGTTCCAGGTGTGTGAAGTGCCTGCATGGCTTAGGTTTAATACTGGCTTTTCATTATGCCCAACAGCTTGGTCCTTTATTCTCTGAGGGTTGTGTTTTCATTACCACAGGAGATTTCTTTATGCTCAACCAAATGAATCTTTACAAACAGCTCAACTGGTGTAAGGTCTCAGGTGGGCTTAAGGGACTCATAAGAACACGGTGTATGGTGTATGTGCGAGCAGCAGGGGTATTCAAATGTGGCATTATATTAATGGCATTTCGTATCTCTCTGTTCTGGTTTTCCAGAAGAACAAGGACTCCTCCTCCTGTGGTTGAAGCAAGTGATTCCTGGGTTCCTATAATTATGATAGAAAAAGAAAAAGCGAGACATGTACTGAGTAGAGAAAATGCAGATTCTGTGCAAAATAGAGGAAATAAAGAAAAAAGTTAAAAAATTTAAGTAGGTTAAGAAAACATGATATATATGGATGACTTTCCAGAAATGCATGAAAGTTTTGTATTGCTTAGAGTTTGCACATTATCTTTAAAATAACAAAAACAAATGAACAACAAAATGTATGAACACAGATACATATGACAATATGGGTGAGTCTTAAAAATATGATTTTAAGTGAAAAAGTCTTTTTTTTTTTTTTTGTATTTTTGAGACAAGATCTCGCTGTGCAGTTCCGGCCGTCTGTGAGCTCACTTTGTAGCCCAGGCTGGCCTCGAACTCGAAACCATCCTCCTGCCTCAGCCTCCCGAGTGCTGGGATTACAGGTGTGCACCACCACACAAAAAGTCTTTATAGACTACTTCCTGCTCGATACCTTTGGGTAATCCATTTTATTATAACATATAAAGTACAAGAAGTGTGTAAAGGTACTCCTTATAAATTTAAAACCAACCCAGACAAAAGTATATACATACAGCTATACTAAAATTATATCAAAAGGAAAGCAAGGCAACAACGAATACATACAAGTTTCACGATGGGAAACAGGGGAACAAGATGAACAAGGGTCACATGTGGGTGTAGATTATTACCATTGCTTTTGTTTTCTGTTGGGCACTGATCTCACAATTGTTTATTATATTATTAAAATAGAAAGCACACAGTGAATAACAGAAAGTACTTTCTGTACAAATGATGAAAGCCTGTTCTGAATTTAGGTTTTGATTAATGCACTCTGTGCACTTGCAGCCTAGTAAAAAATATCTAGCATAGAAAAGAGATGTGTGAGGTTATATTTGCTTTTTGAGTAACACCTTCCAATGATGTCTGTTCCTATACTGCGTGTGTCTTTCTCCCTCAATATTGGAAGTTAATTGCCCTCTTTGCCTTTAAAGACGTATATATATTTCTCCAGGGAACTCTCAGTGCCAGTAACAAGCACTAGCCATTTGGAAACTACCTCCTGTCTTTGTTGCCAAAAGAATAATTTGCTCTCACATGTAACAGACCAAAGCGCCCTCTGCTTTTACGTAGTGGGATAGCAGTTCCTCTGAGAACATCCCCAAGTCAGTATGCTAGAGCTCAAGGTGCGTGCCTGCGATTCGAGAAACAATGAAAAACGTAAATACTGGAATGGATGCCTTGAGTTTCTAGAGAGGACAAAAGGACTCCCAGCTTCACCACAAACTTTTTCCTGAACTGCAGAACTTTTAATTCTGGCACATCACGTGATGATTTTTATTGTTTCAGGTTGTGTTTCTTGGGAAATAAACTGAAAGGGAGATAGATCTCCGTCCATGTAGGTTATTGAGTTGTGCTTTCAGGAATACTGCGTTTGCACACCCAGAGCTATGCTAACCCAATCAGCGGACTACTCCAGTTCTCACACACCCGTGAACCAGTATCACACACCCATGATCTAGCCACCTTCCGAAAGCCACACCTATGAGGGCATGAGATTTTGGGGGCTGTCTAGATATAAGCCATAACATTTTATAAAGATATCTTTGATGAGCAGAGTTTTCTTTCAAGAAAATCTATGTATTTCTTCTTTTATGGTCGATGCTTTTGTGATCAAAGAGGGCTTTTACTACCTAAGAGTCATGAAGATTATATACCTATGCTTTCTACTAGTTTTATAGGTCTAGTTTTTATCAAATTACATTTTTTGTATTGTCCTGCAGAGGTGTAGATACATTTTTCCATGTATTTATCCAGCTCCAGAATAATTTGCTAAAAACTTTTCCTTTTCCTCTTGAATGAACCACATGAGTGTTGGTCTCTTTCTATACTTGCGGTTCTGTTTCACTGATTTGCTCATCTACGCTTAGTCCAATTCAACATTGTCTTAATTACTGCAGCTCTAAAATCATTAAGTCTGGCAGCATAAGTCTTATAGTTTTCCTCTTCAAAATTGCTTTGGAAATTCTAAGTTCTTTACACTTTCATAAAAATTTTAGGATCTGCTTGTAAATTTCCATAAAAGTAGAATTTTTTCTGCAATTATAGTAAAACTGAAAAGTATTTTGAAGAGACTAGAAATATATACAGTATTGATTCTTTTAATTCTTTTTTTTTTGTGACAGGGTCTCATATAATCCAGGCTGGCCTTGAACTCTATGTAGCCCAAGCTATCCTCAAATTGGAGGTGATCTTCCTGCCTCAGCTATCCGAGGGCTGATTCTTTTAATTCTTAGTAGGATGTAGCTTTCCTTTCCTTTAGGTTTTTAAAAACTTCTTCAAAACTGTCTTGTAATTTTCAATGTAAACATTTCACCCACACTTTGTCAGATTTATTCCTAATTATATGATGCTTTTGATGACATTTTTAAAAGCTAATTCTAAATTGTTTTGAAATACAGTTGATTTTTGCATGTTGATCATGGTAAGAAACATACTGAAGTTGTGAATAGTTTTACTGTAGGTCCAAAATGGTTTTGTCTGAGTGTGTTATCTGAGAATAGTTGGTTTCTTTCTTTCCAATACTTACTTTTCTTTCTTTTGCTTTATTACATTAGCTGGGACTTACATTATAATGTTAAATGGAAGGTGTGAAGGCAGACATCTTGGCATTTTTCCTAATATTAGTACAACAAGTGTTCAGTGTTTCACCATAATAAGTAATACTAGTTACAGGTTTTTCACGGATTTTCTTTTTCAGAGGATGTTTCCTTTGATTTTGAGTTTGCTAAGAGTTTTTATCATGCATTTGTCAAATGTTTTTCTCCATCTATTAAGATGATAATATGATTTTTTTCCCTTTATGCTATTAAAATAATGCAGATTGCATTGACTGATATAAAATTGTAAAATCAATTTTTAATTTTTGGATTAACCCCCACTTGACCACATTGTATTATATTTTATATTTACTGGTAAGTTGGGTTTGCTGATATTTTATTAAAATTATTTGAGTTTCTACTTCCACAGATTTAACCTCACAAGTTGACTCAGGATAGTTTCCTCTTCTATATTTTGAAATAGTTTGTATGATATTAGATTTATTCAAAGCTGTCCAGAGAAATAAGAGCAATAAGATATCTATTTATCTTTGTGTAGAGAGAACATATACATTAGTAATGTTCTGGTCACTGAGACAAAATACCTGACACTAGCACCTTAAAGGAGAGATTTATTTTGGCTCATGGCTCCAGAGGATTCAGTCCATGCATGGTTGGCTGGCTCCAAGGCAGAAATGGCATGAAGGAAGAGCATCATGGAAAGTCATGGCCAAGGAAAGCTACTTTCCTCATGGCAACCAGGAAACAGAAAAGGGAGGAGACAGGGACAAAAACGCACCCTTTCAGGTCATACCCCAGTGACTCGTGTCTTCTGATCAGGTCTCACTTCTCAGCACATGAGGCTTTTGAGGGGCAAGATAGATGTAAACCTTAACCATCTGTAAGGAGAGATTTATTTGAGGAAATTGGCTCACATAATCATGTAGGCTGAGATTTCCCATGTCCACTGTCTGCAAGCTGGAAAACCAGAATAGCCAGTAGTATTATTCATTCTGTGTGCAGAGCGCCAAGAAGTGATGTCTAAGGGCAGAAAAAAAAAAATAGCATATCAACTCAAGCAGTAAGCAAGAGACAGAATTTCCTCTTGTTTTTCTACACAGGCTCCCCTGGATAGAGACCTACTCACATTAGTGAGGGTGATCCTCTTTCCTCAGTTTACTGGCTCAAGTGCTAATCTTATCCAGAAATCGCCTCTCAGGCACACCCAAAAATAACATTTTACTGGTTATGCTGAGACCCACCCCCCTTAATTCAGTCAAATTTATACAAATTATTTTTTCTTTAAATGATTACTGGAATTTACTAATGAAGCCATTTAGACATGAGTCAGTTTAGTTGCAAAGTATTGGTTACAAACACACTTTCTTTGGTAGACAGGTATTTGATTTTCTAATTTATCTTGTATTCCTTTGGGTATGTTGCATTTTTCAAGAAATCTGTCCGTTTCCTTTTGGAAATAAATTGTCAACTTTATTCACATGAACGTATTCATAATACCTCCTGATTATCTTTTAAATATCTGTAGCATCTGAAGTGATATCTACTTTCATGATGATACTAGAAATTTGTGCATCTTCTAATGTTTGATTATCTTGCTAGATTTTAGGCTTTAAATATCAGATATCTTCCAAGTACTCATGTATTGGGGACCTGATCTCCCAGGTGAAAATATTTAGAGGTGGTACCTAGATAGGCGATTGGATCACAAGGGCAGCAACCTCATCCATTGATGGTTCATAGCTGAATAGCATAGGGTTACTTGAAGGAAGCAGGTCACTGGCGACAAAGCCTCTACAGGGTGCATCTCTTCCAGGGCTCTTTCTCTATGCTTCCCGGTTGTCGTCAGGAGAGCAGCTTGCACCGTGCACTTCCTCCGTGACACATCTACCTTGGAGCCAGCCCGTCATAGACCAAAACACCTGAAACCCTTTCGTCCTTTAAATTGAGTGTGTCCACTCCTCTCCCCCCAGTAATAGAAAGCTGATGGATACCCTGTGGGATGATTGATTGATTGATTAATTGATAGTGGCACTGAGAATCAAACTGAAGGCCTCACACATGTTAGGAAATGTCTCCGTTTTTGATCTACACCCTCACATCCAGGATATTATTAATTTAATCGAACTTTCAAGTTTTAAATAATTTTTTTTTATTTAGTTGGGTAAAGTGGCCCAAGTTTGTAATCCAAGATCCTTGGGAGGCTCAGATAGAAGATCACAAGTTCAAGCCAACTGGAGCCACATGCAGAAATGTCATCTCAAAAAAACTTTCTTCTCTACTATTTGTTTATTTTGTATTATATTGATTTTTCTTTACTTTTGTTGTTTTTTTATTACATTTGGCTTAATTTTCTCTGCAATTTAAAGTAAAAACAGCTTCATAAAGTAGGAGCACAGATATCAATTTTATACTTTTTTCTTAATATAAGGATTTACACCAATGTACTTTCTCCTAAACATTACTTTTAGCTGTGTCATAAATTTTGATAGGATAATATATTAAATATATTAATTTTTGAACTCATTTTACTTAATACAAGAAACATAAAATTGCACATATTTATGGGATTGCCTGTGTTGTTTCAAATGTATTCACTTTACAATGTTTAAAGTGGATTACCCATATCTATCTCATCAAACATTTGTCATTTCTTTATGGTGAAAACATCCAAAACTCTTTCTTCTAGCTTTGTGAAATACACAGTACCTGATCACTATCTATTGTCATACTGTGTGAATAGTATGATACATGATAATTTTTAAGTTACCTTCCAGTATATTTTCATTGTTTCTCATAATAGTTTTTGACTCATTCAGAAGGATGTTGTTTAATTTCCAAATATGAGGGATTTTCTAGTGTCTTATCATTTATTTCTAATCTACATAAATGGCTTGTTGTGGTGAGAGAGCATACTCCATTTGTTATGACATTTTCCATGGTCCAGCGAAAGTTTACCTCGGCAAATAGTCCTTAAGCACTTTGAGGGAATACATAATGCGCAGTTTGGGTTGTGGCTTTCTCTCAGTGTCAATGTGATAATGCTAACTGATAGTGTCATTTAAATATTCTGTATCTTTGCTGGGTTTTTGTTTCACTTTTATGACTTCTTCCTGAGAGGAGACTGTTACAGCACACATTTGTAGTTATAGATTTGTCTACTTTCCCCCCTCATCTTACCATTTATATTTTGTCCACTCCTCATGCCTGCCATTGTTGCCTTGTTTTGTATGAAGTAATTTTTCATACTTAGTTTTTATTTCCTCTATTGCCTATTTAGCTATAGCTCTGTCTTTTGCTTTTAGTGTTTCCTATAGAGACTATATTACCACATTTTACCACAAGATACTCCAGATGATATTCTATTACCTTTTGAAAAGGATAGGGGCTGGGGATTTAGCTCAGTGGCAAAGTACCTGCCTGGTAAGCACAAGGTCATGAGTTCGATTCCTGGTACTGGAAGAAAAATAAAAAACAAAACAAAAAGAAAAGAAAAGGATAATATAACATCTTTTATACTTTCCCCTGCTCTCTGTTCTGCTATTCTTAAGCATTTTACTTCTCTATATGCTATAAACCTCAAATTACCAAGGTTTCGTGTATTCACTTTTTTACTTTTTTTATCATATGTGTTGACTGCTTACAATGAATGTGTTCATTGTGCACCAAAAACATGTAGTAATATATATAATATATTATAAATATACATATATTTATGTCATTTACATTAAAACATTACATGTTTGTGGCATACAATAAACACATTCACTGTGAGCAGTCGACATATATACACGGTGTGTCTGAATTCTTTTTGTGTCCCTTTCTGCTCCCTCCACCTTCCCTGCAGCTCTTGGTTCTCTTCCAACTTGCAAAAGATCTATCTCCATGTTTCCTATTATTTATCTTTTATTTTGCCCTTTAATTTAGTTGTGCTTTGAGCTTCTCATATAAAATCAACCATACAATGTTTAAGCTTGTGTGTGTGACTTATTTCACTTAATGTTGTGAATTCAAGGTGCCCCCATTTTCCTATAAATGACTCAAATTTATCCTTCTTTACAGTACAGTAGTACTCCATTGTATAATAAGATCACATTTTCTTTATCCATTCATCTGTTGATGGACATATAAGCTGTTCCAAAGATTTAGCTATAAATTGTGCTGCTATAAACATGGGTATGCATGTACCCCTGTAATATGATGTCTTTAAATTTTTCAGGAATGTACCTAGCTGGGTCAGATGAAATATCTAGTTTTATTTTTTTGAGAAATATCCATACTGGTTTGCATAGTGCTTGTACTAGCTTACAGTCCCTACAGCAATTTAGAGCACACCTTTCTCCCCACAGCCTCTCCAGCATTGGTGGAATCTCACTGTTGTTTTAATTTGCATTTCTCTAGTGGCCAGAGATGTTGAACATTTTTTTTCACGTATTTGTTGTCCATTTATACTTCTTTTGAGAAGTGATTATTTATTTTAGTTCCCTATTTTTTGATTAGATCTTGTGATAGTTAGCTGCTGTGCCATTGAGGAAGAAAAGCCTAACTGATTGAATTAGCATAATTCTGGGTGTGCCTGAAGGGATTATTGAAGACAAAAGACCCACCCTGGGTGTGACTGGCACCAAGCAATAGGTTCGTAGCTTGGATGGAATAAAAAGGGAACAAGGGAGGAAGTTTCCCTGCTGTTTCTTGTGAGGAAGAAACTCCAGCTTTTGCCTTCACTTTGCATGTCCATCTCCTGGCTTCAGTCTCCTGAAGCAGACTGGCTTTCCAGTGCAGACACTTCAGCTTCTTGATACGGACTTGTACAGGACTCTGCAGTGAGCTCTGGCCTTTGGCATTTGGTTGAGCCCTTCAGATCTACTGTATGCAGACAGCCCCTTTGTTCTCTTCCACACTTGAGTCTTCAGATGGCCACTGTAAGCCTACCTTCCAAATCCTTACATATTTATATATCTTGTATTACATCTGTCTCTCTAGTGAGCATTGACTAACATAGGTTTTTTTATTTGGGGGCCTAATTTTTATGACTTCTTTATATAGCCTAAATATTAATCTTCTCTCCAAGGTGTAGCTGGAAAAAATTATATTCTGTAGGTTCACTGCACTCTGTAGCTTGCTTTCTTTGCTGTGCAGAAGCTTTTTAATTTGATATGGCGCCATCTGTTGATTCATGATGTTATTTCTTATGTAATTGGGGTTCTGTTCAGAAAGTCCTTAGTTATGCAAATGACCTCAAGAGTTTTACCTACTTTATCTTCCAGCTGGTTATGTGTTCTGTTTTAATATTTACATCTCTGAGCCGTTATGGTTTTAGTTTAGTGTGTGGTCAGATATATGCGTACAGCTTCACTATTCTGCATGGGATAGCCAGTTTTTCCAGCATTACTTGCTAAAGAGGCTATCTTTCCTCTAGGGTATGTTATTGGCCCCTTTTTCAAAGATTAAATGGCTGAATGTGTCTGCAGTGGTTTCCATGTCCTCTGTTCTGTTTCACTGGTCCACATGTCTGCTTTTGTGTCAGTATCTTGATGGTTTATTATCCTAGCTTTGTAATATAACTTGAAACCCAGGATTGTGATGCTTCCTGCATTGCTCTTGTTATGCAGGATTGCTTTTGTGTTGTGAATCTCTTCTAGTTCCATAGAATTTTAAGATTATTTTCTCTAGTTCTGTGAGGGATATTGTTGGTATTTTGACTGGGACTGCGTGAAACTTATATATTAGTTTTGGAAGGCCATTTTGACAATGTTGGTTCTGACTATGGATATCTTTCCATTTTCTGATGCCTTCATGGATCTCATTTTTCAGAGTAATGTAGTTTTCATTGAAGGGGTCTTCCACTTCCTTGGTTAGATTAATTGGTGTACAATAATGAACACAAAATCAATGGTATTGATGTTTGTGTATTGATTTTATATTCTGCTACATTGCTGATTTATTAATTATAGGAGTCTTTTGGTGGGACTGTTTGGGTGTTCTACGTAGAGTATTATGTCATCTACAAACAATGATAATTTGATGTCTTCTTTTCTGTATATATCCTTTTCATTGATTTCTCTTAGCTGATTGCTCCAGTTAACGAACCGAATACTATATTGAACAGAAGTGGTGATAGTGAACATCCTTGTCTTATTCCTTACTTTGGAAGGAAAACTTTCAGCTTTTCCCCATTTGTATGATGTTGGTCATTTGTTTGTCATAAATGACTCCTCAGGTTGAGAAGAAGTTTTTCTATACCTATTTTCTTCCATTTTTAAAAAAATCATAAGTGGAAGTTGGATTTGTCAAAAAGCTTTTTTTATACCAATATCTGATATCGATATAATCATGTGATTGTTGTCCCTGCTTCTGTTTGTGTAGTGTGTAACATTCACTGATTTGTGCTTGTGGAACCACCCTTGCATGCCTGGGGAGAAACCTACTGGGTCATGATGTGTGATCTTTTTGATAATTTCTTCCATTCTACTTGTCAGTGTCTGATGGAATATTTCTGCATCTCTGTTCATTAAAAGGGGTTGGGCTATAGCTTTCTTTTTTATACTTTTCTTTTCAAATTGAATCTTTGCTTAGGTTTGGAGTCAGAGTGATGCTAACTTATATGAATGAACTTGGAAGCATTTCCTTCCTTTTCATTACCTTAAAGAGTTTGAGAATTATTGGCATTATATCTTCCTTGAAGGTCTTTTAGAATTCAGTGGTAAATGCATAAGGTCCTGGGGTTTTCGTGGTTGGTAGGTCTATTTTATTTGTTTATTTAGTATTTTAAAAATAAAAGGAGGAAAACATTAACAGACAGACAACATTTTACAAAATAGCAAAAGAACAGTACAGACAATACAGAGTTACAAAGTGGTAGGAAATTAACAATGCTTGTTGTATTACATA
>NW_004955479.1:3895143-3896857 GCF_000276665.1 Chinchilla lanigera | reverse complement strand
CTTTCATTGCATCCCATAGATTCCGGTAAGCTGTATTTACATTTTCCTTTGTTTGTAGGTATTTTTTAATTTCCTCTTTAATTTCTTCTGTGACCCATTGGTTGTTCAGGAGGTTGTTGTTTAACTTCCAAGTGTTTATGGAGTTTTTGGAGTTCCTTCTGTCATTAATTTCCAATTTCATTGCACTGTGGTCAGGTAATATACATGGGATGATTTCAATTCTTATGTATTTTGGAAGGTATACTCTATGGGCTAGGATGTGGTCTATTTTAGAGAAGGACCCATGTGCAGCTGAGAAAAATGTGTATTCTTATGCTGTGGAGTGGAACACTCTGTATACATCTACTAAGTCCACTTTTCAGGAGCTTTGGTTCAGATATGTTATTTCTTTGCTGATTTTTTGTCCAGTTGACCTATCTCTTAGTGTCAATGGGGTCTTGAGGTCCCCTGTTACAATAGTGTTCTTAGTTATATGGGTTTTCATGCCTGTTAAGATTTGTCTTATATAATTTGGAGCTCTGATATTTGGTGCATACATGTTTATGATTGTTATCTCATCCTCTTGCAGTTTTCCCCTGACTAGTATGTAGTGACCTTCTTTATCTCTTTTGATTGTTGTTGGTTTGAAGTTTACATGGTCTGCAAACAGAATAGCTACACCTGCTTTTTTCTGGGTTCCTGTTGCATGGAGGATTGTTTTCCATCCTTTGACTTTTAGTCTATGGGTTTCCTTTTGAGTAAAATGTGTTTCCTATATACAGCATATTGTTGGATTTTGTTTTTTAATCCACTCTGCCAGTCTGTTTCTTTTGACTGGAGAATTGAGGCCATTTACTTTTATAGTTATAACCGATATATGTTGATTTATCATTGTCAAGTTATTTGCTTTCATTGGTCTCCTACTTTTTCTACCTGTTTACTTGCTTGCTCTTCTTGACGTTTCATTTCCACTGCTATTCTTGATTGTGGTCAGATTTTTCTCTGTCTAGAATATCTTTTAGTACTCTCTGTAATGCTGGCTTGGCACTCATGAAGTTGTTCAATTGTTCTTTGTTGTGGAAATATTTTATTTCTCCATTGAATTTGAGGGATAGTTTGGCAGGGTACATCAGTCTTGGTTGGAAGCTGTTTTGTCTGAGGACCTGTAATATTTCCCTCCAAGCTCGTCTCAGTTGGATGGTTTGTGCTGAGAATTCTGCCATGATTCTGGGCTTTCCTTTATAGGTAATCTGTTTCTTTTCTATAGCAGCTTTTAATATTCTGTTCTTTTGCTGGAGATCTGGGAACTTGACTATTATATATCTGGGTGTAGTTTTATTTTGGTTGTGGTTGTTTGGAGTTCTATATGCCTCATTTACTGTATATCAGGTTCTGCTTCCATACTTGGGAAATTTTCTGCTATTATTTCTGCAAATATTCTTTTATGTCAGTTGCGTTGCCTCTTGCTGTTTCATTGACTCCTATAAGTCATGCATTATTCCTCTTTGTCTCGTCTTGCAGCTGCTGAATTGACTTTTCCTGTTGCAGCTGTTGAACTGACTTTTCCCGGAAATTGTTGATTTTACAAGATCCTTTCTTTCACGGCTGCTATGCTATCTTTGAAGTCTGAGAGTCTATCTTCAGCTTCATACAAGTGGTTTTGGCAACTTTCAATGGAAGCTTTGTTTTCCTGGAAGTCTCTTTGAATCTGGTTCATGTGTTCTAAGTCCTTTCT
>NW_004955479.1:3893345-3894581 GCF_000276665.1 Chinchilla lanigera | reverse complement strand
GGCCATTTTCACAATGTTGGTTCTTCCTATCCATGAGCAAGGAATATTTTTCCATTTACTGAAATCTTCGATCTCTTTTTTCAGAGAACTGTAATTTTCATCAAATAGATCTTTTACTTCTTTTGTTAGGTTGATTCCTAAACATTTCAATTTCTTGGATGCTATTGTGAAAGGTACGGTTTCCTTAATTTCTCTCTCAGCCTGTTTGTTGCTTGTGTATACAAATGTCATTGTTTTTTGGGTGTTGACTTTGTACCCAGCTACACTGCTGAATGTGTTGATTAATTCAAGGAGTCTTCTTGTGGAGTGTTTGGGGTCTTCTATGTAAAGCATCATGTCATGTGCAAATAGTGATAGTTTTAGTTCTTCCTTTCCTATCTTTATTCCTTTTATTTATTTATTCCTCTTGTCTAATTGCTCTAGCTAATGGTTCCAGAACTATACTGAACAGGAGTGCTGACAGCGGACATCCTTGTTTTGTTCTCAATTTTAAAGTAAAAACTTTCAGTTTTTGTTCACTTAGAATGATATTGGCAGTTGGATTGTCATAGATGGCTTTGATCAGGTTAAAGTAAAGACCATCTATTCCTATTTTCTGTAGAGTTTCTATCATGAATGCATGTTGGACCTTGTCAAAAGCTTTTTCTGCATCTATTGAGATGATCATGTGGTTTTTGTCTTTGGCTCCATTGGTATAGCGTATAACATTTATAAATTTGCGAATATTGAAACAACCCTGCATTCCTGGAATGAATCCGACTTGGTCATGATGTATGATTTTCTTGATAATTTTCTGCATTCTGATTGCTAGTATCTTATTGAGTATCTTTGCATCTATATTCATTAGGGAGATTGGTATGTAGTTCTCTTTCCTGGTTGCGTCTTTCTCTGGGTTTGGTATTAGTATGATGCTTGCCTCCAGAAATGAGTTAAGGAGAATTGCATCCTTTTCAATTTCATTGAAGAGTTTGAGGAGTGTTGCTATTAAATTTTCTCTGAATTTCTTGTAAAATTCTGCTGTGAATCCATCAGGGCCTCGGCTTTCCTTTGTCAGGAGGTTTTTTATCATGTTTTCAATCTCATTAATTGATATTGGGTTGTTCAGGAATTTTGTATCTTCTTGACTTAACCTTGGTAATTTGTACATATGTAGGAATCTGTCCATTTCTTCTGAGTTTTTCTATCCTATGGGAGTAAATATTTTCAAAGTAGGTATTAATGATCTTCTGAATTTCT
>NW_004955479.1:3847226-3887989 GCF_000276665.1 Chinchilla lanigera | reverse complement strand
AGAAAGCTCAGTTTCCCTCTTCAGTGGCTGCACAGCAAAGGTTGCTAGTGTCCCTAGTTTTCCTGTTGGTCAGCTTTGCCCCTCAGTGTCCTCTAAGAAGCTGTACTTAGTCTGGGGTTTTCCGGTAGTTGTTCATTTGTATCTAGTTATCCCAGGTCTCAGACACAGGCATTGGTGTCAGCTGATGGCAGACTGTGAGATCCAGCATCCCCTTGCAGTTCAGGGCACATGCACGGAACAGACTTGGATTGCACTGGTGTGCCAATTCCAGTCCAGTGGACCTATGTCCCCAGGCAGTTTAGGGTACAGGAAAAACACAGACACAGACTGCAGTGTTGACAGATTGTAAACCACCTGATTCTATGTCTCCAGTCAGTTCAGAACACATACAGGAACCAGACGTGGGCTGGACCAACAGCAATGACAGACTGTTGGTGCTTGCGACCCCCTGGGGGGTCTGGGCATAAGTAAAGCACAAACTCGAACCATGGTACCAGCAGCCCTTGGAGCACTCACTCACTCAGTGCAGGGCCTGAGCAGGGAGGGCCCACATGTGGACCCCAGTGAGAGCATTCCCCGAGGTCCCCGAGTGAGGAACTCCCATCTGCAGTAGGTGCACAGAGGTGGTTCAATGGTGGTGGGGTTCCAGGTCACCCATTCTCCCCCCAGGAAGTAGATGGGAAATACCTGGCTTTCTCCCGAGTTTCAGCTGGGAACTGTGGCAGTAGTAGTAAAGCACAGACTCGATCCGTGGGACCAGCAGCTCTTGGAACACTCGCTCACTTGGCGCAGGGCCTGCGCCAGTTTATTTTTTATTACTGCCTCAATTTTGTTGTCTGTTACTAGGTTGTTTAGTTTTTATATCTTTTTGGTTCAGTTTTGGCAATTTATGTGTGTATAGGGATTTGTTCATTGCTTCAAGATTCTCCAACTTAGTGTAGTACAATTTTCATAGCAGTTATTAATGATCTTGAACTTTCAGTGGTGTTGTTGTGATTTCACCTTTTTCATTTCTAATTGCCTTAATATGAGTCTTTTCTTTCCTTCTTTGAATGAGTTTGGCTAAGGGTTTTTCTATTTTGTTCATTCTTCCAAAGAACCAGCTTTTCAGTTAGTTGATTCTTTGTATTTTTCAGTATAAATTTATTAATTTTTTCCCTAATCTTTATTATCTCCCTCCTTGTACTATGTGTAGACTTGGATTGTTCTTCTTCTTCTAGTTTCTTGAGGTGCATTATTAGGTTATTTATGTTGAGCTCTCTCTGTTTTTCAAACATGAACATTTACAGCAATACATTTCCCACTTAGAACTGCTTTCATTATGCCCCATAAGTTCTGGTATGCTGTACTAGCATTATCATTTGATTCTAGGAATTGTTTAATTTCTTCTTTGATTGCCTGTGTGGTCATTTAGTGTGCAGGAGTGTATTATTTGATATTCATGTTTTTATAAAATTTCTGTGGTCTCTTTTGCAATTCATTTCTAGTTTCAGAGCACAATAATCTGATAGTATATGTGGAATGACTTTGATTCTTTTGTATATATTTAAGCAGGCTGAATGGACTAGTATATGATCCATTTTGGAGAATATCCATGTGCTTCTGAGAAGACTGTGTATTATGTTATAGTAGGATAGAAGCCTCTGTAGATATCTATTAGGTCCATCTATTCTAAAGTGTGCTTTAGTTCTGATTTTTCATTAATATTTTGTTTGGTTGATCTATTTGTGAAAGGGGGGTATTGAGGTTACCTACTATTATTGTGTTGATGTTTATTTGATCTTTTATATTGAGCAGTGTTTGTTTTATCAAGTTAAGTGTACTGATATTTGGTGCATATATATTTATAATTGTAATCTCATCCTGTTGAATTATTCCCTTAACTAATATGTAGTGACCTTCTCTGCCTCTTCTACTCATTTTTAACTTGAAGTTTACTTTGTGTGAGGATTTTTTTTAACCCCTGTTTGCTTTCAGGGTCCTGGTAAATGGCATATTGTTTTCTATCCTTTGGTTTTCGGTCTATGAATTTTTTTTTTTTAATTTTATTAGATGACTGTCTTGAATGGAACAGACAGTTGAGTCTGTTTTTGATCCAGTCTACCAATCTTTGTCTTTTAATTGGGAAGCTTAGGCCATTTACGTTGACATTTATTACATAGAGGTATTGATTTATTTTTGGCATTGTATTCTATCCTGCCTGTGGCTTACACTTCTATTTTTTCTTTTTCTTTTTTTTTTTTTTTGGTTTTTCTCCGGTACTGGGAACCGAACTCACAACCTTGCACTTGCCAGGCAGGCGCTTTGCCACTGAGCTAAATCCCCAGCCCTCTTTTTTGTTTTTAGCTACTCACTTGCTTGATGTATTCATTACACTTGATGTTTTGGCTTTGTTGGCTTCCTTGCTCACTACAGGATATTCTTGAGTAGTTTTTTAAGTGCTGGCTTATTTTTTCTACATCTCTTAAAGTGCTTTTTGTCATGGAATATCCATATTTCTCCATCAATTTTGAAAGATAGTTTTGCAGAATAAATTATTCTGGGTTGGAAGTTGTTTCTTTAGCACTTGAAATACTTCAGTATAAGTTCTTCTAGATTTCAAATTTGTGTGGAAAATTCTGCTGTAATCCTAATGGGTTTACCTTTATAAGTGATTTTTTTGTTTTTTCCCTAGAATTTTTAAGATTCTGGCTTTTTGTTGGATATCTAGGATTGTGAATATGATATGTCATTGGAAATTTCTTTTTTTCATTGTAGTTATTTGGTGTCCTGTAAACCTTGTTGACCTGTATGTTGAGTTCTTTCTTCATATTTGGAAGGTTTTCTGCAAACAGATTTTTTATTTCATGTGTTCTAATTTTTCTCTAACTCCAGTTAGCCTTAGGTTAGTCTTAGTATCATCTAGTAGCTGTTGAATTAATTTTTCTTCATCTCTTATCTTTTTAAAAGTTTCTCTGAGTAAATCATTGTGTATTTCCATTATGGCCTCAATTTTGGAAATCCTATCTTGAAATCAGTCATTTCTGCTGCTTATGAATTCCATACAATTCTTTAGCTCCAGGATTTTTTACTTGGTACCCTTTTGTGGAATCCATTTCTTTGGTAAATTTGTCACTAATGTTTTCAAACATTTTGACCAGCTTTTGCCACTTTGTTTTTGTTTCTCCCATAATCACATTTTTCAGTTTTTATTTTTAATGATAGTTTCACTATTTGAGGAGTTAGGTCCTCTGTGAACTCATTGGTTTTTTTCTCTTCTCTAATGATTTCATAGAGCTCAGCTGTGTGATGTTTGCTTTCCTCTCTGTGTTGCCCCTTGGGTCTGATTTGGGAGAGTTGAGATTCTTTGGAGGCCTTTTGCTGCCTTGTTTTTTCATGTGTGTGTGTGTGTGTGTGTGTGTGTGTGTGTGTGTGTGCACGCACATGCTGATTGCTGTGGTCAAGTAGAATGAAAAATATTTGTTGCATCATTAATTAGGGTCCATTTTTCAGTGATATGTTCTTGGTTTTATTTCTCCACATGTATTTTTTTCCACTACAACTTACTCAATTCAATTAAGTTGAACTCAGTCACTGTGTTGTAAGGAGAGAATTTCTACTGGTTATAACAATATCCACAGATTCAAGCATACACCAATCCTAAACATTAAGACTTAGTTTGAGAATTTCACCCTTAAGACTCTCTTATACTGCTCTCTGTGGTTTGCCTGGGATGTGGCAGGTGTGGGGAAGAGGAGAGGAAAGGGAAAAGTCAATGGGAAATAGAGGTAGGAAATGTCATTAGGTAAAAAATGGACAGAGTCAGCCTCTGTTGAAATTATTATTATAGCTGGGGTAAAGAATTAGTGTTGGGGTTTGAGGGAATAATTGGGTAGGTATGCAGATGGGTCAAAGTGTATTTAGAGATTGAGAGAGGTTGTGAGATTGTCAGAACCTGTTAATATATTTGTAGGTAGTTTTTTTGGATTATATAAATTGAACTTTGTTAAGGATTACCCTGACACACCCGTGAGTGGCACTGGTTCAGTTATAGCATCAGTTAATTTTATTGTCTACTGCACTTATATAGACCACTGTTATATTTATGCCATTTGGTTGGTGGACAAAAGGAAGGAGAAGGCAAGGAGGCCAGATAATGAGAAAAAGAGGAGAACAAAGATTAGGAAAGGGAGAAGATAAAATAATAGGAGTGAGAACCCCTGTGAGAGGGAGCAGTCAAAGGGAAAAACTTGAAGATCAAAGTGTAACAACTAAGCAATACCAATAAAGAAGTAAGAACTAGAAGAAAAGAGAACAACCAAGAAAGAAAAAAGAAACCAATTAAGATGACCCAAATCCAATAAAAAAAGCAAGGACCCGATCACAACAACAAAAAATTAAAATAAGAATTAAAACCTTAACGCATATGTTAGAGCATTAATCCAGAGCTTCTGCACAACTCCCTTTGCATTGGCCTCGCAGACTGATTTTGGGCAGAGAAATGGTTTCTCCCTGTAGGTCAGACAAGTTCCTGCCCAAAGTATAAGGGCCATTTCTCCCTCTGAGCATGTGTCCCGGTTGCACGCTGTGCTCCAGGGTGGACCTCCATGCAGGTGTCTGTGGATCTGATTAACTTAATCAGTTTGTGGCAAACATGATGGATGTCTCTGTGTATTCCCTGCAGAGACTCTCCTTGTCTAACACAAGGCCCAGAAGTCACTGGCCGAGGTGTCCACGGACGGATGTCCATCTCAGCCCCTCCAGCAGAACCTAGTGTTACTCTCAGGCTCAGGTGAGGGTGCCCCTTTGCCAGTACGGAGAATGGGCAGAGCCTTATGCCATCTCAGGCCTATCCAGTGTGTGGAGAAATAGTAGGAGAGCACCCACTCTGGTCTGGCTCCACTGAGATTTCTGTCCTGGATGACAGTGACCCTCCTCTCATGGATCTCCACTGTTAGTCTCTGCTATGTCACCTGTTCAGTTCTCCATGTCTTCACTTTTGTTTTTCAGAAGTTTGTCTATGTTTGAGAGAGGAAGAAGGTTCTATTTGTGGTTCATTGAGCTTCTAGGGTCCATGGATTGACATTTTTTTAGTCATATTTGGAAAATAATTACTGCTATACTTTCAATTATTTCTTCTGGAATTCTTTTATTCCTTCCTTCTAGCACTGCAATTATATGTATCAGACTCACAGGCATTGTGCAAGCAATTTCACTTATATGGTCCCATTTTCCTTCTATTTTTAATCTTTGCATTTCAGTTTGTACCATTTTATTGACTTGTCTTCAAGTTTACCGGGTTTTTTCTGTAGTAGTCTGTCTGCTTTTAAGCCCATTGATTTAATTCTTAATTCTGATTTTCTATGTCTATCAGTCTTTCAATAGTTTTCAATATATAAGCATGCATGTGAGATCATTATAAGTGCTATGGAGAAAACAAAGAAAGAATGGGGGTGAGAACTTTCTGGATTACAGCTGGTAATGGTTGTATTTTTTAACTAAACAAGAGTTAGTTAATTTCACTAAAAAGGTGACTCTGAAGATTCTCTGAGGGAGAGTATCAGGAGTGTGAAGTCACCTTAAAGGGAATACTTCTGAACAGGTACCTTAAAATCTAAACAGCAAATTGGGACCCAGTTCTGGGTATTGGAATGCTAAATCCCAAGCTTTTTCCATTATGTGACACAAGGACTCATAAGGGATTCACTGAAGTGCTGTGTCAAGCAATGTGCCAGAGCTGTGAACTGTTGGCAAACAGGAGTGGCAAACAAATTAGCCTAACAAGTCCTTATTGATTACCTACTGCTCAGAGAAGATCACCAGTCCCCCAGGGGCCTGAGGAATACACATCGGGGTTTCCTGCCTCCAAGAAGCTGACAGTGTGGGTTAGGGCTGGGAGAAAGCACAAACAGGGAAAGCATATGTTTTGAGGATGCCATTTGAACAGAGCTGACACAGAAATATAACCAGGGAGACTGAGGATGGTATCTTTTGCCAAAATCCAAATGACATTCTTCACAGGCTTGCTGAGTGAAAAAGAAGTCTGTTCACTCCCCTTCTTTTCAGCCTTGCCTCCCCCACAGATTATCATACTGTCAACAGCCTAATCTAATAAGGATAGCAATGCACTGTCTTTTGCTAGCTAGCTGAAACCCATAGACTGAGCTGCTCAATACAGAAGGGCAGACAGATGGAAGTTTCACGCTGTCCTGTAATTGCAAAGTAGTCTTCCATCTGAGAGTCCCTCACAGAATAGCGTCTATTACCTGTGGACAAGTTGGAAAGGGACATTTAAAAATAATATGGATTTGACCTACTGGTGAAATTTAATTGTTACCAATTAGATCTAGCAGGAGGACTCAGAGGAGGCCCTGAGACTCCCCTAATTGGATTGCAGCAATGAAGCCAACATTGAATTTGAGAGAAGTGGGGCTGTTACTGTACTGAGGAAAGTGAGCACTTCTTTTAGGAGTGCTGGAAAGTAGTGCTGAGACACCACACATATGCCCTTCTGTGTCACTTACCACTGTGCCAGAAGGAAGACAGAGACAGCTCAGAAGGCATAAAATAGTATTTCCATTGAGAGAAGAAAAACTCTGAGGACTTAAGGCATCTATGTCTTGCTTAAAACTAGGCTGTTTATTTAGGTAAATAGTGCAGTAAGGAAATATTGATCCAATCAGCTATTTATCCTCTTACTGTCACATAAACTTAAAATTAAGACGGTCTTACATTTATCTTTGATGCTTTAAAAAGATTCAGACTCAATTTAAAAATATATATATTGTTTTGACTTCTCACCTTTTCCTCTCACTTTTAAAGAAAATGTATACTTACAGCATTTCAAGCTTTCATTGTATAAACATTTCATCTTTCATCATATTTCCTATTCAGCAAGAATTATCCAAAGCAAAATAACAATAGCTAAATTCAGGGCTTCATAGAGCATGTGTTGGAATGTGGTAAGGACCTAATATTTTGGATTTTAAGCTTAATTCCATTCTTCATTTTGTGTTTATTTTTCAATAAACATAAAATGAATCACAGGAGCTTTCTCACTGAAAAATATGACTTACATATATACAATTTTATATGTACACATACATAATTTTGCATGTGTATGTATTTGACTTTCCCCCATGTCACACATTTCTTCATTGTGGGACCTTTGTGATGCACTAGGTTTTCCTATTATTAAAGCATTAAGTGCTTACTTTTTATTGTTTGAGTTAATTACTTAGTATTTAAAGTTCTTTAAAAAAATAAAGTTCTTGTAAGTACCTAGTATTGTCAACTAAAGTGTGGTAGAGCAGTTCTGGGTTTTTCTTGGAAACTTTCCTGATCTCCAGATAATCTACAGTAGTTCTAACATAGAGTAGCTCCTGACTGCATTTTGATCAGTGAGAGTCACAGTGAACCTGTCTGTGCTTTAGGGAATCAGGCAGCACCAAAAGGTTCGTTTCTCCTAATTCTGTGTGACTTAGAGTTTGTAAGTAATCAGCAAGGCCAGTTCTACCACTCTTAATCATTGTCTTAACAAGCCATGGTGAATTGGAATAACTTGGAACAAAAGAATCTTTTGGCCTCTCCCCTTGAGTCATTCTCCCTGCTGAGGGAGTAGAGGAAGGGAGCCACCAAGCTGCACACTGTATAGAAACAGGATTAGGCTATGTTCTATTTGTCAAGTCGTAGCCAACGAAGTTCAGCTGTGGCACACCACCGGTGAGGGGCGTAATACGAATTGGAAAGAATGTGCAGACTGGTGGCGGTGGTGGCACGGGATCTAGGTAGGGTTTGGAGAAGACACCGAGTGAATGATCACTGCCGCTGCCTGGAGATTCCCCCGGCTTCTGCCGAATGACTGAGACGGTGGGTTGGGCATAGATAAGGTCCACGGCATCGCAGCCAGGACAGAATCTTTACATCCCCCCGCCTCCCCTGCCCCATTCTTCTTGTTTTTGTAAGGTGTGGAGGAATAAGCGGTAGATATTAAGTTGCACACACTCAACCCGAGGGCTTCAAAGAGCTAGTGCTGCCATTGGCTGGAAGAAATGGAGGCAGCTCAGGGAAAGGCTGAGGAAGGCTGAGCTTTGTAACCGGGACCTAGAGGAAGGGCGGGAGTCCAGGCGGGGAGCGTGGGAAGTTTTGGTTTCCGACATTAACAACTTAGCGCTATTTGCATTTGTTCCGTGAAGAAACTTTTCGAGTTCCTAATAAACTTAGGGTAATAGGGACAGTAGAAGATAGGTCCTGGCCTTCCCATGGCTTATTTTAGATCACTGTAGACTGGCAGCTTGAGTGAGGACTTTGGAAAGGGTTTATAAAGTAAATCATCATGACAAAGTAATTATTCCATGAAGCTAATTAACTTGAGGACTCTGGGAGCAGATTTAATGGCTGCTGTAGAATAGTGCTGGCACACGAAGCCCGCGGAGAAGTATCCTCTCCAGAAATGTTGATATGGCAGAGGGGGAGATCTGAACACGCTTTTCATCACCAATTCTCTCATGGAATGCGGCCCTACCAGCATCACAATGTGGTTTAGTTCAACAAACAAGCCTTTGGAAACAATCTTTACTTTCATCATTTATATGTGACAGGGGAATTTTCCATGTGGAAGGATGATAGGGAACAGTCATGAGCATTTGGTGAAGGTCCCTCTTACACATTTACTCTCAGAAGGGCCTTGTGAAAGCTGTGGCTGTCTGTATTATTGGTGCAGAGAAAGAGAAGTAGAAAGCAGGCAGGAATGATGGAAAACTAGAGTCTTAGGATAGAGAAGAAAGTGTAAATAAAGATTAGTAACTGCTAATGTTTATGGAGCACTTGTTACATACGAGGCACTGTTCCGAACGTTCTGCCCATATAGACACCTTTATAGCAGCCCTGCAGTATAAACTATAGTACACCATCCAGGTACATGGAAGCTAAGAACTTGCTCTTAGTCACATATACAGTGGTAGAGTTGGGATTAGAAGCCAGGAATCCCACAATCCAAATTCTTAGTCAGTACTTCCCACACCTATGAATCAGCAAAGTACAGATGGAGGTGAAAGGGCCAAGGCAGTGGATCTACTGTAGGAGGAAAGCAATGGGATATGTGTCAGAAGGGAGCCCAGAGGATGTGATATGCACCGAGAGGTGGTAAATCTTGTCTGGCAGACAAACTGCACTAGAGGGTACCTAGGTTCCTTCCCAGTCCAGGATTCTGTGACCCTAAAGAATGTGGTATAACGTGAACAGGGGACATGGGTGAGAAGTAGGCATTGGAAGAACCAGTCAGGTAGGTGTCCACCAGAAATGAGGGAATTATAGAGTTTACATTCAAAGAAGGTGCATTTTCTGCTTCTGTACCAATCTTTTTTCTACCCACTCTGGTGAGAGGTTAAGAGAGCCTGTTGCATGCAGCTGCTACTTTCAGAGGGAGCTCACTGCTGCTCTCTGCTTTTCCTTTGCACAGCTCCAAGAGTACTAAGATCCTCCCTGATTTTAACAGTGCCTGGTTTTTCTGAAACCTTTACTTGCTAATTTTAGTTTTACTGCTCAGGGTCATTCAAATCAAGTTGAATTCATTTTCTATACCTTGGATTTTCAAACTTTCTGTTCTCTTTTTACTGGTAAATTTTTGCCAACTTCCTCAGTTTTTTTTTTTCACCATGTGAAATGATGTAAGTCCTTTCATCACCTGCTAGTTTTCTTCCAAGTAGACAGGAAATACAGGCACATTGCTTGGGAATGTGCAATGTGAATAGAACTTAGCACCTTAGGTGTGGTTTGGCCATCATGGGATGGTGCGATGATCCACTCTTTCCATTTGGACTTCTTAGGAAAGCAGAAGAGCTTATTATTTCTTGGGCAACCTCTTTACGCAGTGCACTCAAAGTGAGCTTGTGGCCAGTGTCATTTTTCGCCATGTATTTGTCATCTATGCTTAAATTTCCTTTTCTTTCTTTTAAACACATATGGCATTAAATTTTTTTGCAATACATTTCATCATTTAAGTTTAGTCCATCATTTAGGCTGTTTTGGATATTGATTCCATAACATATAAATGATCAGCCTGCTAAGGGGCTTTATAGTCAACTTGAAATCAATATTTTAGTCTATGTTGTTAAAGCAACTGCAGAAAAAACAAGCCAGAACCTAGTGCTATGACTCCAGAAGCTATCAGTAGTTTTCTTTTTCTCTTCTGGGAGATAAAACCCTCTACAAATTAGGGCAAACAGTTTTCCTGAATTTTAGCTAAGAAGAATCCTGGCTGAGGTCTGGAACAGCCAAGCTATGCCTTTTCCATCCATATTATCTTTGCACCTGTCTATGGGTCTGCATCTGGGATGAATCACGGAATGGCATGTGGATTTGTCGGTTTGGGGTGAGGTCTGGTTAACAGTGTGTCCTTTTGAGCCTCTGGATTAATAATAGCTTGCCAAACTGGTGAGGCCTGGGCCATCACTTCTCTTGCCTCTCTGTTAGTTCTGTGAAGGGGTCTTGAAGGACCTCCTCCCAGCCTGATCTCTCTCAAGTGCATCTCCCCTCTGCTGTTCCAGGGCCCCAGCACTGTAAGGCTCCTAAGGATACTAAATTTCCTTAAAACCGTTTTCTGGCTCAGATGCCCTTGAGCACTGATACACTTTTGTTTCATTTTGAAGGGTCTCCCTATGTAATTCAGGCTGGCCTTGAGCTCCTGGCAGTGATCCTGCTTTAGCCTTCAGAGTTCTAGGATTGCAGGCCTGCACCACTGACCCACCTAAGCATTCATATTTTTTCATATTTTTGCTATCATCAGGAATTTCTCTGCCAACTGTACCTGTGGCTGTCTCTCACATTCCTCTTTAGCTGTCCTTTAGGGGCCATCTCTTAGCGTTAGTGAGGGAGTACTTACTCTTTGACATCCAGCCTTTCTAGGTCTGGCTTCATGGTTGAGAGGGAGGGGAAGAGGAAACTTTGTCAGGCTTTGGTGGTGCAAAGCTCAGCCCCACACTTTTCTCCAGACACTCTGAGTTTGTACGCCTCTGAGTTTGTACGCCTCTGAGTTTGTACACTCTGAGTTTGTTTGCACATGTGATAGGTACCATTTGCTATTTACCAGTGCTCTGAAATATATCACACTTATCACTCTTGTCTGAATTCCAGTGTTCAGTGAGGTTCAAGCTCTTTCCTACAGTAAATAAGCAAATAAGAACCATACACAGGCTTCCTTCTGGAACTTCATGCATCCTGAGATAGTTACAGAGGTTTTATTTACCTTCCCAGAATCTATAGAAAATCTCTAGATGGGCACTGTCGAATAGAAATATGTGAGTGACAAATTCAAGCCAGTTAAAAAATTTAATTTCCTAGTAGATACATTATAAAAGATAAATATAAACAGATGAAGTTAACTTTAATAATATATTTTATCCCAAATACCCACAAATTTATTTTAACATATAGTCATTATAAAAATTATTGAGAAACTTTGCATGATCTTTTTAATATTAAGCTTTCAAAATTTGGTGTATATTTTACATTTACATATATCTCTGTTCAAACCAGTCACATTCCAGGTGCTCAGTAGCTAACATGCTAGCAGCTGTCATACTGGAAGGAACAACTCTTGTCTTAAGCACTTTTTTGTCATTGAGACACAATAGCTGACACCCAGTTTAAAGGAGGGGAGGTTTACTTTGGCTCCTAGTTTGTAGGGGTTTTGGTCTAAATTTGGTTGGCTCCCAGGCAGGACTGCATGGCAGAGAAGAGGAGCTGCTCACATTTGCACATGTGATGGTACCCAGGAAGCAGAGAGTGCATTGGGAGGAGGTGAAAAGGGAGGTAAACCCTTCTAGGCCGTGCACCCAGGGACCGGACCCTACCTCCTAAGAGCAAGCAGCTATAAGCTGCTGTAATACATGAGGCTTTTGGGGCACATCTGTACATAACTCATAGTAGCTCTTATGCTATGCTCTGTCTATGCCCATTTACCCAACTATTAACATTGGTGAAGAGTTCTATAGACTTCTCCCTAAGTGATTGATTGATAGTAGATTTTAGTGCCAGGGATTGAATCTGAAGAACACTGGGCTATGTCTCCAGCCCTTTCTATTTTTTATTTGTTTATTTTGAGACAAGTTCTTGCTAAATTGCTCAGGCTGGCCTTGGACTTGCAATCTTTCTGTCTCAGCCTCCTGAGTGACTGGGGTTAAAGGTGTGTGCCACCATGCCAGGGCTGTCTCTTTTCTTTTTACCCTGTATCTTAATGTGTATGCTACTTTTTAGGATTCCACCTCTAAATGCTGAGTTTTCATGCATTGTATCCTTTTTTATTTCCATCACTATACCATGTCATCTTTTTTTCACATGTAGGTTTAATATAATAAGGCAAACTCTTTCACTGCTATCTATAAGTAATAATTTCTTCCCAAGAAAAAATTAGTTTACCAAGCCTGCTGTAACACTACACAGTGCCTTCCTAAATACAAACTTATTGCCTTATAGTTAGTTCTACATGTCCAAGATAAAGGTGTTGGCAGGGTTCACTCTTTCTAAGGGCTTTGAGGAAGAATCTGCTCTGTGTCTCTTCTCTTGATTTCGGTCAGTTGCTTGCAGTATCTAAAGTTCCCTGACTTACACACATCATCCTATCGCCACATTCATCTCTACATGGTATTATCCTTGTGTGCTTCGGTCGGAAGTTTCTTTGTTTTATAAGGATGGCAATCATATTGAATTAAATTCTCACCTCAGTCTAACACGACTTCATTTTAATTACGTCTGCAATGCTCCTATTTCCAAGTAATGTCATGTTTTGATGTATTAAGCACTAGGACTTTAGCACAGGAATTTAAGGGGTGCATAATTCAACAGCTACCATGTGGTGAACATGTGACATGTTGCTTAGGTTTTCTTTAACAGCTGCAAATAGTGCTGGAAGAGGTTCTGCAGGAGTCAATTCTCTTTGGGATTGCCTCAACTGAAAAACTGTCTTACTCCAGATTTGTGCCTATTCCAGTGAGTATAATTTCCACATCCCTTTACGCCAACTTGGACAACTCAGAGGGGTCATCCTAGCTTCAAATCTCCCTATGTGGTCAGATGAGTCCTTTATTGGGGTGGTATCATAGCTCAATATCTTTCTTAGATCTTGCTTCTATCTTGTATAAGCACTCTCTAATAAGCCTTCCACAGGCTAATTGCTCTCAGAGTCAGCTTCCAATTTGTAATACAAAGCAGGATTTATCATAAACCCTGACATTTCAAAGCATCTGTCTAATGAGCCATTGTCTGAGGAAACTATAAAGCTAACTTGGGGCACTTTCCTCCATCACCTTCTTAGTTATTTTCTACTGCAAATTGTTGACTATATTGGTCCCTATCTTGCTATTTGTGTTCTTCTTTATGTACTTCACAGCATTTAGCTGTGTTTTAAAGGTGTGTGGGTAGTGGACTAAAGGCATGATATGAGGAGAAGAAATGTAGACTGCTGGAGTGTCAGCGATAATGACTAAAAATCCCAGTTTGTTAAAAACTGATCAGCTGGCTGCGTCAGGAAAGAAAAGCCACTAGTGACATGAAACTATCATTTTCCCTTTAAGTTACCATTGACAAATGCATGTTAGGCTGACCTCCAACCCAGATGAAAAACTAGTATTCATACTACAGGATGAAAGGGTCATTAAAAAACACTTTTGAGGTGATCAGACCCACCATTAGAAGCTAGGACTGCCACTTTTCGGCATTAGAAAAGTGGGCATTTTCCTTAATTTTTCTAACCTCTCATTTTCTCAGCAGAGAATTGTGGGTCTATCATGTGGATCATTAAGTAATTTATATATATATATATATATATATATCACCTAACAGTCTTGGCTCCTGCTAGTAAATTATTTTTATATAATAATTTTTATATAATAATATAACACTAAATATTTTACCTGGAAGTACAATGGTAATTATTTCATGTAGATCCTATGTGTATTTAAGATGTATTACAAAGTACTAGTGTAACAATGTATAGATTATTCTGCAAACATCGCTCATACTTTTAAGCTCAAGACATACCTGTGCTGGCACTGTTAGAATTATGCTAAAGGACTGAAGTATTTTTGTTTTGCTTTTTGTTTTTTGTAGTGTTTCGAATACCATCTTCACATCCAATTTCCAGAATTGTCATTTCAACTGTTTGCAGTGAAAGAGGTAAACCAACATTTGAAAAGAATGTATTCTATAAAATATATTTGTAAGAAATGTGAACTTATTTAAAAATTCTGTTAGCACTCAATTTTCTGGCAAAACATTATTTCATGTAAGTAGCTGTCTCAGAAAAGAAAACTCTGTTAAGTACTAAAGATTTTGCAGTGTAGATTATTTAAAAATGGTTTTTGAGAGAACATCTAAAAGCGTCAATGACATAGCTTATTCTGCTTCTGAGTTCAGAGATAGAATAAAGCTTTTGACAATACTGTCAATGTGCTGACATTATTATTAAAGGTCCTTAACCTTATTATAAAACTGTTGAACAATACTTGTTTGTTCCTCTCAGAATCAAGTAGGAAAGATTGTTGGGGTTCAAGGTTCTCAGGTGTTTTTTTTCTTTATTGAACTAAAAATGATGTCAGTAGGGACGAACAGTAGAGTGATAAAAGCAGATGGGACCTGTGGAGATAAGGTCTCCTGTTATCTTTAACAATGATGAGTTTCTATTATGGGCGATTTTTTGGTACACATTATTTTTAAGCAAAGCACTTGCATAACGTTGCTTTTCTCCTTTTGGAACTCATACTCTGCTGGAAACTATAGAACAGCACTCTATGTAAACTTATGATGGGCATTTCAATGGTGTCTCTGCTTTCTGAAGTGAGGTACCCTGAGCTGACATCAAGGGCATTATTATGCCTAAAGTGTCTCATCTCTGATTGTGATTGGGACTCCTAGCCTTTACATTTTTCAGATCCACTTCGTTTGTTCTTTTAAGAATATTTATTAATATATAAAGAAGAGAAATAATGGTATTGTTATACCATCTGGTTGCATATTTTATTACCACATTCACACGTAGTACCATGCATGTGACATCCTGAAGGATCTTAGGTAACATCCTAAAGTTACCATAGGATCTAGATGCAATAGCATTTGTAGTAAATAGCTCCTTAATTCTTAATGATTCACCAGGGTTCATTTTATTGTTAGGTGTCAAAATGTACACAGGTATTACATATATTTTTGGTGTGCTTCCAATATTACATGAGAACAATCTATTAATGCTGTCATATCAAATAAAAAAATGGAGACAAAAACAAAAACTTCTTCTCATTCCTATATACTCTTCTTAAGAGTAATTATTATTTTTAATAATTTCTAGCATATCTTTCCTTAAAACTGTTGTATTAAAATAAAAGTACCTATATACATTTTTCTTTAGTTGTAAAGACGGCATAGTATGGCTAGTTACTCAGGATGTAGAGCTAGACAACCTGTTGAAGTTCTGTCTTCTCAGAGGAACAATTTGATAGACTCAGATAAGTTTTATTTTTCTTAGTTCATGTTTTTAGTACATCATGATTACATTCCTTGTGGGAAGGTGGTACATTAATGAGCATAACGCATCTTAATTCTTTCCTTCCTTCCTTCCCTACTCCTCCATATCCTAGTCCTTTTTCCTTTTGCAAAAGATTTACATTTTTATTCCCTATTATCTCTTTTCTTTTGTTCTTTATTTATATTTTGGCTTTCTCATATAAGAAACACCATGTGATAGTTAAGGTTGTATGTCTGATTTATTTTACTTAACATTATGGTCTCACTCAGCTAAGTTTTTAAACCCCTCTATACTTAAAATTCCTTCATCTGTAAAATGGGGCTAATAAGCCTGAGAAGCTTATTTTGAAGAATGAATGTGATTTACATAAATCATACAGAACTCAGTAAAATGTGAACTATAAGATAAAGACATTTCAACTTCTGGTTTATTTTAGTTAGTTTTGTGTACCTGTCATTATTTAGTGTCATTTTCTGACCTTTTCTGAGCCCTATTATTTTGCATTTCTCTTACAGAGTATATAATTTTAAAAATTTACTCAGTAAGAAAGTTTCTTCTTTTAACAAATGAATTCATGATATTTATATTTATTGATATAAGATACTGTGTTTAATTTCTTCTTAAGTGAAGTTGTTAATTGTTTCTCCATTGTCTTTCTTTTGCTACATGAGCTTTTGTGATGTCTTCATGTTTTGTTTTTAGAATTTGGACAGCTTTGCTTTGCTTTAAAATTTCTACTGGATGTTATAACTTTATACATTGTCCTCAGTCTTCCAATTTTCAATTTAAGAAGTTTAAACAGAATTTTTCTTTGTATAAAAATGCACAACTTTGTACTTTCTTTTAGCCTGTATCTTCTACTTCCAAATGTTAGTTATATTCTCATTTTCAACCTCTTTCGTTAGTTCCTTTGATATATTCATATGATTAATTCTTGATTTCTCAGAATACTAATTTTTTCACTAAGAAAAATGGTGAAATTATAGGATTTACTCTTATTCCCATTTCCCTGATTAAAGATTTGCTTGATATGTTATTTTTAATACTGCCAATGGTTAAGCTTTCATTTTGTACAGTCTTATTTCTCATGACTGTTCATCTTAGTGATTCAATGTTCATAGCAAACATTTGCTGCCACATTGATTTAGAATCATGGGCTTTAACTTTGTCTCTTGTCCTAAGCCCTGATTTATGGTGTGCAGTCAATGATTGACTGGTCTCATATGTGCTTGAAGAGTTTGAATTTTTTATTTTTTAGCTGGAGAGTTCTATGTATGTGTAGCCTGTTTTGTTGTTACTTTTTTTTTTTTTTTTCTGTCTGCCGGTCCCTTAGTAATAGAGATGGGTTAAACCCCTCTTTCTCTGACAGTGAGTTTTCATTACTTGCTACAGGCTTAATTCATTTTCCTTTGTTTATTTTGCAATAATTTTACTAGGCCTATAAAAAATTAAAACGTAAAGAACCCTTATTGATCAGATTATCATTTTTATCTTTTTCAACAAAATCACAACTAACGTTTTTCTTTTGAAGGGGACAGAGTCTTGCTATGCAGTTCAGGCTGTCCTTGAATTCACTATGTAGGTGAGGCTGGCTTCACACTCACAGCAATCCTTCTGCCTCAACCTCCTGAGGGCGGGGATTACAGGTGTGCATCACCATGCCCGGCCAAGGTGTTTTTGTCTTGTTTTAAAGTTTGATGCTCAACTGTCTTTTAAAGTTTGATAGCTTAACCATCTCTTGCTTGAATTTTGATTAATATAATACTGGGAATTTTAGCAGTTTGTATCACTTTATGCTTAAATGTGTCTCATTTATTTTTTGTGCTTATTATGTATTTGTGTTCTTTTCACCATATATTTGTTCTTTAATAATTTGGAAGCTATGCACCATGTTTCCCTTTTATCAGTGCTTATTCTTGAAAATTTTGCCATGTATTTTAAACAAAACCACAAAATAATTCCTAATCCCCATTCCAGAGCTCTTAACACAGCTTAATTCCAATCAATATTTCTGTAGCTTTATCTGATGTTATGATTTTTCCGCCTTTTATTCTGGTGTGATTTTCTTTTTCCTGAAGTAATTCTTTAGGAATTTCCCTACTGGAAATATATCACTAGGTGCTTTGTGTGTGTGTGTGTGTGTGTGTGTGTGTGTGAGTGTGTATATATATATATATGTGTATGTTTTAATCTTTCCACAGAGACAACCCTAGCCCAGGCATATTTTAAAGACAATTTTGTTCTTTAATAGCCCTATGATTCTAGATTGTTAATCATCCCCTGCAAATTCCGGACCTATTGTTCTGTTGTTCTCTAGCATTCATTGTTAGATGAATTGCTGTTAGATCATTATTTCTTTCTCCTGAATTGTATAAATATAAAGCTTTAAATTAATGAGTAATTTAATCTTCTTGCTTTTTAATTTCATATTTCTAGGCTTGTATTTCTATATATTCTGCTTTGTGGGTTTTTTCTGTTTGTTTGTTTGTTTGTTTGGTCTTTTTGAGACAGGGTCTTGCCATGCAGTTCAGGCTGGACTTGAGCTCACTTTGTACCCAGGCTGGTCTCAGACTCACAATGATCCTCCTGCCTCAGCCTCCTGAGTACTGGGATTACAGGGATGTGCCACCACGCCTGGTGCTGCTTTAGTTTTTTAAAATTTAATTTTATTTGTATACTTTTAATATACATAATGATTACATTCATCATAGGGAATTTGTAGTTGTGCATAATTTTTTTTCCCATTCCACTCTTTTCCCTTCAATCCTCCTTCCCCTCCTTATTTACAAAAACATTGTTTCCATTTCTTCCCTTCTAGTCTCTTTTTTCTTTTCCCTTCCTTCCCTTGCTGTTCCCCTCTCCCTCTTCCACTTCCCATTTGAACATTTTCCTCTTACTTCCCAGTGTCTGTCATCCATTTTGGTCCTTATTTACCCTTTCAGTTTCTCACACAAGACAAAGAATGTGATAATTACACACGTGTGTAAAGGATTCCACTGTGAAATGGCACCGAGCAGGCTGTAGAATTAATCAACTGGCTTTCTATATTTACTTACACGTCCGTCCCAGGCCGGCAGCTGCTGTGCACTAAGTACAGTCCTCCATGCCAACCTTCACGGTAGAGGCCTACACTGCCCCGTGACCCTGACACCTCTGAGGGCAAGACAAGGCTGCAGCTGAGGAAATTTTCTCTTCCCCAATTCCAGAGCAATAAACTGCCAACCTTAGAGATAAGACAGTCCTCTTAATTGGCTAGACATGCTAAGAATGTCTGTTCTAACTTCTCAAGCCCGAGCTAAGCTTCCCACCTTTACCTCAGCTTTTCCTTTTCCCTCCCCTCATACCCCACCAAATTTGTTTGAAATCCAGTAAATACTGACAGTCCAGAGAAGTCTTTGTCTTAGCTTCAAGAGAGGTCTGACCTTCCTGGACTCCCTGAAAATCATGTTTGCATTGTCTTTATTTAATCTTCTTTTGTATGCTCTTCTCTCTATGATCTGGAGCCAAATCAGCTCCTGAAATGTATGTCAAATTTATTTCAGCTAAGAGTATGGTCTTAAAGTACATCCATTTGCCTAAAAATGTCTCAAATTTATCCTTCTTTATGGCAGAGTAGTACTCCATTATATATAAAAACCACATTTTCTTTATCCGTTTACTCATTGATGGGTATCAGGGCTATTTCCAAGATTTATCTAGTACAAATTGTGCTGCTGTAAACATGGGTGTGCACACATATCTGTGTAGTGTCATGCTTTTAACTATTTCAGGAAGATACCAAGAAGGGGGAATAGCTGGGTCAAAAGTGACCTCTAGTTTTAGTTTTTTGAGTAATCTCCACACTGATTTCTATATTGGTTGTATGAATTTTCACTACCATGAACAGCAGAGAAGGGTTCCTTTTTCCCCACAGCCTCATCAGCATTTTTTTATTGGTTGATTTCTTGAGGATAGCCATTCTTTCTGGAGTGAGATGGAATCTCAGTGTTGTTTTAATTTGCATTTCTCAAATGACCAGAGATGTTGAACATTTTTTTCGTATATTTATTTGCTTTTTGTACTTCTTCATCAGAGAAATGCCCATTTCAGATGCCCAGTTTTTTGTTTTTTTTGTTTTTTTTTTTTTGTACTGGGAATCAAACTCAGTAGCTTGCACTTGCCAGGCAGGTGCTGTGCTGCTGCACTATATCCCTGGCCCTGAGATGCCCGTTTTTGGATTGGGTCTTTCAATTTGGGGAGGTCTGATTGTTTTGAGTTCTTTATATATTCTAGATATTAGTCCTTTGTCTGAGGAATAGCTGGTAAAGATTTTTGCCACTCTGGGATTCTTTCTTCATTCTGTTGGTGATTTCTTTTGCTGTGCAAAAGCTGTTTAATATGTTGAAATGCCAGTTGTTCATTCTTTGTAATATTTCCTATGCTATCGTAGTTCTGTTCATAAAATCTTTGCCTACACCTATGTCTTCAAAAGTTGTACCTATTTCATCTTTCAGCATGTTAAGTGTTTCTGTTTTAATATTTAAAATCTTTGATCCATTTTGGTTTTAATTCAGTGCACATTGGGAGATGCAGGTCTAGGTTTAATCTTCGGCATGTGGAAAGCTAGTTTTCTCAGTGCCGTTTATTAAAGAAGCTATCTTTTTTCCCGTGAAGGTGTTTGGCCCCTTTGTTAAAGATAAGATGGCTGAATGTGTTTAGAGTTGTTTCTGTATCTTCTAATTTGTTCCATTGATCTTTGGGTCTGTGGTTTTTGCCAGTACCATGCTGATTTTATTGCGGTAGCTTTGTAGTAAAATTTCAAATTGGGGACTATGTGTACTCTGCCTTGCCTTTATTGAGTTTCAAAATATATTGCTTCTTGGCCTTTTGAGTAAGGTTATGAGTTTCAAAATATGAGATTTGGATCTTTTATCAGGTGTGGAAAATTTTAGTTATCATTTCTTCAGATTTTGCCTTTTCTTTATTCTCTTTTTCTCTCCTTATTAGACTCCAATTAGACCACATTATTTGAACTTTTTTATCTCTTAAATTTCCTTTTATATTTTTCATATTCCTCCTTGGTTGTGTTGTATTCTGATAATTTTTTTTAAACTTTCTTTTTTGACTTTTAATTTCTCTTTCAAATGTGTTCAGTATGTTGTTAACCCATCCAAAGAGATATCATTGCTTTTATTATTAGTTTGTATGTGTCTGATAACTGCTAATATTCTAATTGTTGGGGGGTCAGTGATGAATTCCCAAGGGTTCATTATTATTATTATTATTTTGGTATCAGGAATCTAATTCAGGACTTCACGCTTTCTAGGCAGGTGCTGTGCTGCTGAACTATATCCCTGGCTCCAGAGTTCACTGTAAAGTTAAGAGAAAATAAGATTAAACGGGTTATTCTTGGGCAACTAGCTCTTTTGTGTCAAAAATTCAGGGTTCTATTTATTTATTTATTTATTGGTCTTTTTGAGACAAGGTCTTGCTATGCAGTTCAGTCTGGGCTGATCTCAAACTCACAACGATCCTCCTGCCTCAGCCTCCCAAGTGCTGGGATTACAGGCATGTGCCACCATCCCCGGCTAAATCCAGGAGTCTGACTAAGCCAATTCTGTGTATTTCATTTCCAATAAAAAATTTTAAAATACTTTCAGACACTTTAGATGTTCTTTGCATTTAAGATATTTATTTTTATTTAGAATATTTTTCATCTAGTTATTTTGTATATGGATCTGAATTTCACCATACAAAGCACTTAATTGTCTGAATCTGTTGCTTGCTTCTTATTACTGTTTGTTATTTTAATGTACTTTTTAATTAAAAGGAAAAGACATTGGTAATTTAGACTACATTAAAATTAAGAATTTTTATTTATCAAAATGGCATTAGGAAAGTTAAAGATTTTGAGGGAAAAGAAATCTTTATATACATACATATATTTGATAAAGACATATCCAGCACATTAAAAAACTAAAAGTCAGTAAAGAATGACAGACTAGTAGATATTTGCATGAAGAACTTGGAACTTCTATTTTGTAAAACAAGATAGCAAAATTTCCAATAAGTAGTAATAAAACATTCAACTTCATTGTAATTCAGAGAAATGTAAATGTAAGTCAAGATTAAACAATTAGATATCATTATATACCCACAACAATGGCTAAAATAAAACTGACTGGCAAAACTGAGCATGAGCAAACATGTGGAATTCCCACACAGCTGCTGGGAGTGTCAGCTGGTCCAACCTCTTTGTGAAACAGTTTGTTCGCAGCAACTGAAACGAAATGTGTGTCTTTCCTCTGACTCTGCACTTCTACTCCTGACAAAAATGCATAAAACATGCACTAGAAAACATGTATAGAGAATCTCCATGGTAACTGTGTCCCATATTACTATGATGCTAGGAATCTTCATAGCAGCACTATCCAGTAATTATCCCAAGAACACATCTTTAGAATGGCAAATAAATTGTGTCATATTAACACAACAAACCCAAGCCATCTGAGACGCATGTCATGGATTAATCTCAAGACACACTGTTGCAAAACAAGAAGACAGACATAAGAATCCATGTTGAATATTCTATTTTTTTTTTTTTGGTTTTTTGGTTTTTCTCCAGTACCGGGAACCGAACTCACGACCTTGCGCTTGCCAGGTAGGCGCTTTTGCTGCTGAGCTAAATCCCCAGCCCCTGCATAGAGCTTTTCTTTTCATGTCATTTTCAATTTCTTGGTCTTCCTTATGTTCATTACTTTCTCATCTAATCAGCTGGTAGGTCTTATTCTATTTATATAAAGATAAAAAATGGGCAAAACTAATCTATGTTGTTAAAAATCAAAATTTTGATTACCCTCGAAAAAGGAGGCTGTGAGAATAAACAACAGTTTCGAACTGGACTTTTGAGCAGTAGTAATATTTCATTTCTTGATTTGTTTATGTGAGTTTCTTTATGTTTAACAATTTATTAAGCTATTAAACTCTACCTTTCTTAGTTTCTGATTTTTTATTAGTACATATTTGTCATACATACTGATAGACAATTTGTACCTGGACATAATATATCTTAATTCTACTTTTTCCCGTTTCCCTCCCCTCCCTTCAACTCTTCTTCCCCTGCCCATTTACAAAAGCTTTGTTTCCACTTTTTCCCTTCCATTCTCTTACAGGGGAAAATAAGCTACACTTCTGACTTGCGTACTTTACTGTGTGTACATACACTTCACTACGGTGCTTACTAAAATACGACCTCTCACTGAGAGTGGTGGCTCACACCTGGAGTCCCAGCACTCGGTGGGCAGAAGCAAGAGAATGACTACAAGTTTGAGGCCAGCCTGTGACATGGTGTCACTTTCCATAGTGACATGGTGAGGCCCTGTCTCAAAAAACTCCCCCCCCAAAAAAGATGTCTACGTTCTTCATTCTAGAGTTTTAAGTTAACACAATTAAAACTTATTTTCAGTTTGTAATTGGCCTTTGTTATATTCCATCTAACATGAAATGTTTGTGTTCACCGTCTTGTTCAATCTTCACAATAATCCTGAAAGTTAAAAATAAGTTCCATTTTGTACATGAAGAATGAAGTCGAGAGAAACGAAACTACTTTTCCAAGATCATGTAACTAGTGGTATACTTAAGGTATCCTGCTCTGACAGTACTTAAAAGTACAAATTAATTTTAAAAATTGAAAACAGCTTGCAGAGTAGAGTCTTGGTAAATTGGAACAAAGAATGGTGAAAGCAAATTGCATTTTGGTGGACATGAAGTTACAGGTAAGTCCCCTTACTGGGTGCTTGTACTTACTGGTTATGTTCCCTCTTCCAAGCTGAGGGGCAGTTTTCTCCCCAAGGTTTTTGAGCTCCGTGAATAAGGAAAAAGTCATAAACAACCACCAGTAATATTAAATATTTTACTTAAACGTGTCCATTTGAATTGTTTTCTGAGTACAGTTGTTGGGAAATGAAATTTACTCCATCTGCACGTATTGTTGACCCAACTGTCGCATCCAGTAATTCATCAATATTTGCAACTGTTCATCTTTTGATGTTGTGCGCTGGAAGCCAAACTGCCTAACACCCTAAAAGGATTCTCTTTCTACTATGAAACATATTGTCTGACATTACATTAAGTAGCTTGAACATACTCTATCCATTGATGCATGGCTGTGGTTAAAGTATCTTAGAATCAATGAAAGAAATTAATAAACAGAAAACCAAGTCTTAGGAGAGATCTCATGGTTTTCTAGTTAAGAAAAAATAAATTAGCACTCTCAGCAGGGGGAAAGCAATAGATTGTGTAGGATCCTTTTGACAAAGGAGAACTTCACTCTCAAAGTTAATTTAATTTACATGCACTTCTGGAGAAGCCGTTTATCACCTTACAATGCATATACCTTGGATAATATTTATGCATCTATATACACTTTTAATAAAATATGCTATTCTCTCTGGACTATCAATTCAAATCAGTTAATAGGGGAAATGATTGCAGGAAGTTTTTGATAAGAATTTAGTATAACCCCTTCACATATCTTAGGGACAATTTAATCAGTGTTATGATCAAATTTGAAAAGAAGCAATCTGTGGTTGTATTTTATCCTCTCCTTGTGTTGCTTATGATGTCCTGAGCTCCTCTGATTCAAAAATGCATGCTGTTCTCAGTACGTTGGCTCCATTTTCAGCAGTCATGAATTTGGGGAGCTCTGATGACTTAAAAAGAAGATAAAGCTGATTTGCCTTGTAGAGTCTGAGCAGCAGTGCTGCTGTCAGCATAAATGAGGAAAAACATTCTTAGCTTATCTCCCAAACGAATGTGCTGAGCAAATACTTCAATCAGAAAATGAATACCACTCTTTGAACTTACCATTGTCTGTCTGTCTCCCTCTGCTCAGGACCTGCCATTGTTGCGAGATCTCCTTTCTTGTTGTCTTCACACTGTGAGCTCCACCTTGCTCTCTGCCTAGAGGATAGAAAAGCCTGGACTTCGTTAAATATCTAAGTCATTTTAGTCTCTTCTTCCTTGTAAATTGTGTGCCCTGCTATTAGTTTAATTTGGGCAAGTGACTGTTGGCTTAAATACTTCAGTATTTTCTCTCTCTTTAATCACTATAATTTCTTAATACAGCTCTCATCAAGTTGAATGAAATGATGCTATTGTGATGAACCATTGACCTTATCTTTATGAAAAGCTCTAACAAATAACAGTGAACTCATTTATTGTGTTTTCTGGGTTAGAGTGGGCAGGAATGCAAAAGCAAGTCCAGAATTAAGTGAAGTTTTCCCTTTTAGTCCTCAGGCTATTTGAGGGAGAGGGCAGTTGCTCAGAATCAGTTCTTATCCCCCCACAACCTTTTTTTCTGTCATGACTGGGGGTCCAAGCCAGGGCTTCATGCGTGCTATGCAAGCACTCTACTACTGAGCTACCCTGTCACTTACAATCAGAAAACTTCTTTCTAATCAAGAGACACTATTCAGTGTTATTGGCAGCCATTCCAAGGCAGCTTAATAATAAAAGCGGGGTGAAAATAACCTGAGGGGGAGATCTGGGTTTAAGCAGTTCAGATTGGATTCAATAGTATTTTCCTTGGGGTTTTAGCAATTTTTGTAAATCAGATTTAGCAAATCTCTACCAAGAGGTAGGGCAATTAATAGTAGAGTTAAGACACTGAAGCGTCTTATCTTTTTTTTATTGTGAAGGAAGTTCTTTCCCCACCTCTGCTCTTGTTAGTGGCTAAAGGTCCACGGAAAAGGGTCCTCTTTAATTTGTCATAGAATTCAGTATTTTAGTTAGAATTTCCCAGGGTTTTTAAAAGAAGCTTTAAAATTTCTACTTCACAGTAACTGAAATGTATTGTTTGTGGTTCTTTAGTTTTACATTTTATTCATCATTTGTTTTTTTTTTTGCATCTCTCATATGAAGTTTCAAATAGAAATGTAAATTCTAATTCCAATTTTTACTTGGTGGTAAAGCAATCTGGACTAGAGAACCAATTTACTTACATGAATAAACATAAATTTCCTGAAATTTTCTTGTTTCCATTTTCACTCACAGCTGATCATCTTCCTTTAATCGTGACATTTAGGACTTGATTCTAAAAACAGTGCTTCCAGAAGACCTGATATCTGGATGATAATGAGAGCAGTCTGTGACATTTAGCACTTGTGTTTTCACCCTTTATGTAGTTTTCTGTTTTAATCTCTCCCATAGTTTCATAGGTCATTCCAGCAGCCGGCTCATTCATGTTTTTTAGCTCCAGGACAGAAAATTGCCTTCAGCAGAGAATGCTGTAAGTAGCAGCGGGCTCTAAGGTCCCCGCTGTCATTTGAGTAAATAATATTTTTTTAATAAAAAGATTGTGTAATTTAAAGGTCACATTATAGCACCTCATTTTAGTCTCTAATATGACCATCCATCCGAGATAGAGCCAGCAGCGAGATCTGTATAAAAACCGTTCACAATTCTGATTCTCATCTGTTCTCCTTGGCAACACTTCCTGTGAACAGTGGGAACAAAATTCCAAGACTAAATAGCCAATAGCATAATCTACTTTCCAGGATGCTGAGAACTAGCGAGTGAAGAAAATTAAAGTTCTGATGGTTTCTCTTGAAAGATTTAATAAATTAGTTTCCAGTACAAATGTGAAGTTGAAAATAGTTGTCATGACAGAAAAATAGTGCTACCAGGGTAAGACATAGGACAAAAATCCAAAATTATGGTGGTGTTGCCTCTGACACAGTATAGTTAAATACAATATAATATTAATTATAACAATTTTATATTATATGGCTACTATTTTCCAGGTACTAGGCTGAGTGCTCTTCAGGAATTACCTCATTCAATTATCACAGCACCCCACCAAAAAAACCAAAAAATTATCACAATACCTGCAGTAGGTATTGTGAGTTGTACTTTACAGATGAGAAACTCAGCTTAATAGAGGTTAAGTCTGTGTAGACAGGACCCCGGGCTCTGGCCCAGTTCTGCTGACGTCAGAGCCTGGCTCTTGATAGTGCTATCCAATGGAAATGTTGTTTATTTGCTTTCTTCTCCAGCTATCTACATATTTATTACTTCCCACAACTAAATGCAAAGTGTTTTTGATTGTTCTCTCTAAACACATACATTTACTTTTTAAGCTTTTATTTTAAAACAAATATAGGTACATAAAAAAGGTGATCACACTGCATCCTCCTCACCCAGTCTCCGCCAAAAGTGCCATCACTACAGTCCACCATGAAAGCCAGGAAACTGAAGTCAGTGTGTTGGTCAGTGTGCTCCACGCTGTGTATGTGATGTCACTAGTTTCACAATCACTTTTCGTGTGCCATGGTTTGTGATGGATTTGTATTGACTTCCCAGAAGTTGAAGCTCCTAGTATCTGTTTGAATATTTCAGTCTTTTTTTATAGTCTGACTTTCATGAATTGCTTATAGGAACTTTCCCTACCCTTGAGTTATTAAAATATCTTTTAATGTTGTTCCTTAGTATCTTATTTCTTTGAGAATTTATCTTTGTGTATAGTGTGAGGCAGGTCAAATTTGGTTTTATTTCCAAATGTACAGCCACCTGTGACACCATCCCTTGAACAATCATCCTCACCTACTGGGCAGAATGCTGCTTTAGTCACATTCATTTACCCACTTATCTGCTCTGTTTTGTTCTATTTTTCTATCCTTAACTGAGGCTGTATGACTTCTATGTATTTTTTTAAAGTGCATAAATATTGCACTTTTAACCTGGAAATAACACTGATGTCAGGCTGTGGAGCCCAGAGGGTTGACTCTTCTCTAAGTTCTTGCTTCAGTGCAGGGCCTGAATCCAAGAGCTTCTGACGACCAGGCAGGGATCAGAAATGTGTGACAGGCCAGCGGTAAATTTACATAGATTGTGTTATACTTTAAAGGGTGAATGCATGTCTCTCCCAGAATCATTCCCTTTGAATTCTCTAAAATATACCTTTCGGTACAAACATCTTTCTGGCCTCCAAATGTTTTCCTCTGGTCTACTGGAGGGAATTCCATATGAGAATCAAAATCCTCCTTGAGCTTCATCATTTATGAACTACAAGACCTTGAACAAATTACTTCATCTTTGACCTGGTGGTGGGTATTATTTATTATTATTTATGAGCTTTCATGTGTAGCACTGTTTTGGGTAGTGTTTAGGGAATGCAAATAATTATCTTGGTAAGTCTGGAGTCTGATTAAAAACAGCCATTCTAGAACAGAAGACATCCTTGTATTTCTTACTCTTTGAGGATGTGACCACCCACTGTCAAATCATACATTGGGTGGAGGTTTACCCAGAGGCAGGTTTTGGATACATCCTCTTGCTAGTTTTTGTGACTGGTTCAAATCTGGACATGGGGCTCAAATCGACTAAATGAATTCTGAGACTTTTGTTTCAGCTCTTAGAAAGAAAAACTTTCCATGGATGTTGTGTTAGTGAAATTTAAAGTGGAGCCACGCATGGATCACTTTATTCAAAAAATGAAAACAAATGCTTCAGAAGGAAACAAACCAAACATGGCAGTCTTGACAGATGGAGGGAGAAATCAAGGCTTTTGTCATTATCGGAGCCTGTAAATCCAGCTGTCTGTACGTTTATCACTTGAACTTCCTAGTTACTGCTTTGGTTTAAGTTTGTGCTATGTTTCAGTGATTTTCAATTAAGAGTCATGACCAATATTAGTAATGCAATATAGATTTGCAAAAGCTTGTGAGAAACTTACAAACCCCCATAAGCAATCTATCTGCCAGAAATGTGGGAATCCAGATTTATCTTTCTATGCAGAATGATTCCAAATCTGTATCCACACAAAATAGAGAGGCCTTTCAGAGGAAATGATAGGCCACAATGCAATTTTTAAAAGAGGTTATGGTTCCAGTGATAGGCAAAGAGAATGAACAGAACTCCTAGATTTAATTATGCAGGGGGATACTGTGGTTGCATTTGTGCTGTTTTCTAAACGAGAATGAAGGGAGGAATCCTGAAACTGCAGAATTACATGTATACTGTGCATATATTTCCTGTAGGTTTACTTTACTTTTTTTTTTGTCTGTGAGATCCATTTATATCACATCTAAGCCCAGAGCTAAGGGACAGAACTGGCTGGTTAGGATACAGCAGAGTGGAAGGGGTGAAGCATGAAGAGGCTCTGGCCTCTGCGGCAACACGAAGGAACACGCCGTCAGCTGCAGCCCAGTGCTGACCTTGGAAGTTACAAGAACTCTGCATTCTGTCCTGGAGAAGGGGGCAGTAACAGGTTCGCTCCACACAGATGTATTCTGCTGTGACCACACTGTCTGCTCAGGAAGTGGAGGGAATGAGCGAGAAAGGCTGCTTTGAGTGACAGTGTTTGAGAGAAGAGCAGGAGGACACACAAATTGCTGCTCTTAAAGACAGTTCCATGTACTGCAAGGAAACACAAAGTTCTTCACTTTCTTATCACTACAAATAATATAATGTAAACATCAACAGTACCTGAGATTTTTATCTGGCTCAAATAAACATACGTTTCTATTGCTAGCAATTGTTTCATCCATCTTGAATTACAAATTAACAGCTACATCTCACTTCAAACGCTGTTTGTGCTTAATCACATTCTGTTGGTCTCTATAATCTCCAAACATCCAGGTAGAACGTAAGCTATTTGGTCCATGGACTACTACAAAAATCCAAATGTTTACATATTTGGAAGGGCTAACTTGTGTTACTGCAATGCCAGAAGGTTTAGATAGAGGGTGAGGATTCCACCTTTCTTTCTTGTTCAGAGAACAGCAGAAATCCAACCAGAGTGTAGATGGCAAGTTCCACAGAAGCTAATTAGTTTCTCCATTCTGATTGTTTTCAACAGAAACCATATTTATATATGCATAATTTATATACACATCAACTGCAGCATAGGAAAATGAATGCAGCTTTTGCAGTCATGTGGGCTTACATTTGCATAAGTCAAATGTGTAAATATGGAAAATCTGCTAAGTATGTAAATCTGTCAGGTTACTATCACATTTGAGACTTATTTATCTCATCTGCAAGATGAAGATGATCTCTGCTACAGCCAGGGGACATGTGGGTCATGTCAAAGCACTGTGATTTCCACGTAGAACTTTAGGAAAATAGAGATGAGATTTTTTTTTTTTTTTAATTAGGAAGAATCAAGTAAGATATAGTACCTTGACAAGGAAACCATCCCAATTTTTATCCTTATGTTCTATGAGCTGGAAATTCTATTTCTGGGATTTTACCTACAGATACACAATAATATACATATAGAAATGCTATGCAATTATAATCATCAAAGTATTAGTATTTAAAATGTTCTGAAACAGCTCAAATATGTATATATTGCATATTAATAAAATAAATCATGGCACAATCATTCAATGAATGACAGAGCTGCAGCGAATTAAAAAGTAGGGTAGGTCTGTGTATAGTGATGTGTGAAAAAGTCCAAAGATGTAATGCTAAGCCAGGAATCTGCAGAATATTATTTTGTGATCCAACTGTATTAAAAGCTTATCTACATGAAACCGTTAGCAGCAGTTATTTTTATCTAGCCAGGATGTGGGACATCAGCAGGGCATACAGAGAAGACGACGCTGTAAAGCAAATGGTTATCACGTCAGAGTCTCCACCACAAATTCATGTAATCGGAACATGGTTGTATTACTTTCTCCATCCACACACTGAGATTTTTAGAGTTTGTTGTAACTTACGTATTTGAACAGTTTTCTTTTGAACTGATTAAATTTCAAACTTAAATATTCACTGATGTTATCACATACAATCCGCTTTTCAACGGTAATGCTCATTCATGCGTATAATTTGTTTCTTCAGGTACAAACATATGATTCAATATGCTGGCCTTCAGCACTGACTTGTGAGCTAGGATATGTTTTTACTGGGTGAAAATATTTGGTTCTTGACTAACTCCTATAATTTAAAAATTTATTTCTAGCCTCTAATTGAACGGAAAAACGAAAAGGTAAGATGTGGTGCCATCCTGTGGCAAACTTGTAAATTGCAGCATAAACACAATAGGTAAAAAATTTGAAAGTGAAATTAACTGCAATTCACAGAGAACAATACCGTAATTATAAAAGAAAAATAGTGAAAATTGGAATTATATTTAACTGCAACAGAAGATAATAAAACAGATCAAAAACATGGAATTGTGGGAATTGTTACATGTTCTGGAGATCTTTGTTTATAAAATGTCGATATGTTACTGTCAATGTTTTAATCATCAAGAGCTGGAAAGAATTCTTTAAAAAAGATCTGAACACCAAAAACATACAACTTGACAACTACTATAGTAGACGATGTTTTAATATTTTATTATGTTAATGGATACTTTTATCTATATTTGGAAAACAATTTTAATGTTCAGTTCAATTTAGAAAACTTTACAAAGGTCTAAAATTTGAAAACCATTCAGAGGCAGAATATGGGAAACTTCTCCCTAGTTTCCAAAATTAAGAGTGAAAATCTCCACTGAATTAAAGCCACTGGTTTGCTCAAAGGTGCATTTCATTGAAATACCAAGTGAGTTTTGTTCATGCACGTAGAGAAGCAATCATATGGATGCTTTGAACAAAAACTATGTATTCCTTTAGCCAGACTAGGTGGTCAGGATTTGAAATAGTTAGGATATGGGTTTGACTGTTGAAAGAAGCAACAAAATAATAGCTGAAGATAGAAAAGTTTTATGTTGTATCAAAAAGCCAGTATGTTAGCAAATTCTTTGGCTGTCTATTTGAAGTGTAATATATCAGCGTTCAGTTATCAAAACAGAACCACTATGACATTTAACAGCATCTACAATGATTTGTTGTAGGGATTTGACCTTACAAAACAGTTGTGGGGACTGGTTAAACAGTTTCCATAAGGTATTGGATCATGAAATCCAGAGCCCTGGTAGTTAGGAAAAGAAGTATGTATCTATCTATTATCTATCTATCTGTCTATCTATCTATCTATCTATCTATCTATCTATCTATCTACCTATCCATCTATCCACCTCTATCATCTATTTATCAAACTACAAATATATATAGATATATATCTATATATCTATATATATCTGGCACCCTAATCTTTTTCAAGAATCTCTTCTGAAAAATCCTAACTCAAATTTACATAAAGGAGAGTTTACATAAAATGTAGTTCAGGCTACCCAAGATGACCAACTATCATAGTCCAGTCCTAATGATCACCTGAGCCCCTGACAGAATGGTTATATTAGTTCCTTGACTCATGGAGTGAAGATCGCTAGGGTAGAAAGAGCAAGTGGAAGCCACCACATATCCCCACTGACTCCTTTCTAAGCATATACATTGTTGAAACATAGCCCATATGATCATTATCTCTCACTTGTGCCCTAGTAATACTTGACTCCTTGCTTCACTGATTTTCTGTGAGTAGGAGAGTGGTCTATCACTCTTGGGGGATACATTTAATCAGGGGCAAAGCATTAGGAAGTATATTGAAGCTGAACACCTAGACCACATCCTCCACCCTACCTTTTATAAATAATAAAATCCATGCTTTGGTCTCAGTCAGACTCCTGTATATAATGAAATAGGGACGAAGGGTGTGTATTGGATCCCTAAGGCCACAAGAACAAGTTCCAGAAAATAAAATAAATATTTTATATTTAAAAATTAAAATCAAATTTATTTTTAACTGCTATATCAATCATAAAATTTTAGATATTTATGGGGTTCCATGTGCTGTTTAGAAACGTGTATATTCTGTGTAATGATAAATCAAGTAAAATACATCTCTTTCCTCAAATATTTCACACTCCTTTATAGTGAAAGCATTCAAATCCTTCTATCTTTTGAAAATTTGTCATCTGTTAGCATCACCTCAGGCAAACCTCCTGTGCAGTAGCATACAGAACTCCTGCTCCTCTCTAAACTGCCTTCGCACTCACTGACCAATCTCTGCCCACCTCGTCCTCCCATCTGCTCTCTGTAGCCTCCGGCAGCTACCACACTACTTTTGTCTTCTCTGAGATGAATGCTTTTTAGAATCCACATGTGAGTAAGCTTAGGTAGTACTTGTCTTTCTGTACCTAGCGATTTCATTTTAATATAAATTTCTGTAGCTCCACCTGTGCTGACATAAATCACACAATTTCCTTCTTTTTCATGGCTGAATAGTATTTTGATGAGTGTAAAGCATTTTCTTTACCCATTCACCTGTTGATGAACACTTAGTTGTTTCCCTTTCTTGGCTATTGTGTACAGTGCTGCAATGAACATGGAATGCGGCTATCTCTTTGATGTACAGATTTAATTTCTTTGCATATCGTATTAGTGAGCTTTTTACTGTAGGAATACGGCACCCAACACCACCTTTGGCTCATGGTTTCCAGGGGGTTCAGTCCCCGGTTGGTGGGCTTCAAGAGAGAAAGGGCGTGGTGGAATGACATGGGGGAAGAAAGCTGCTCAGTCCTGGCAGCCAGGAACAGAGAATAAAGGGAGGAGCCAGTGACACGAATGCACCCTTCCAGACCATGCTCCCTCGGACATTCGCCCCCTCCCAACAGCTCATTCATCACCAGTGAGTATACCACCTCAGTGATCCAAGCATCACCTCAAATCCTATCACCAGACACATGAGGCTTTATGATGACATTTTAGGTTCAAATGATATACCTACTAGTAGGATTACATATATACCTAGTAGTAGGATCACATGGTAGTTCTATTTTTAATTTTTTGAACAACTTCCATACTGATTTCCAAAATGCCTGTACTGATTTACATTCCCTTCAACAGCTGCATGTGTGTCCTGTCTCCACAGCCTCACCAGTATTTTTCTTTAGTCTCTTTGGTAATTAGCATTCATACTGGAGCTAAGCAATAGCCCATTACAGCTTTGATGTACATTTCCTGGATGATAATTGACATTGGCCTTTTTTCATATATTTGTTGCTACTCTTTGGTTTTATTTTGAGAAATGTCTGTTGCTCACTTTAAAAATGGGGTTATATATCTGTTTGTTTCTTGCCATTGAATTTTTTTAGTGTCCATGTTGAGAGAGCTGTCTTTTCAGGTTTTGTACTGAGTTCATTGCAGCTCTGAGTTTTCAGAGGTCATTTTACACCGGCCTGCGTTCTGTATGGGAGTCCAGTCCAGCCCCATGACAATGATGAAAGTTTCAACACTGAGTACTTAAACCCTCAGAACTACCAAAGCTCAACTTCCAGGTGCCAGAACTTACGCTCCTTAAGGTTCAGAAGTGTACTCCCTTCCTTAATTTTAATTTTAATTACAAATTATTTTCTTATTCACACAGGGTGGGAAAGGCTGCCCCAAAGTATGTTGTGCATAGAAGAAAGGTGACTGGTTAGGAAGGAAAGGAAGCACAGAAGCAGCAGTTCTTTGAATTCAGTTGGTAGAATATTTACTGTACCTATAATATACTTTTTCCAGTTATGCACATGTTTTTGCTTTCACAATACTTTGACAATTGTAATCAGAGAGACAGAAAGAATGGAAGCTTTAAAATAGAATTATATGTATTATTTATATCAGAATCCAATAAATCTCCATCAGTCAGTTAATACTTGCACTGTTTCAAAAGCAACTGCATATTGTAATTGCCAATAAGGTATACAATTGAAAAAAAGATCACCTAATGTAATCAAAATTCCTTTATGAGAGAATCAATCAATAACGTTGTTAAGAAAATGGAATAGAAAAACTGTTCACCTTGTAGCCATTATCGTATATTCAGAACTGAGACTTCTGCTGTGGTTGCCATTGAAGGATTTTTCTTTGAAAATGTGAAAATCAAGGTAACAGTTTATTGTCAGACTTTTGTTGCTATGGAAGTATTCATTATCTTGGAAAATCTAATGCACGGGAAACAAATAGAATTAGTGGAGACATAAATGGAATATGAACTTGTGACCCTCCGCACCACAGCTAGTGCAAGTCTCCTCCCTTAGCTTCTCAGCATATTGTTCAAAACTGGTCTGTGAGAACATACCTGGCATTCGGAGGGGGAGTCTCTCAGCAAGGTCTACATGAGCTAAATGTGGAGTAGCCTGCCTGTTAATGCTCACTGGATTTCAGTCCAGGGAATGGGAAGCAGAGGACAACAGAAGGTGAGAAGTTTAAATATTAGGTGTGGCAGTGTCAATATGAAAAGAGCTTCATCTTTGTGCCTCTAGGAACTAATAATTCAAGCTCCAGTTTTTACCATTTCTAGGTCTTTGAAATGGATCCAGGCAAAAAACTAGACACATAATAAGGATTACATGAAAACCTAAGCACTCTCAACTCTGTAGTCATCTCTGAAACAGTTCAGACATCATCCCATTAAGCCCTAATAGCGAGCCATGTCCTTGTTGTCATCTGATCTCTTTCCTGGATGCCGGCTGTCAGTATCAATCTCACAGCAAATCTCGGTCACTGAAAGTAGGAGAGAGATTACCAGGACCTAGGAGAGTTCTGGGGAGGCCAGAAGAGGTAATGGAAGGATATATGGAAATGTTCAGTGTGTGATGAATGCAGGAAAGGAAATATCACAATGAATCTCATTAATTCATACAATTAATATGAATTAATTATTATAACCAAAAGTAAATAACAACAAATCAAGCCAAAACAAAAAGTAAAGTTAGGTCTCATTTCCTGATTATGAAGAACCATTTTGATCATTCTTTGGTATTTCTCTTTTGAGAAAAAAATTAGGAATTCAACTTCTAGTTAATGCAGCTCCAAAACTTCTCTTTGGGAAAGCACAAGGGTAGCACGTGTAGGTAAGCAGGGCCTCCCGGATTTCCCCATGAAGAATCTGTCAACAGGTTGTCCAGGGGCAACTGTGAAGGAGTTGGATGGGTATACCAAACACAGTGTTCTTACCTTGTTTGTTATACGGTGATTAAAATGCAAAATTTTAGGAACAAGCATATCTATGATAAAATTGAGAAAATACTCTTACTAAAGAACACTGGTTTTAATATTGTGATGGCTTAGGAAAGAACAGTTAATGGAGATTATATGGGGGAATGGAATAAAGTGCTGGAATTGCCTGAACCTCTTTTCCAAATCAGTGTAGTTTCTAGTAACTTGTCCTCCAACCCGAGGTCCTTAACTGGTACCAGTGGGATCTGTACCAGGAGTGGTATGTTACACTGCCTATACCACAAGCCTGCTATGTTAGAGTTCTTATATTACGGGTGACAGAAGTTGGCTAAGGGAAGGGGGGTATATCTACAATAAGAGAAATATAATCAGGTAATACTGGCTTCAGATTCACCCTGTTTGGAGGACTGAATATGATCGTTCTCTGTCCTTTGACACTGTTCTCTGTCACAAATGAAGGTGAGTTTTAGACAGGCTCTAAGATTGCAGAAGAAAGATGATTTTTAAAAAATGTTTTTAGTACGTGTTTGAAATACATGATGTTTGCATTCATCTCAGAGAACAGGTACATGTATATAAAACATCTTGACTTTTTTTATTCTCCTTTCCATCCCACCACCTTCTTGCCTTCATTTCTAAATCTTTCCCCCCACTTTTACTATTATTATTATTATTATTTTAGCTTATGTTTATAACATATAATATGTACATTCTTTTAGGTATTTAGTACATGTGCAAGACACATTTTAAACCTTTTTCTTTCCCTTTCCCTCACCTACATCAGTTGCCCATGGTCTTTGGACACTTTCCTGTTTGCAAAACATCTGTCTGCCTGTTTCCTCCTATCAATGCTTTATTTCGCTCTTTGTGCACTTATGCTTTGCCTTACTTACATGAGAGGTACCATAAAGTATTTAAGCTTGTGTGTCTCATTAGCTTCACTTAACACTATATTTTCCAGGTATATCTATTTTCTTACAAATTTCTCAAATTTATCCTTCTTTATAGCCCAGTTGGATTCCATTATGTTTAGATACCACATCTTCATTACCTGTTCATCTGTTGACGGACATACAGGCTGCTTCCAGGATTTATCTATTCAAGTGGTATGCATATATCATAGTAACATGATTTCTTAAGGTCTCTTGGGAAGATACCTACAAGGGGAAATATCTGGGTTAAATAGAATTGCTAATTTTAGTTCTTTGAGGAATCTCCATACTGACTTCCACAATGGTTGCACTAGTTTACATTCCCACCAGGAGTGGAGCAGCTCTCTTTTTCACAGCAGCCATGGCAGCATTTGTTGTTCTTTGACTTCTTAGTGGTTGTTATTCCTCTGGTATAAGTTGAACTCTTAGGGTTGTTTTAATTTGCACTTATCTAATGGCCACAGATGTTGAATATTTTTTCATATGTTTATTGGCCATTTTTACATCTTCTTTTGAGAAGTGTTTATGCATTTCACTTGCCCATTTTTTTATTGTCTTTTACTCGGGGGTTTAATTTTTATTTCCTTTTATATTCTAAATTCTAGACCTCTGTTTTAAGAATAACTGATAATTTTTTCCCACTCTGTAAGTTGTTTCTCCGTTCTTCTCATTGTTTCCTTTGCTGGGAAGAAGCTTTTCAATTGGGTACAAACCCATTTGTTGATTCTTACTGTTTTTTCTTGTGCAGCTGGAGTTCTGTTGGGAAAGTTCGTGCCTGTACCTGTGACATCAAGAGTTTTACCAATTTTATTGTTTGTGTTTTAATGTTCATTGCTTCTGTTTTAGTGTTAAGAACTTTGATTCATTTGCTCATTTTTTTCTGCTTTAATGTTTAGATCTTTGATCCTTTTTAATTTAAATTGAATATGTGGTGACTGATAATGCATTAAGCTTCAGTCTTCTGTATGCAAATAGCAAGTTTCCTGGCACCATTTGTTAAACAGGTGATCTTTCCTCCCAAGTATGTTTTTGACCCCTTAGTTGAAGATAAAATAGCTAATATGTCTGGGAGTGTTTCTGTATCCTCTCTTCTGTTCCAGTAATCCATGTCTGTTTTGTGCCAGTACTGTGCCATTTTAATCACAGCTGCTTTGTAGCATGACTTGAAGTCAGGCATTATAATGTCTTCTGCTTAGCTCTTCTTGCCTAGGAATGCTTTTTTTTTCTATTCTGGGTCTCTTGTGGTTCCATATGGATTTATTGGGTGGTTTTTATTCAGTGGTTCTGTGAGGAATGCTATTGGAAATTTGAGTGGGATTGTGTTGACTGTATATACCAGTTTGGGGAGTGTAATCATTTTGATGATATTGGTTCTGCCTATCCAGGAATAAGGGCGGATTTCCCATTTTTTGATGTCCACTTCAATCTCCTTTTTCAGACAATTGTAGTTTTCATTATAAAGCTCTTACACTACCTTCCTAGTTATTTAGTTCTTTCTTAATGCTTTTGTGAATCATATTGTTTTCCTAATTTCTTTCTCATTGAATTCATTATTGGTATGCCCAAATGCTATTGATTATGTACACTGATTTTGTATCCTGCTACATTGCTGAACTTGGTTTTTAATTTTAAGAATTTTTTGTCAAATTGTTTGGGTCTTCTATGTAGAATATCAGGTCAACTGCAAATAACCATAATTTGACTTCTTCCTTTTCTATCTGTATCCCCTTTATTTCTCTTTTCTCTGATTGCTCTGGCTAATGTTTCAAGCATTATATTGAACAGAAATGGTGATAGTAGATATCCTCACCTTGTTTCTGATTTTGGAGAGAAAGCTTTCAGTTTTTTCCCACTTAGTATGATGTTGACAAGGGTTTATTTTATCATGAAAGGGTGTTGGATTTTTTTTTAATTTCTGCATCTCTTGACATGATCATGTGGTTTTTGTTCTTGCTTCTGTTTATGCGGTGTATTACATTTCTTGGTTTTTGTATGTTGACCCAACCATACAACCCCGGGATGAAACTTACTTGGTCATGATGTATGATGTGATAATGTATTTCATTTTGTTTGCCATTACCTTATTGAGGATTTTTCATCTATGGTCATTAAGGGGACTGGCGTGTAGTTTTCTTTTGTAGGTGGGTGTTTGTCTGATTTTGGGATCAGAGAGATCCTGGCTTCCATAAATGAGTTTAGAAGCATTTCTTCCCTTTCAATTATATCTTGAAGAATTGGGGGAGTATGGATGATATAATGTCCTTAGAGGATTTATAGAATTTAGCAGTGAGTCCACCAGATTCTGGACTACTTTAGTTGATAGGTTTTTTATTAACACCTCAATTAACTGTTTGTTATTGGATTGCTCAAATTGTTTGCCTTCTTTGTTTAGTTTGGTGATTCATATGAGTCTAGGAATCTGTTCATTTTTTCAAGATTTACCTATTTATTGGAATACAATTTTTTTTATAGTACTTCCTAACTATCTTCTGGATTTTGACATTGTCTGTTGTGATTTCACCCTTTTCATTTCTGATTGACTGGATATGAGGCTTTTTGTTCTCTCTTTTGATAAATTTGGCCTAAGATTTGTCTATTTTGTTTACTTTTTCAGAGAACTAGCTCTTCAATTTGTTGATTTCAGTATTTTTAAAATTTCATCAATTTCTGCTTTGTTCTTTATGATTTACCTCCTTAGTTTCCATTTGGACATAGATTTTTGTTGATTTTCAAGTATCTTGCGGTTCCTCCTTAGGTTGTTTACTGAACTAACTCTATTTTTCTAATGTGAGCATTGCTTGCAATAGGCTTCCCTCTTAGGACTGCTTTCACTGTGTTTGATAGGTTCTGATGTGTTGTAGAGGCTGCTGTATCTCTGCAAAAAGTGGAGTTTTGAGGTGACCCATTATGACTGTGTTAGTGTTTATTTGATCTTTTATGACCAACCATATTTATTTTATGAAGGTATGTGCTCCTATATTTGGTGCATATATATTTAGAGTGTTGTCTCTTCTTGTTGAATTATTCCATTAGCTAGTGTCTAGTGACCTTTGTCTTTTCCTGATAAGTTTTAGCTTAAAGTTCACATTGTCTGAGGACAAAATTGCTACCTTTGATAGTTTTCAGTGTCCTGGTACATAAAATATCATTTTCCATCATTTGACTTTTAGTCTGTGAATGCTTTTTTATTCTTGAAAATTGTTGTTAATCTCTTTGCCCTGCTTGATGTATTCAATCCATCAGGATTTCTGGCTTTTTTGCTTTGTTATATCTGTCTAGTATATTTTGAGTATCTGCTGGAGTACCGGTATTGCTGGTTTGGTATTCATAAATCTCTTAAATATTGGTATTTGCTTGTTATTTATAAATCTCTTAAATTGTTCTTTTTCAAGGGATATCATCATTTCTCCATCTATCTTGAAGCAAAGCTACAAGGTTGTCAGAGTCTGTTTATATATATTTATGCTTCTGTAAAGTAGAAAAAAGGCAAGGGAAGATGGGGGCTATAATGAAGAGCAAAACAAATAGAATAGAGAGAACAGAATGTCAACACAAAAGAAGATAAGAGGATCAGTGCTCTGCCATCATAGGAGCCTTGGCAACCTTGATGAACCCCCCAGGAGAGAAGAAATCCTACTCATTGCCTTTCCACCATCTTAGGAGCCTTGGTGAGCCACACAGGAGGGGACAGAGCCCGCCCATCAGCTATCCTTTATGGTAGGAACCACAGTGAGCCCTAGGGAGGAAAGTGACCCCACCAATCACCTCTCTGCCATCACAGGAAACTTGGTTCAGAGGAACCCAGGTGCCTGACTCATTTCCCTACACTGCAGGATGGGCATTCAGTGTGGGGAGCACCCGGAACTTGGCAACTGGCTGGTCTAGAAGAAGCTGGTTCAACCTACTCTACCAAGGGGAAATAATTTGCAGGCAAACTCCTAATTTACAATTGGTTCTACAATAAAACTATAGGCTTTGCTCCCATGGTCTAAAGCACAAAATCAGAAGTTATCACAGTTTGTCAATTTCTAAATTGCACTTGATGCTATCATTATTACTAATTGTACTACTGTAGATAGATTGTCATATCTGTTGTAATCAGTTGTACTCCCTTGTGTAACAATATTGGGAAGCTCTAGGGTAATAACCTCACCATACCCTGCACCAAAAGACTGGGGACAGATGCAAACAAAAACCAATGTTCCACTCTGAATTAATTGGGAAGGTAGGGCTTTGGGACAAACACAAAACAAGAATCTCCTCCACATGGAAGATATCCCTGAAGTACAGAGAGGCCTTGATATTAGTGAAATAGCTACTTACTAAAAAAACACTCATGAGGACCACAACAGAAGACAAAATTAAAATATTTTGAAATAGAAAATGTCAAGATCAAAAACCAAAATGCAATCTCAGAACTTCAGCCCACCCAAAACTAATCCAGGAGACATCGACCTAGAAGAAATT
>NW_004955479.1:3844839-3846961 GCF_000276665.1 Chinchilla lanigera | reverse complement strand
AGCTAGTGATCACAAAATGAAAGATCTCTTAAAAATAACAAGGAACCAGTAAATAACAATTGAACAGCTGCAAGATGATGCAAAGAAAAACAATATAAGACTGATAGGTTCAATTAGTAAAGCAGGAGTCAACACAAATGACGTAAAAAGTCTATTTGCAGAAGTAAAAGCAGAAATTTTTTTCAAGCATGGGAATAGAATCTGACACACAATAAGTGAGGCATATAGAGCTCCAATTAGCAATAACCAAAATAATTTACACCCAGAAGTATAGTAATCAAGATCTGAGAAATTTATCACAAGCACAGACTATTGAAGGTATTGGAGAAAAGAAACCAATTATGTATAAAGGAAAGTCCATCAGAATCATGATGGACTTCTCAACAAAAACCATCAAGTAAAGAACAGCTTGGAGTAAAGTATTTGAAGTACTGAAAGGAAAAACTTACAACCCAGACTGATGTACCCTGCAAAAAAACTATCTTTCACAATTAATGGAGAAATAAGATACTTCCATGACAAAGAACAAATGAAGATCTCAGGCATATTATGTGCCAAAAGCACAATGAAACTGGAAATTATACACAAAAGAAACAGAACAAACTCCATAAACATATGGAAATTAAATAACACCTGCCAAAACAACTGATGACTGACAGATGAAATTAAAGAAGAAATTAAAGAATATTTACACAAAAAGTGCAGATACAACTTACCAGAACAAGTGGAACATAATGAAAGCAGTGCTAAGAGGGAAATTTATAGTGGTGAATTCTCACATCAGGAAAACAGAACGAGCACAAATAAATAACCTAAAGCTGTACCTTCTAGAAAAAGAAGAGCAAGTCAAGCATAAAGCTCAAAGAAGAGAAAAATTATAAATATCACAGCAGAAATTAAACACAACTGAGACTAACAAAACAATAAAAAGAATTAATTAATCAAAGCATTTGTTCTTTAAAAGAATAAATAAAATTGATAAACACCTAGCCAACCATATTAAAAAAAACCTCAAATTCATGCAATAAAGAATTAAAAGAGTGAAATCACTACAGATCCTGAGGAGATTCAGAAGATCGTCAATACCTATTTCAAAAATCTTACTCTCATAGGATGGAAAATATGGAAGAAATGGACAGATTCCTAGAAACATGTGAATTACAAAAGCTGAATCAAGAAGATATAAAAATTATGAACAACTCAATATTAGTCAATGAAATTGAAAATGTAATTAAAAACTTACCCCCCCACAAATTTTCCAGGCTCTGATGGATTCATTACTGAATTCTAAAAGAAATTTAGAGAAGATTTAATACCAATACTCCTTAAATTCTTTAATGAAATTGAAAGGGATGCAATTCTCCCTAAATCATTTCTGTAAGCAACTATTTCCCTGATAGCAAAACCAGAGAAAAACCCAACCAAAAAAGGGATCTACAGGATAATCTCCCTAATAAACATAGATGCAAAAGTCCCCAATAAAATACTAGCAAACAGAATGTAGCAAATCATCAAGAAGCCTGTACGCCAGAACCAAGTGGGATTGATCCCAAGATATAGAGATGGTTTAATATATGCAAATCAATAAATGAAATACACTATATCAACAGAGCCAAAAAAATCACATGATCATCTTAATAGATGCAGAAAAAGCTTATGATAAAATCCAACATTTATTCATGACAAAAATCCTACAAAAAATTGGAATAGATTGTCTTCACCTCAGTCTGATAACACCATCTATGACAAACAGCCAACACCATACCAAATCCACAGAAACTGGAAGCTTTCAATATAAATTAGGAACAAGGCAAAGATGTCCACTATCACCACTCCTATTCAATATAGGTCTGGAAATACTAGCCAGACCAATTAGACAAGAGAGAGAAACAAAAGGAATAAGGATAGGAAAGGAAGAAGTGAAATTATTATTCACTGATGACATGATACTCAGAAGACCCCAAAAACTCCACTAAAAGGCTCACGGATTTAATAACCAAATTCAGTAGCATAGCTGGGTACAAAATTAACACTCAAAAATCAATAGCCTTCCTGTACACAAACAACTGAGAGTGAAATTAGTGAAACAACACCCTTCACAATAGTATCCATAAACTGAAAT
>NW_004955479.1:3820191-3844488 GCF_000276665.1 Chinchilla lanigera | reverse complement strand
GGTGCTGGCAAAAAAACATACCTGAGGATCAATGGCACAGATTAGGAGATACAGACACAACTACAAACACACTCAGCCACCTCATCTTTGAAAAAGGGGCCAAACATGTTCACTGGAAGGAAGATAGCCTCTTTAATAAATGGTGCTGGAAAAACCTGCTCTCCACATGCTGAAGACTAAAGCTATACCCATGTCTATTACCATGCACTAAACTAAAGTCAAAATGGATCAGAGATCTAAGTATTAAAACAGAAAAACTGAAAAGAAAACACTAAGAGAAAGTAGGGAGAAATCTTGAAGAGCAGGGGTAGGCAGAGAGTTCATATACAAAAACCAAACACACTGAAAATACTTCAAAGAATCAACAACTGGGATTTCATCTTTTTTTTTGTACTGGAAATTGAACTCAGGATCTTGTGCTTGCCAGGCAGGAGCTGTCCTCCTGAGCTATATCCCCAGCCTGGGATCTCATCTTATTAAAAAGCTTTTGTACATCAAAATATCACCAACAAAGTAAAAAGAAAACCCATGTATTGGGCGAAAACTTTAGTCAACTGCCCCTCAGACAAAAATATATGTTCTATTTAGAACATACAAAGAATTTTAAAAAATCAGGTCCTCCAAATTAAAAAAAAAAAATCTTGATCCAATAATGGGCATCTGAGATGAATACACATTTCTGAGCTGAACAAATACAAATGGCAAATAAATATATGAAAACATGTTCAACATCATTGGTCATTTGAGAAATGCAAATTAAAACAACACTTGGACTTTGTCTCATCCCAGAAACAATGGCTATCATCAACAAATCAGCCAATATCAAATGCTGGTGGGTTTTTGGGAAAAAAGGAACCCTTCTCCACTGTTGATGAGTGTGTAGACTGGTATAACCACTGTGGAAATCACTGTGGAAATTCCTAAAAAAACTAGGATTAGAGATTCCATTCAACCCAGTTATGCCCCTTCCAGTCATTTTTCCAGAAGAATTGTAAACATCATACTACAGCAACGTATGTGCACCCATGTTTACAGCAGCTCAATTTGTCAAAGCTAAATCTTGGAAACACCCCATAAATTGCCCATGAACAGAGGAATGTATAAAAAGGATGTCTATTTTTATATAATGGAGTATTACTCAGATATAAAGAAAAATAAATTGGAAGTTTTAAGGTAAATGGATGCAACTAGAGACCATATTCATAGGTGAAATAAATCAGACTCACCTGTGTAAACACTGTATTGCCTCCCTAGTGTAAGAAACTGAAAGAGTAAATAAGATCCAAAAGGTAATATAGAGATTGTGAAAGGGAAAGAAACTTCTCAAAAGGAAGAACAAATGGGATGGTGAAAAGAAGAAAAGAAGGAAGGGAAATATATATATATATATATACATACACACACAAGGTGGCTAATAAGATTGTACTGCTAACTTCTATTAGTTCATTGAAAGAACAATTACTGCTTATATTGTCTGATTAATTTTGAACACCTACATCTGATAATCTGAGCAACTATTTTCAAGATAATAATATGCAATATAACCATTGTTAATTTCCTATCATCTTATTTTGAAATTGAATATTTTTTATTCTCTTTAAAATAAAAAAGAAGAAAAAGATAGGAGTTACTGAAAGAAAGAAGAATATAGTAAACTAAGACCTTGACAGGGCACATTTAGAAGTGGGAGCAATAGTAAGAAAAATAAGAAAATACTATTACTATGGAAGCTTGAGTTGAAGAACCTAGGTAGGGAGATGAGAATATGGAGAGAAAAACAAATCAATTAAGCTGAAACAAAGAAAAATAATAAAGCAAAAACACGAAAAATAGCTGGTGGAAACTCAGATGAAATACTCTAAGGAGTGTACATGCTACTCACACATGACTGCTTTTCTAAAAAGCCTGCATATCCACACAGTTCTCTTCTGGTCTTGGTTGAGGGTTGATTTTAGGCAGCCACATCATTCATCTCTTTTCCCCTGCACTCAAAACTCACAGAATCCCGGTCTCAGGAATTCTCCCCTGCAGCTGGCAAGCAGAATCGATGCTGTGCCTGTGCTTGACTAAGGAACTCCTCCCCGTCAACATGTGAGGGGGAGCCTGCGGGCGAGTTCTCCTGGGTCTGTGGAGCTGAGCCACTCTAGCCTCCCGGCAGGTGTCCTCAGTAATGGCAAATGTGTTTGAGCCCTCAGAGGGATCTACAGGAGGAGACCGATGTGTGTGTTTGCTTGCTGGGGTAGAACAGTGGAACTAGTGGGGGATTCACTCTCGAGTAGAGATCTGCAGAGTCTGCGAGTGGGACTATGTGTCCATGGGATGCCGCAGGGCTGTTCACCAGCTTATTCTCTCTCTGCCGAGGGTGTAGAGGGTCTCCTTTGCCCTTGGTGAGCACTGGTAAGGATGCTTCTGGGCTGCAGCTCTTCCCAGCATTTGGAGGAGAGGTGTGGGCTGAAGGGACTGGCGTTTGCAGAGTCTGACTAGTAGTCCAAGCTCCCCAGGATTCATTCTTTCCCTCAGGCTATTTGGAATGCTCTTATAATGGCTGCTCCCATTATGGGCCAACCATAGCAGTTCTGCTTCCTTTCTTCAATGATCCAGATGTCAGGTTTGAACTCTATGTATTATCTTTCTAATTAATTTTCTGATTCAGGTGTAAGACCTTCCCCTGCTACAGAGTACCCACAACTTCAGTGAACCTTTTCTGAGCACTGCTGATTTGACTTCTATTCAGGCGTGTTAGATCTTCCTCAGAAGTGAGATGATAACAGTTCAGACTTTATGTGCTCACCCTGAAGATGCCAGGGGTGTCTCAAGGGTGGAAGATCTGGATTCATCAAATGTAATTGAGAGGATGTTCCTGGAAGGATGGAGAGTCAGTGCTGATAATGCTACAACTTTCCACCTCGCATGACTCAGTAGGCCTCAGACTTGGAATCTTTCTCTACCTAATATTTCCACTTTGGTCTTAATCTGAAGTCATCTATTCTACCATCTGTCCCCCTGCCCCAAATAAGTACAGTGTATAAAATAGAATCTGTATATAATTGATCTTTTTTTAAATGGGGGCAAAGTTTCGCATTTATTAAAGGTAAGAAAATACAGGTTCTGTAGAGCTAGTTTGGGTCAAGTAAAAGTAGGAAAAAGGGAGAAAAATGCATTCTACAGCAGAAGATGAGCTACTGTCAAGAGACACAATAGCCTGTAAGTCTTCATAGAGCCTTGAAAGTTTGGTTTAGCCTGTCATTTTTAGATCTATAAACGTTCATTTGGTACTTTTATGTAGGACACTGTATTGGTTAATACTTGGTTATGGAACAAAATGATCCAGAAATGTCTACTTTTCCACCAACAGAAGGTATCTGTACCTTTCAGTAATGTAATACTTTGAGGAAGCTGTTTCTACTTGACTTTGACCCATGCAACCAATTAGGAAACCAGACTCCTTCCATTCTGTGAAGTCATTGTTCCAAGGGCCAGTGGTCACCATGTCTGCAGCTGGTAGAAAGGAAAAAAGACGCAGAGAAGGCACATATGCTTCCTAAAGGTCTTGGCCCCAAAGTAGGATTCCTTCCATCGTACTTCAGTGGTGAGAACTAGAGAGATGGCTGTGTGTAGGTACAAAAGGGCTGGAAAACACAGTTCCTCGTCATCTCTGCACAGGCATTGTGCACATCAGTGTGTCAAAACAGCTTCTGTTTCTTTAGAAGGGAAAACTTGTTCATGTAGACACACAGCGTGAAGCAGACTACAACAAACTGAAAGACTTTCAAATTATTATGTAAATTCAGGGAAAGAGATACAATTCATGCTGAAAAGTGAAGCATTTTGGTGGTGTTTCATTTTTAACCTCTTGTAAGCATGTATATCTGTTAAAATTTCTTGGCATGTTACCATTCCTCATATTACACGTAGGCAAAAGCTTAGTGAGTTCTATTTAAATGTAACATTGCTCTTCTTTTTGGAGAAGGTTTCTCCCTAGGGGCCTGATATAATGACCCAGCAGGTGTATAGCAACAGTAGGAAGGCACTCTTGAGACACTTCTATTTTTAAGATCTCAGTGCTCTTTTAGATCTTTCCATTCTTCTCCTACTAGAGCTGTTCTTGGTCTTCATCATCAGCTTTATTTCTGAGGCCATCACTCTGACTCTGCGTTTGTTTTCCTTCTTCTTAGTGCAGTCATTGACTGATCATATAGTGCTACAGTCGGATCCAGATGGCAGGTTTATTCCCTGCAATAAACCTCAACAGTGACACTCTACTGCTCAGACATTATTTAGAATGAAATTCTTAAACTATGGCATATCTATCCTATTACAGTGAAATAAACTAGACACTTTGAATGCTATAATCTGTTAATCACTTTACTATTTTCACTAAAATTCTTACTTTTAAAAAGTCAAAAGACCAGAGAATGTTATTCTAGATTTTTATGTATAGTAGAATGTTTCCTTTCTTTTTTGAAAAGTCAGGTTCAGCTGCTTATCAGTTTTAATGCATCTCTGCTCTTCTCTACAGGGGCCATTTACTCAAAGCACATTTATTCTTAGAGGAATTTCCCGATTCTAAAATAAAGGCAGAGTTTGCTATTCATTAGATGTGAGTTTTTTTCCATGTTATGTTAACATAGCATACATGGAGATACATTTAGTTATACCTTAACTCAAATTATTTTATAGTCTGTAGCAGAGAAAAGGACTTTAAATGAATGCATATTAAACTAAAGAACAGGCTCCTATGTAGTTGTAGAAATCTGAAGGCTGGAAAGTCCTTTCATACAATCAAGACCAAACATCTCATCCAATGCTAGCCCCCTAGATTGCATAGCTCTCCTTTATAACTGCCTTTTTACAGTTTGAGCACTGGAAATTTTGTTGCCAAAATGTTTTCTAATAGAATTAAGGGGAGGAGGGCATGCTTTTTATAGAAAGTTGTTGGTAGACTGATGAACCAGAGAAAATGATGAGGAACACACAAATAAGCCCAAACACACACACACACACACACACACACACACACACACACACATGCGTGCGCGCACAGAGAGAGAGAGAGAGAGAGAGAGAGAGAGAGAGAAAACTAGTTTGGGAAGATCTTGAATCTTGTGAAGACTGAAGATTACTATATAATTTCAAGGGTTCTATTTCAGAAAAATAATATAAACTTTTTAAACATAAATGTCTTACAGATAAATTTATTTATGGGCTAATTATCCACAAAATTTTAAAACACTTTTAGGATCTGGAGTTTGAATTTAGAGGAGTTACACTGAATTTCCCAAGGTGATGCATCATTTGGTAATTTCCTTTTTGTTGGGGGAAAAATACCTGACACAATTTAAAGGGTGAGAGGTTTAATTGGCTCACAGTTTCAGAGGATTTAGTCTTTGGTTACCTGGGTCCAAGACAGGACCATCACAGCAGAAAGGTGTGGTGGAGCAAAGCTGCTTGGTTCATGGTGATTGGGAAGCACAGCAGGGAAACAGAGCGTGGGAGGTAGGGGCCATGGGCTGGACACATAGATCAGACTTCTATGACCTACCCAGACACACCTAGAAATGTGTCTTACTAATCCCCTAAGTAGCTTGGAACCAATAAAGTTGACAAGGGTCAACTTTAGTGTCTGAACTTTGTGGAATGGAAAATTTGCAATCAGAATAAGATCACAAAATAAACATAAATAGAGTTATTTTCATTTATTAACATATATGATGTGTTAATGATTAATGGATCAGGTCTACTGGTGAGAAATTGTGTTAGTTATCAATATTCACAAAGTTTTCTAGTGATTTTTTTAAAGAATAAAGCCTTTGTGATAATAAGAAGTCACTAATGGTTACCAGGGTTTTAAGTTAACGTTATTTTTCAAAATCAATTGTTTGATTTTATTATTATTGAATTGAGAAAAGATCCCTTAAACTGAATAGCAGAGGCATGAATAATGTTTTTGAAACATTAATAATGTGTTTTTGTTACTTTTTCTTTTTGTAGGTAGAATCTAATCTGAGCAATGTTTTGTAAGAGCCACTTGTAGGTGGCAATGTTTAAAACCTTGACTTTGAAATGTTGGTAAGTGTTTGGAAGAGTAAATCTTATACCTTTTGTTCAAGGATAAGTAGGCTCTAATACTGAACAGGAGAAAACAGCAGCACTGCTCTCCACGCGTATCAGTGGATCTGTGGGAGCATTTATAATATCATGCTTTTCATTTGCCAGGGTTTATTTAGCTTTGCCTTAGGTTATCCTTGTCAGTGTTAACTTTTACATATTAGATTTTTCTTAAGTCTGCCCAAATACTTATTTACAGCTGTTTTGGGGGAACAAATATATTTCACAAATCGAGATGAAGACCACTTACTACATTAGATTCTAAGCATTCTTTCAGTTGTGGACAGATACGTATCTGAGATTCTGAAAGATGGATGGAGAAAGCATTATTTAGCTTCATAACCATCTACAAAAGACTGTGTAATCTAGGTGCAAAGCACCACAAATAGTGATGGTCTCAACACGAAAAAATCAGAATGGAGTGGAAGAAATACAATGGGAACAGTACGCTGGTAAGTCAAGTCTAAACAAGCCCTGATTTCATAGTGTTTGCCAGTTTCTGTGATATAAATATACTCATTTTTGTGAATTTCAAGTTAATAAGGACTGGCTCTAAAAATATTACAGATTTAGTAATCACAGCCAACAATAGCCAGCTCCAGTCAGCTGTTATAATCAAGTAGTCATTTCTTCCTTTAATCAGTTCAACATTTATCGCATATCTACTGTGTGTGGCCCACTATACTATATAAAAATAAAGAGTTAATTAAAATGGATTGGTCTACTGGGAATTTATCACCAATGCTCTCTTGAAAGGAAGAAGTTGATTAAAATTTGGGGTATAGAAATCAAGAACAAATAAGGACCTGAGAAATTTATTATAGCTCATAATGTCAAATGTATGAGCTTTTATTTGTAATATTCAAGAATACATTGCTATGTACATTATCATTTTTCCAGTTACTCACAAGTTTTCTTGAAGCCCATGTACTATGATTTTGCTTTTGCTTTAAAAATCCTACTACTTAATAATTAATTTTATTCTTGGTGTTTAAAATGAGCCTAGGAATCAACTCGCATGAGATTCTCTTCCTCAGCCAGGGTTCTTGCTGAAATCCTTAGGTTTGTTACATACTGTTGGAAATGAGACACATTTCTGTTTCTTCCTGTCTTCTATTCTGTTCATAGGACAGTGTTGTATACTTCGCAATTGCAGACAACTGTGTTTCTCTTACTGCAAAGGGATTCTGAAGTGAGCCCTTCTTTCCCCTCTGTGACCGCCTCTAAGCAATTTCTCTCCATAAGCGAAAGATTTACAAACCTGATTCACTGGAGTCTGAGCTTCTTGCGAAGATTAATCCTTTGGGTTGTCACAGCCTTTTACCTCTTATACAGTGTTAAGTTTAAATGATAATCAGATAAAGGAATAGTATTCTCACCACAAGCAGAAGACTTGGTAGATGAAATAGGTACACTTTCTCTCTCACGAAGCTGCTAGGGTTAGTGAATCAGACGTCTGCTTTGCACAGTGTCCCAACCTCCAACTTTCCTTTCCTCCATTTCAGTACTCTCAAGACAGTAGCAGAACTCATTTCAATTTGGAGCCTAAACTATATTTACTAATCTGTCTTTTTGCCATTGGAATGTAGGGCACCTGCTTTAGTGTTAATAAATTGATTTTGTTTAGTTATTGGTTTTTAGAACCTACTCTGCTATGAAGAGGCCCCAGAGGGAAGAAAAGGCAAATTATAGAAATTGGATGCCACAGGAAATGTTAGTTTATCTTTTATCATTTTTTCACCCCGTGTAGTTCAGTCTAATTTTTTTCTGCATCATGCCAAGGCACATTTATCTTTGAAACTCCCCCCTTGACACCATCTCTTTTCTTTCTTTCAACTGATACTTGTTTGTTAATAAAGTGCCGCAATTCTAACTACCTATTTGCTCACCATGTAAATGAAACCCTGATTTCATGTGAAGAAACCACATATATACTTTACAATATTCCAGATGGAGACTGTAGCGCTTTGCATCACAGAACAAGGTGAAGAAAGAGCATAAGGTTACCCTTATTATTCCTCTGAACCACCTCCAGCAGCAGTTTGTAATTGGTCATTCTCTAACAGAAATTTCAGTGGTTAAAGATTTTCGATTTTCCCAGAGACCAAGGAGAAACAAAACCCTGAGTGCAATGCATGGTAAAAAGATATTTGGAATGGTACATTAACTTCTGAGAAAAAATGAGACAAAAGCATTTGTGCGTACACTACATGTGCTACAGTGGACCTGGCTCCTGTGTACTATCTCTTATGTACTTATGTCTTCTTTAATTTCTTTTAGCCATGTTTTGTAGTTTTTAACATACAAGTCTTTTGCTGCCTTAGTTAGGAATTTTTATTTTTTAAAAATATATTGTAAAACAGGGTTGTTTTCTTAATTTCCTTGGTAGATTTTTCATTGCTAGTAGGTAGGAATGCAACTGATTTCTTTATTTAATTTTTGTATCCTACCACTTTGCTGAATTCTTTTACTAGATCTAATGGGTGTGTGAGCATGTGAGTGTGTGTATATCTGTTTGTGGTCTTTAGTATCTTCTGCAGAAAAGACAACCTCATTTGCAAAGGGCGATAATTTTACTTCTTTCTTTCCTATTTAAATAACTTTTGGGCTGGGGATATAGCTCAATGGCACAAGCACCTGCCTGGCAAGCACAGGTCCTGAGTTCAATTCCAGGTACCAAAAAAAAAAAAAAACTTTTGTTTTTTTCCACTTGCCTGGTGAGCTCTGATGAGGCCTTCTAGGACCCACTGTGTTGAATAGAAGTAGAGAAAGTAGAATCTTGCATTTGTTCTGGATCTTGGGGTAAAACTGTTCAGTTTTTGATCACCAAGTATAATGCTAGTTGGGAGGTTCACATATGGCTTTTATTACATGAGGGTAATTTATTCCTATTCTTAATATTTTGAGCATTATTAAATCATGAAATAGTGTTAAATTTTGCCAAATGCTTTTTCTGCATCTCTTGAAAGAGAATGAAGGATTTCTTTCTTTCATCCTGTTAATGTGGGGTATTTTCCCCTTTTGCTTTGCTTGTAATAGACCATGCTTCATCTCAGCGACAAGTCCCAGTTGACTATGTTGTATGATCCTCTTGCGGTGCTTTTGAATTCAGTCAGGGAGTGTTTTGAAGAGGATTTTTGTGTCCATCTTTATTATACATGGTGACTAGTAGTTTTCTTGTTTGGGGTTTATTAGTTTGGGGTTTATTAGTGAGTTAAAAACAAAACAAAGTAAAAAATGCCTTTATTGTGGGCACGGGAAGGCTGTACAGAGAAAGAGACAGAGAGAGACAGATGCAAGAACCTTCTGAGGGCCAGGCTGGAAGAACAATGACTATATAAGGCCAGGCTGGGGGTGGGGTTTAAGGAGGGCCTGTGTGTGTGACATGGAAGATGGGGATTGAGCACGGGGTAGGAAAAAGGAAACAGGATGCCATAAAAAGGAAGTAGGAAGTTGTAACCCAGTCAGGAAGGGAAGGAGAAAGGCAGGGCTTGGCACATGGCTCTCCCTGGCCTGAGCCACGTTGGTTAATACCATGGTGACCAGGTAGAAGTTTTAATTTGGGTGGAAACCCATCAGGGTTGTCATTGTCAGCCTTGGTTTTGGTAATATACAATGATTTTGGAAGTATTTACTGTTTATTTTTTGGAAAAGTTTAGGAAGGATTGTTATTAATTCTTCTTTAAATGTTTGTTGGGATTCTCCTGTGAAACCATCTAGTCCTAGGGTTTTCTTTGTTGAGAGGTTTTAAAATAGTAACCTGGTAAACTTATTCACTAATGATCATTTCAGTATTTCTATTTTTTATTATTTCAGTTTTGGTAAGTTGAATATTTCTAGGACTTTATCCATTACCAGATTGTCCAATTTGTTGAGCTATAAATTATTCATGATAATCTTTTTTAATTAAAAGGGGAAAACAATAAAAACAAGAATTTCAAAACAATTTAAAAGGAAATTAACAAATATGTACATTATATTGCATGTTGTTATCTTCACAGTTGTTGCTCAGATTACAAGATATAGGCATGTAAAACTGATCAAACAATATAAGCCCAAACTGTTCCTTTCAATGAACTAATACATATTGGTAGTATAACTATCTTAGCTATTTTGTGTGTATATGTATATATTTTTTTCCTCCCTCATCCCCGTTGTTATTTCCTATTGAGCAGTTTCTTTCCCTTTCACAATATGTATTGTACCTTCTGTAAACTTATTTACTCTTTCAGCTTCTTACACTAGGGAGACAATATGATGTTTACCCATGCAGATCTGATTTATTTCATTTATGAGTATAGTCTCTAGTTGCATACATTTACCTTAAAAAATCTTGAGTATATCTTTCTTTATGACTCCACTGTATAAAATTACCACATCTTTTATCCAATCCTTGGTTGATGGGCATTGGGGTTGTTTCCAAGATTTAGCTAAGACAAATTGTGCTACTATAAGCATGGGTGCACATATATTGCTATGCTGTGATGTTTTCAATTTTTCTTGAAAAATACCCAGAAGGGGCAGAGCTGGGTTGAATGGAACCTCTAATCCTAGTTTTTTGAGGAATCTCCAGACTGATTTCCACAGGGGTTGCACTAGCCTACACTTTCACCAACAGTGGAGAAGTGTTCCTTTTTCTCCACAGCCCCACCAGCATTTGTTATTGGTTGATCTCTTGATGGTAGTCATTCTTTCTGGAGTGAGATGGAATCTCAGTGTTGTTTTAATTTGCATTTCTCAAATTACTGGTGCTGTTGAACATTTTTTCATATATTTATTTGCCATTTATATTTCTTCATCTGAAAAGTGTATATTACTCTCATATGCCCAGTTTGGATCCAGTCTTTGAATTTGGGGGACCTGATTTTTTTCAATTCTTTACATGTTCTAGTTAGACATCCTTTGTCTGAGAGACAGTAGGCTAAAACTTTTTTCCCAATTTGTGGATTTTTTTCACTTTGTTGGTAATTTCTTTTGATGAGCAAAAGCTTTTTAATAAGATGAGACCTCAGTTGTTGATTCTTTGAAGTATTTCCCATGCAGTTTGGTTTTTGTTTTGTTTGTTTTTTGTTTGTTTGTTTGTTTTTTCTCCGGTACCGGGAACCGAACTCACGACCTTGCGCTTGCCAGGCAGGCGCTTTGCCGCTGAGCTAAATCCCCAGCCCCTGGTTTTTGTTTTGAAATTTCTGTCTACCCCTATGTCTTCAAGATTTCTATCTACTTTCTCTTACAGTAGATTGAGTGATTCAGTTTTAATATTTAGATCACTGATCAGTTTTGACTTTAGTGCATGGTGATAGACATGAGTCTAGTTTTAGTCTTTGGCATTGTGGAGAGTAGGTTTTTCCAGCACCCTTTATTAAAGAGGCTATCTTTCTTGCGGTGAATATGTTTCACCTCTTTGTCAAAGATAAGGTGGCTGAGTGTGTTTGTAGTTGTGTCTGCATTTTCTAAACTGTGCCATTGATCCTCAGGTCTGTTGTTTTGTATTTCTTATACCATGTTGATTTTAGCACAGTAGCTTTCCAGTATAACTTCAAGTCAGAGATTGTGATACAGCTTGCCTTTCCTTTGTTGCCCAGAGTTGCCTTTGTTATTCTAGGTCTCTTCTGGTTCCAGATGAATTTTAGAAATATTTTCTCTAGATCTGTGAGGTATGCTAATGATATTTTGATAAGGATTGCATTTAATCTGTATAACACTATGGCCATTTTCATAATGTTGTTTCTTCCTAACCATGCAGAAGAGATATTTTCCATATATCCTCTTTGATCTTCTTTTTCAGAGTACTATAATTTTCACTCTGTAGATCTTTCACTTCCTTTGTTAGATTGATCCTAATATTTCATTTTTAGATGCTATTGTGGAGGGTGTTGTTTCCTTAATTTCACTCTCAGTGAGTTTGTGTGTGCACAGGAATGCTATTTATTTTTGAGTGTTGATTTTTTTATCCAGCTGTGCTACTGAATTTGGTTATTAAATCTAGAAGTCTTTTGGTGGAGTTGTTGGTGTCTTCTATGTAGAGTATCATGTCCTCAGTAAATAATGATAATTTCACTTTTTCCTTTCCTATCCTTATTTCTTTTGTCTCTGTCTCTTGTCTAATTGCTCTCGCTGATATTTCCAGACCTGTATCAAATAGGAGTGGTGATAGTGGACATCCTTGTCTTATTCCTAATTTTGTATTGAAAGCTTTCAGTTTTTGTGGATTTAGTATGATGTTTTCTGTTGGTTTGTCATAGATGGCTTTTATCAGATTGAGGTAATGTCTACCTAGTCCAATTTTCTGTAGGGCTTTTGTCATGAACTTTAACTTTTTCTGGACTTTAACTTTTTGTGCATCTAATAAGATGATCGTGTGATTTTTGTCTTTGGCTCTGTTGATATGGTGTATTACATTTATTGATATGTGTATGATGAACTATCCTTGTATTCCTGGGATGGATCCCACTTGGTCACGGTGTTTAATTTTCTTGATAAGTTGCTGCACTCTGTATGCTAGTATTTTATTGAGGACTTCTGCATGTATGTTCATTAGCGAGACTGGCCTGTGGTTCTCTTTTTGTTTGAGTGTTTCTCTGATTTTGACATCAGGGTAACACTTGCTTCTAGGAATGAGTTAGGGAGAATTGCTTTCTTTTCAATTTCATTAAAGAGTTTGAGGTGTATTGACATTAAATGTTCTCTAAATTTCATGTAGAATTTAGCAATGAATTCATCTGTACCTGGGCTTTTCATTGTGCGTAAGTTGTTCACTACATTTTCAATTTCATTGACTGATACTGAGTTATTCATAATTTTTGCATCTTCTTGATTCAACTTTTGTAGTTCATGTTTCTAGCAATCTGTCCATTTCTTCTGTGTTTTTCCATTTTATGAGAGTAAAGATTTTCAAAGTAGGTATTGATGATCTTCAAATTTCTTCAGGGTCTCTAGAGATTTTGCCCTTTTCATTCCTTGTTGCATGAATTTGAGTTTTTTCCTTCCCCTTTTTTTGGGTAAAGTTGGCTAGGGGTTTATCAATTTTATTTACTCTTTCAAAGTACCAACTCTTCAACTCATTAATTCTTTTAATTGTTTTCTTAGTCTCCATTGCATTAATTTCTGCTCTGATATTTTTCTATCTTTGGGCTTTTGGCTTGACTTGCTCTTCTTTTTCTAGAAGCTTGAGGTGGAACATTAGGTTGTATATTTGTGCTTGTTCTGTTTTCCTGATGTGAGACTTCACCACTATAAATTTTCCTCTTAGCCCTGCTTTCATTGTTTCCCACAGTTTCTGGTAAATTTTATTCACATTTTCATTTGATTGTAGATGTTGTTTCGTTTCTTCTTTGATTTCATGTGTGATCCATTAAATTTTCAAGAGGGCATTATTTAATTTCCATGTGTTTTTGGAGTTTTTGTAGTTTCTTTTGTTATGTATTTCCAATTTTATTGCATGGGATAAAAAGCATGGGATAATTTCAATTCCTTTGCATTTACTTAAGCATGTTCTATGGTATATGGTCTATTGTAGAGATCATCCTGTGTGCAGCTGAGAAGAATGCATATTCTGATGTTGGGGGAACACTTTGTAAAGGTCTACTAAGTCCATTTGTTCACAAGTGTGTTTTGTTTTATTTATTTATTTATTTTTATCTTTTTGAGACAGAGTCTCTCTATGCAGTTCAGGCCATCCATGATCTCACTTTGTAACCCAGCCTGGTCTTGAACTTGCAACAGTACTCCTGCCTCAGCCTCCTGAGTGCTGGGATTACACGTGTGCACCACAATGCCTGGCTTTGTTCACAATTTTGGTTCAGTTCCATTATTTCTTTGCTAATTTTTATGTCTACTTGATCCATCTCTTTGTGGCAATGGATCTTTAAGGTTCCCTGTTACTATTGTGTTATTGCTTACTTGATTTTTCATGTTTATTAATGTTTGTCTTATATAGTTCAGTGCTCCTGTGTTTGGTGCACATATATTTATGATTGTTATCTCTCCTTCTTGCTGCTTTCCTCTAATAAACGTGTAGTGACCTTCTTTATCTCTTTTGATCATTTTTGGTTTTAAATTTACATTGTCTGGAAATAGAATAGCTACCCTTGCTTTTTTCTGGGTTTCTGTCACTTGAAGTATTCTTTTCCATCATATGACTTTCAGCTTATGAATATCCTTTTCCATCCAATGTGTTTCTTGTATGAAGGATTGATGGAGACCACTATGAAGCAGACCTGAGAAGGATTTAAATTAATCAACTGGCCTTTCATGTTCACTTGTGAATCTGCCCAAGGCTTAGCCTCCTTATTTGGAAATGGTGGATTCATAGTAAGTGAACCTCTGTGAATCACTAATCCCTACTTAAACCTGTAATGGTGGATGAAGCCAGAAAGCTCAAAGGATAAGACAAGATCACAGCTAAGGACACCTAGATCAGATCTCAACTAGGTAAAGACTATAGCCTCAGGCATACCATTCTTCAGTGGATTAACTTAATACCTTATTTAGAGAAGTCCTTGAGTGGTTCTGCCCTTCTTGAGTACTGCCTCTTCTTCTGATAACCAAATAAATATGGGTAACCCAGAGAAGGTCTTGGTCTTAGCTCTGAGAGAATTAAGAATTATGAGAGAGGGCTTTGCTCCTCCTGGAGTCCTGAAATCATTCCATTTGCCTAAGGGATATTATTAACCCCATAACTGCTGCCTGGGCAGGGACATACAGTCTATGGACTGAAAAAATTTTTAGCCTGATGGAGTAGGTCTACCTAGAGTAGCAAAGTGTGGGAGATGGAGAAGGCCTTCACAGGATGAAAACTTCACCAGGGCCGCCTGGAGAAAGGAGGGAAGAGAAGCATTCCACAAGGAATGGGGGTAAGTATTCCCACTATGAACAAGCTATTTTTATTCAGGAGTAAAATGGGCCAAAAATTTTCAACTGAAGTCCAAAGATACATAAAGCTGCTCCAAGGTTTGCTTAAATCCTCAGGGACTCCTGTGCCAAAAAAAAGACCTAATAAAAATGTTACAAGAGGTAACCAAATATAATTCATGGTTTCCTCAGACAGGAACTGTAGATATTGACAACTGGGAAAGAGATGGAAAGAATCTTAGAAAGGCACACAGCATAGAAAAAATCATTTCCCTTGAGACATTCTCAACTTGGAATTTAGTTCATTCAGTTTTAAGTCCATTGCAGAGCTTAAAGTCAGTAGCCTCTGACTCAGATACAGAGGAAACAAAAGAGCTCCCAGTAGAAAAACTTAGGCAGGCTCAGGAGACTTTCAAAAGAACATCCCCTACGGCTTTATCTAGAAACTTACAGATTTTAGAGGAACAAGCGGCCACAAAAAGAGAAGCCATTGGCAACTCTGCTTGCTTCCCAGTTGGAACTCAGCAAAATAATCGTAATGAGGAGATTGTTTCTTATTTGCCTTTTGAAATCCAGACACTAAAAAATCTTAAACAAAGTGTTGTCAATAACAAGACAACCATGAGGGCTCATGGCTGGTTTTAATAATACGGGAGTGGGTAATCTAAAATGTTTTAACTGTGGAAAAATGGGACATATGAGAAAAAATTGTAGAGCTCTTGCTGGATCTAATGGACAGTCACCGTGACTGCAACAGGTCAGGAGAATAATGCCTCTGGCATGGAAAACTTGGGTCCCAGGCTTGGACCCTGTCCGAGGTGCCAAAAAGGGAGACATTGGGCCAGTCATTGTCATTCTAAAATCCATAACTATGGTAAACCTTTGCCAGTAAGAGGAGTTAAGGGCTTTTCCTTGGCCTTTCCAGGCCAACCAAACAATAGAGGAAATATAACTTGTGAGTCAGAATATCAGTCAGCTTTATCCAGTGCAAAAACACCAGCAGATTCTACAACAACCTCAAAGGTGGCTCCCCGGATGGATATAAATTCCCTCACCAGGGCAACAATAAAAAGTACAGGATTAGATCTTCCCACAGCTTGCAGAGTCACTCTTATGAGGGGTGACAAAGCTACCCTAATTCCCGCAGGAGTTTGGGGTCCACCATCTGAGGGAACAGTTGGTCTTTTGCTGGGAAAAGCTGATCTAAATTTAAAAGGAATAACTATTGTGCTTAGTGTGATTGATGGTGATTGTTGAGATGGAATACAAGTTTTTGCATGTACTATGGGTCTCTGGGTTTTTGAACAAAGAGAAAATGTGGTACAATAATTTTGTTACCTATAGATAAAACTTCATTTGTTAAATATAGACAGTTCGTGAGAGAACAAGACCCTCAGAGCAAGAGCACAAAAAGAGAAATTTATTTCACACAGGAAGTGACTAAAAACAGCTCAATGTATTTTACAAAGATCAATGGAAAATGCTTTGAAGGTCTAACAGACACTGGTGCAGATGTGTCTGTACTTGCATTAGAAAAAAGTCCCACCATGTGGCCAACACAAAGGGCCCTTACCTCCTTAGTAGGACTGGGATCCCCTCAGCAGGTACTACAGAGTGCTTCACCACTGCCACCAGTGCTTCACCAAGGGGCCAGACAAGCAAAAGGGCTTCTTTTCACCACATGTGTCACCTATTCTGGTCAATTTGTGGGAAAGAGATTTGTTACAAAAATGGAAATTAGTATTGACTAATGATTCTGATCATAACTGTAAACAAACAAATTCTGATTCTGAAACTAAAAAAGTTGATCTAGATCCTAAAATTAGACAAATGATGATTAATGTGGGATGTAAGAAGAATTGAGAATTAGGAAAAACTTACAGGGAATCAAAGAGTCTATAAGGATTACGACCAAGAATGACAGGAGTGGTATTGGATAGCAACAGATTTTTTTCTTAAGGTGGGCCACTGATGATTCTCCCTCCAAGAAAGCTCTGCCTTTATGAGGGAAAACTGAGGAGCCTGTTTGGATTGATCAGTGGCACCTTAATAGGGAGAAATTCATGCAGCTACACAAATTTGTTGAAGAACAATTCCAGCTAGGACTTTTAGAAAATTTAGTTAGTCCGTGGAATACTCCTGTCTTTGTTATTTCAAAGAAATTGGGCAAATGGAGGTTACTGCAAGATGTAAGAGCTTTAAATGCTTGCTTACTTCCTATGGGGGCGCTGCAACCAGGATTGCCAAACCCAACTGCAGTTCCCAGACATTGGTCCTTCATCATAATTGATTTAAAAGACTACTTTCTTAACATTCCTCTTTTTCCCACAGATAGGCCACATTTTACTTTTTCTGTACCTAGTTTGAACTTTAAAGAGCCAATGCAGTGATATCAATGGGCCACACTACCTCGAGGAATACAAAACAGTCCAACTTTGTGCCCGCTCTTTGTACTTCAGTCCTTACAGAGAGTTAGACAAGCTCTATATTGGCAAGTAGCACTCGCAGATTTTGTAGGGCAAATTGATGGGAATTTTCCCAGTGGTCCTATCTGTCAGTTTTTTCCTCAAGCATTCATATATTATTCCAAAAATTACCAAATTTGAACCTATTTGTGATGCAGTCGCCTATTTTACTGATGGTTCATCAAGGTGCAAGGTCACCATTTGGAGTAAAGATTATCAACAGGTAATAGAGACTCCAGGAATCTCTGCACAAAAGTCTGAAGTTGCAGCTCCTTTATTTGTCATACAACAATTTAACTCTAAACCTATTAACATAATTAGTGATTCAGCCTATGCACTCTGCCTTACCCAGAAATTTGAGAGCGCCACCATACAGTCAGCTTTAGATCCCTCTTTATTTAACTTGTACTTAAGCCTACAAAAGATAATTCATAATAAAAAAGCACCCTTTTATATTGGTCACAGAAGGTCCCATTCTAATTTACCTGGATTTTTAACATGAGAATCAGCACGCTGTTAAGAGTAGAAGGTGCCTTGAGAAAGAAACAAGAATTTGAAGTACAATGAAACCATCAATAACTTTCTAGGCTCTCGTGGTCCTAGTCCATATTCTAAGCAACCTTAAGCTTAGAAATAAACAATGAGGTGATCAGAGAGAGGAGCACATTCTCTTGCCCTCTAGTTTAAGCATGATGAAGGGACTGTCATTTTGTAAGTCTTCTAAAAGACTAAAACTCTTGAGGGAGATGAAACTTTCTTGATTGGAGCAGCAATGACACCAAGAGGATGAGCTAACGCTCTTTTAAATTTTTTTTTACTGTTTTCTTGTTACTTGGTCCTGTAGTATTACAGAAAATGTGTGGCAGAGAGAGGTAACTGAAACTCCAGCTTTCTGACTAGAGGACTGAAAAACAGAGCCTCAGAGAAGCAGAAAATACTGGGTATATCCGAGAGATACAAAATTGAGAACACAACCACATAATGCTGATTATTGCTTGCTGGTCTCAGAGCTCAGTTACATGTGACTGAATTTGATCCTAAATAGCATATTGGATTTGATAAATGGACTAAGTATTTTACAGACTGGCCAATGGGTGACACACATGTGACTTTGAAAATAGAACTGACATTGGGGCCAAAACACACAGTAGATGACCAGTCTGAACTTGCAGCCTGAGCCCATCAGGATAAAACTATGAACATTCTACACAAGATTTAAACCTGACCTAGATTGTCATAATTTAGAATTCAAATGTCTAGGGGATAATACAAAGTTACTTGTCATATAAAGAACTAAAAAATCTCAAATTCTACAGTAAAAAGATGACTAACTGATATCAGTGCTGAGGGGAGGCAGATATTGGAATTGTCTGACAAAGTTTAGAGTAACTGTTGTAAACATACTCCAAGAAGCAATAAAGGAACTCTCCTAAAAAGAATGGGAAGATAAAAGTGTCACTAAGAATAAGAGATAGAAAGAAGAACCAAATACAAATTTTAGAATGAAAAAAGATAATAACCTAAAAGGAAGAACTCACAGAATGGGATTAATAATAAAATAGAGATTATAGAGGAAAGTCTGTGAAACTGAGGCAAGATCAGTGGAAATAATTGACTGGAGAGAACAACTGGAAAGAAATAAGATTGGACAGCAAAATGAACAAAGTGTCAAGGACTTGTGGAACAATACCAAAATATCTAGCCTTGTGTCATCAAAGGACAAACAGAGGGGAAAGATGGAGTATGAGCTGGACAAAAATATTGGACGAAAGAACAGCTGAAAAATTTCCAAATCATGAAAAAGAACAACGTCATTTATGGACAAATGGGAAGAATGGAATTGTAAATCAATTCAAGTTAAAGAGTCTCAGAGAGTTGAATATTACTTCTAAAAATAAATAAAAAATAAAGGAGAGATGACAGAAAACTAGAAGACAGACTTTTAGAGACAGGAAATGGGATCAAGAGGGTGGAATGGGAGCAGAGGATAGTGGGGATTAAAATAATCAGACTATGTTATTTGCATGTGCTCATCTCCCAAAATGAATCCTATTATTCTGCATTATTAGTGTGTACCAATAAAAATTTCTAAACCTGCAACAGATATAAACCTATAGATTCAGGATGGTTCATCAGTGGATTCCAACAGGATAGATACAAAGTAATTAGGATCTGTAACTGCTGTCAGTTAAAGACAAAGTCTTGAAGGATAATCCCCTCCAAAAGATGACTTATTATTTCCAGGGAACAGTGATTCCAGCAATAAAATTAGAAACTATGAAAGAGAAGAAGAAATCCCATATTTCTTGAGTTCTGAAAGAAAAGAACTGCCAAGCCCAAATGTGATATTCAGTAAAAATTTTTATAAAGTATGAGTGTAGCTCTGTGATACAGGGCAAGCTTAGTATGAGTAAGGCCCCAGATTCAAATTCCAGTGCAAACAAACAGCAAGAAAAAAACACTCACATAATCAATTTAAAACAAACCATAAATTTAAGTGTTTCACTTGAATCCTTAGAGGTTTTTAGAAATTATCTCAGAAAAACTCTTAATGTTCTGAGGGTAAGCAAGGGCTTTTGGATGACGTCAGAGACATAGTCAATAAAAGATAAAAATAATAAATTAGAATTCATCAAAATTTAAAACTTTTGTTCAGTGCAAAATATTATTCAGAGAGTAAAAGGACAAGTTAGAGACCAAAACAAAATATTTATAACCCAAATATTTTCAACAGACTTTTATCTGGAATATATAATATCACTCAAAACTCAAGAGAAAGAGAAAAAGATGAAAATGATGAGAATTGTGCAAAATGCATGAAAAAATATTTCAACGAAGATTCTACCGGGAAGCAAATAGCATATGAAATTATATTGGAAGATTCTTACAGAGTTACCCTATGATCAGGCAAAGCCCCTCTTAAGGCAGAAAATGAAAACAAAGAAATCCACACCAATGTGTAGCTCCAATCATAATTAACAAAGGCTGGAAATAACCCCAATGCCTTTTAGCAAACGAATGAATAAACAAAGCAGGGTACGTCCATACCATGGGCTGCTATTCAAAAACAAAAAGAAATGAGCTATCCATTTATGCAGCAAATTGGATACATCTCAGATGCCTTAAGCTCAGTGAAAGATTATAAACCCAGCTGGTCCATTTAGATGCCATATTGAGGAGACAAAACTATAGCACCCACTGTACTTATGTTCTTAATATTCCTCAAGATCTGTGAGTTGGAGACTCAGTCTCGAGCCCATGGCGCTATCAGAAGGTGGTGGAGATTTTATGAGGTGGGGGCCTGGTAGAAGGAAGTTAGGTGGTCAGGTTCATGTCTTTAAAAAGATATTAAGACTCACGTTTCTTTCGGTCTCGCTTCTTGCTTCCCAGCCTCCATGAGATGAGAAAAGCTCCTCTGTCTTGTGTTCTTGCATTGTTTTTCTGTGCTGCCACAGACCCTAAGCAATAAGATTAAGTGACCATGGATTGAAATCCTCTGAAACTATGAGCTAACATAAACCTTTGTTTTTTAAAAAATTGATTATCTCAGGTATTTTGTCATAGCATTAGAAAGCTAAGTAATAGCGACAGAGAACAAATCAGGATTGTCAGGGTTAGGGATGTGAGCAGGATATTACAACCAAAGATAGCATAGCATGAATTTTTGAGAGAGATATGACTACATTTTACATTGTAGTGGTGGTTACATGAACCCATGCGTGTGCTAAAATTCATGAAACTGTAAAAAATAGAAAATAGACTTGACCATATTTATTTAAAAATTAAACCTTGGTTATAAAAATCTTTCCCTTGATTTTTCACTTCTCAGGAAACAGTAAGACTCATCATTCTTATCCTTCTTGCAGACAAATGTCTCAAAAGAATATTGGACATGAAAACTTCCCCACATTTTTTCAGGAAATAGATTCCAAGTGAAATTGATAGTCTGAATTAAAAAAATTCCTGTCACAGTCAAACAGGTTTCTTCCCCCCTTGGTTTTCTTTTTCTCTTATCCTTTCTTCCTTCTTCTCTCTTTTTTCTTCTTTCTTTCTTTCTTTCTTTCTTTCTTTCTTTCTTTCTTTCTTTCTTTCTTTCTTTCTTTCTTCTTTCTTTCTTTCTTTCTTTCTTTCTTTCTCTTTCTTTCTTTCTTCTCTCTTTCTTTCTTTCTTTCTTTCTTTCTTTCTTTCTTTCTTTCTTTCTTTCTTTCTTTCCTCCTTAATAAGTATTTCCCAGATTCTTCAATATGCTTTTGATTACTGGGAACTCTAAGACAGTAATTTCTCAGACAGCATTACCCAAGCTTCTCTCACCAGATCACCTGTTGTTCTTGGAGCATTGATTAAAATCTCCCTGAGATATTTGTCATCAGCTTGGGTAGCTATAACAACATACCACAGACTAGGTGAATGACAAAAGTTCATTTATCAACCTCTCTAGAGGACTTGTAATTTTTCTGTGTATGTGGAGGTATATCCTTGTGGTATTTCCCTGTTGATTTATGATATTTAAATGTCTTCATTTTCCAGTCATGTATTTTTTGGTGAATGTGTGTTTAAATCTTTTATCCATTTAAAACATGGTTGGTTTATAATTTGCTGTTATGTTGTAATAGTCCCTCATATATTCTAGATATAAGTTCTTTATGGACATGTAATATGCAAGTGTTCTTCCAGTGTGTGGTCGGCTTTGTCATCTCTTTAAAAATGTCTCAAAGAGCAAGGTTTTAATTTTTCTGCCATCCAATTTATAATTTTTTCTCTTAAGATTTTTACTTTTTTATCCTAAGATAAAAAATTTTCTCTTTTGCACTAATCTAGTTTTTGTTCTTGTACTTAGCTTTTTTGTATGTATACTACACTTTACATTGTGAAGTGCCCCATTTTAGCTCTGAGATTGATAATATTCCTTGATCAGAAATTTATATTTTTGGATGTTATTAATTCTTCTTCAGATTTCTTCTTTTTAATGTTTGCATAGTATGTCTTTTTCTATCCATTTTTTAAATATATCTGGGTTTTTATATTGAAAATAGATTGCTAGTGATATAGCGCAGAGTTAGATTTTGATTTTTTAAATCCAACTGCGTTTCATTGAAATGCTTTAACTTTTGACATCTGATATAGTTATTAATAGGGTAGGGTTAAAATTTCCACCTTATTATTTATTTATTTATTTTATTATTATTTTTTTTTTTTTTGGTTTTCCTCCGGTACCGGGAACCGAACTCAAGACCTTGAGCTTGCCAGGCAGGCGCTTTTGCCGCTGAGCTAAATCCCCAGCCCTTATTATTTATTTTCTATTACCCCATCTGATCCTTGTTTCTTTTTTAAAAATTTTGTGCTAATTATTAGACAGATTTATTTTTTAATAATTCCTTTTCCACTTCCCTTTTGTCTTATTAACTGTATCTGTGTCTATTGTATTATTTATTGTAAAATTTTAGTGCTTGCTCTAGACTTCACCTTATGTATTTTCAACTTACCAGTTTTTCTTTGGGTAATGTTATACCATTTCATGTCTGATGTACTAATGTAAGAACATTATGATCACATGCTTCCATTTTCCCCTACCTTTTGTGCTAGGACTGGTATCAGATGTATTATGACCCATGAAGGATGACAGATTTCATGGATGAAGATCATTTACAGCAGGCTAGTTCTATGGAGGATAAGAAAGTTTGGAGAAAAGCAGTTGTCCTACTTACAACAACAACAAAATCTAATCTAATCTCCATTCTATTAATTCATTTTTTTGTGAGAGGAATCAGAGCACAGTACTAAAGACCGTGAGCTCTGAAGTGTACCAGGGTTTTGGCTCCAGCTTAGCCTTTAGAAACTGGTGAGAATGTTCTCACTTAGCATCTTGATGCCTCAGTTTCCTCCATCATCCTGTTGGGTTGCTGCATGGACTTCAAGAAATTTTATAAGTTTAACACTCAAATTGAGGGTATAGACATTTTATAGACCTTGAGGGTCTAGCACCTAGAAAAATGTGCTAAATTTTCTTATTTTATTACTGTGTAATTACATTATTGTTTGTTTTTGCCATTTTACACTGTATTTATACTTTTCAATTTCTTCCTTACAACTTTCAAAAAACACACTTTTCAGATACCAATCCATACTTTCATTCCTTTTATTTTGCCACTTATTAGTGATCATGATTCTTTCTTATCCTACGACAAAGTATTAGCATTGTGATTTTAATGTACTTCATGATCAGTGGAAGCATATTTTTCATTGATATTCTATGGGAAACTTTTAGAAAAAATAATGTTTTCCATGCACATGTTTTTTTTTTCAATATCCTGAACACAACAAACATTTGAAAAATACATTGAAATCTGCAAGAGAAGCATTCTTAGCCAGGTTAATGTTTCTTCTTATTGGAAACTGACCAGAGGTATGTGGGATTCCGAAGTAAAGGCAAAGAGAAGCAGACAGCCTCACAGGTCCTTGATGGGGTCACCATGTCCAGGGCCTGTTCCTAGCTTTGCTTGTGTAAGAATACATTTTTGGTAACTTTTCCATGAGTGTTTGTGTTGGTTTGGGGCTTATTTTTACAAGGGAGAAAAATATAATATGATACAGGACACATACTTATATGATTATAATAATCACCCAAAGAACAATATACAAAAGAGTGCAGGAAATCTGTTCACAGACTATAGACCAAGAATCTAGCTGAGGGCCTGGATCCTACAAAATGTCCTGCATGAGTCCAGCTGAAGACCTAGAGCTCATAACAATGCCTCCCATGAATCCAACTGGAGGCCCACAGCCCACGACAACGTCTCATGCAGGCCTGTTTCACAGATCTGTGCTGTGAAGGCCCAAAGGTCAGTGGTGGAATCTAGGAAGTCTGTGCCAGCGG
>NW_004955479.1:3814968-3819281 GCF_000276665.1 Chinchilla lanigera | reverse complement strand
AATAATGAGACATTTGGTTCATCCATTCCAACAAGCAATGGCTAAACCCTGTTAATGCTGGATATTCTCTTTCAAACTCTACAGAATATTTGTTCCCTTCTCACCAGCAGTGTATGTCCTTCTTCTCAGGGTAGGTGGTAACCCTCATGGACTCCTCTAGCCCTTTGACTCTTCTGAGAGTATTCCACTAGTAGAAGGCACCAGCAAGAGGGGAAGTGTGCAGGAGGAGAGTGAAACAGGGGTGTGCATTCCCTGCCCAGAGGTATCTCTGGCCCTGAAGCTTGATTTCTATTTCTCTAAATTAACTTTTCCTGGAATACCACAACACCCTCATCCATGTAAGTATTGTATATAGCTGCGGTCACACTCCAACCATCAGAGTTTGGTTGTAGAGATAAAGATGATATGGACTGCAAAGCCTAAAATATTTATTTTCTGAACCTTTACAGGAAAATGTTTGTTGATTCCTGCCTTAGGGAGGCCCCTCTTTGGGCAGAGTTAGTGATTCCTTAGGCAGCTTCATCCCTGCCCCAAACACTGTTGGTAGGTGGCAATCCCTACAACTATAGGGGTAGCACTTTAGAGCTCTTTCTGATTATCTCTTTCCCTGGCTCTGCTAAAGCCTGTGGGTAGTGATTGCTATTGATTGTGTTTAATGTGTCACCAGTCTTGCTCCTTTATTTAACTCTTGCACATTTAGTCCCTTGATGCCTCCTAACTTATTCAGTTGGATTGAACAACCTATATCTTCCTAACACCCTGTCTTACCTACTTTATGCATGGTGTTGTACTGAAGCAAACGCAAAAGAAAGGAGATGGTAGCAGGCGAGGGACGCAGAGAAGATAAGTAAGTATCCCATAAAGATGACTGTGAAAGTACAATAAGAAAGATACATGAAAGTGAAAGATCACATTCAGAGAAGTTTTTACTGGTGATATGGCCTTTGAGTTGGACCCTAGAGGATGAGTTAGTTTCAGAACGATGAACGCTTTTGTGAATTAGAATTACTGATAAGTATACATACACAATGAGATACTTAGGGAGAAATAAATGGTAATTTTCAGGGGTTTGGGCACTGTGTAGAACATTTTGGCCACTATGACGTTTTGTCCTCCTAAAGACTCCATGAAGTGGCTCCCATCATTATCCTATTAATGTACAAGGGAGCCCAGGCTTTCTGAGAAAACTGAATTGCCTGTGATTTACAACCTGGGGGAAGAAGTAAGGATTCTGATGTAGACTACTGAGTCTCAGGAAGAGAGTGAGGCACAGACTGTTTCAGTGTTTAAGCTTGGTTTTGCTGCAGAAATGAAGCTAAGGCAGTTGATTTTGGTCATGTTTTGAAGCAACTAACTTTGTATGAAGGATTTTGTGCTATTTTTCTTGAGGAGTCTGTAGACCCCAAAGCTTTTTGCTGAGGCAAATGAAACTGCATGGGAAACACTTCAAAGAATCAACAATTAGGAGCTCATCCTATTAAAAAGCTTTTGTACTTCAAAAGAAATCACCAATAAAGTGAAAAGACAACCCATAGAGTGAGAAAACATTTTAGCTAACTGTCCCTCAGAAGAAGGACTTATATCTAGAACTTATAAAGAATTGAAAAACTCAGAGCCCCCCAAATTCAAAGACCCAATCCAAAAATGGGCATCTGAGACGAATGTACACTTTTCAGATGAAGAAATACAAATGGCAAGTAAATACATGAAAATGTGTCCAACATCATCGGTCATTTGAGAGATGCCAATTAAAACAACACTGAGATTGCATCTCATCCTATAAGAACGGCTATCATCAAGAAATGAACCTAAAACAAATGCTGGAGGGGCTCTGGGGAAAAAGAAATCCTTTTCCACTGTTGGTGGCAATGTAGACTGGTGCAATCACTTTGGAAATCGGTCTGGAGATTCCTCAAAAAATTAGGGCTAGAGGTCCCATTTAACCCAGCCATTCCCCTTCTGGGTTTTTCCCCTACAATTAAAAACATCATACCACAGCGATATATGTGCACCCAGGTTTATAGCAGCACAATTTGTTATAGCAAAAACTTGGAAACAAACCAAATGCTCGTCAACTGAGGAGTGGATAAGAAAAACGTGGTATTTTTATACAGTGGAGTATTACTCAGCCATGAAGAAAGATAAACTTGAGGCTTTTATAGGTAAATGGATGCAACTAGAGACCATAATCATAAGTGAAATAAATCTGACCCGCATGCGTAAACACCATATTGTCTCTCTAGTTTAAGAACCTCAAAGAGTAAATAAAACTGAAAGGTACAATAGATATTGCGAAAGGGAAAGAAACTGCTCAATAGGAAAAAACTGGGATGAGGGAAAGGAGAAAAGAAAGAAAGAAGGGAAATATATATATATATTTCCAAACACAGAAGATAGCTAAGATAACTGTACTATTAATTTCTATCAGTTTATTGAAAGGAACGGTTAATGTTTAATTGTTTGATCAATCTTGCATACTTATATCTGGTAATCTGAGCAACTGCTTTGAAGGTAACAATAAGTAAAACAACAACCATTATTGATTTCCTATCATCTAGTTTTCAAATTCTGTATCTTTTTATAGTTTTTGTGTTTTATTTTTGTCTTTGTTTTTGTTATTTTGTTTTTGTTCTTTCTCTTTAAAATGAAAGAAATAAAGTTGCGGGTTTGAAAAAATATGGTCCAAGATGCTAGGTGGTGTCTAAAAGGGGTTTGCAGCAGGGTGATGATGGGGGGTTTTTAAAGGACAGTGTCAGCAGTGGGCAAGGTTGATGAGCAGAGGAAGAACTGAAGCAGATGGGGTTTCAGTTTGGTGGAGTGAGGAGGAAGGTGAGGGCTCTGAGAAGGGAGCTGGGAAACACTGGAGGAAGGGATGGCTTCGTCGCCTTATTGGCTGATTGTGGCATTCCCCAGGAGTTATTTGGGCAGACTCTGAGCGGGGGGACCCTACATCGAAGAAGAAAGTATGGGGCTTCTTGGAGAAGTGTAGTTTATGCTTGCAAAGTGTAACAGTGGGGCAGGTGGGAACTTGGAGTTGTTGACTGCTGGCCAGTGGAACTTGCCTCTTCACCTTTAGAACCTGGTTCCCGTGGGCCTGGGCAGCGTGCCAGCTACTCACACTTCTCCATAGCCTTGTCATATGCCATGGTCAGGTCCTGGCATTCTCAATGTGTGTTATGGTTGTCCCTGTGGGAGTCTTCGCTCAGCCAGATGCTAAAGTTTTTCACCCAGAGGGGACTTTCTTAAACACCTGCCCACAGCAGATAATTTTGCCTAATGGCTTCTATATCTTCTTTGGCTTAGACAGAAAGCACCAGAAACAGGACTTGGTAATATCGTGATTCTTGGTGGCGACTTAATTGGATGACCTAAGTTATTTGTGGATTGCAAGCCAGGCCACCCGCCTTGCAGTGTCACAGTGTAGGAGAGGCCTGCATGGCCATCCACAAAAAGCAGGACGCCTTTTGAAGAACGATTAGGAATTTGATAGCTGTGTGAATCAAACGACACAGACAAAAATTCCAGCTGGAGACAGAAGTGGAGTTTCCAGAGCGTTTTAGGCTAAGAAGTGTTTGTTGACGGGACAGTTGGATAGATAAGCACACCGTGGAGGGTATGAGAAAAGGGTGGTTGGTGGAGAAAATTCCAATGACAGGAGGGCCATGATCTCACTGGGGAACCACATTTGGGTTTTAGGCTGTTATTTGCAAGGGCTGTCAGGACATTTCAGGAACATTGGGCTTTGTCTATACAAAGAGTTCCATTCATTAAGTGCGGGTGGGCCACATTACGTTTCATTTCTCAGATTCTCGGCTACCCGGATTCCAAACTCTTGTAAGAAGTGTCTCTGGCTTCAAAGGCTTGTTACAAGCTGTGACACCGCGCCAAAACGTGCAGATGGTTACACAGACAAGGTACGCGCGCTTGCAACTATTCTCCAGGCGACTCTCGCATCTGTTTAGCAGGTAGCGCCCGGGCCCTGTGCGTCCCTTCTCATCCTCGTCGGCCTCCCGCCGCGGGCAGGCACACGGAGGTCAGTGGTCAGTAACTGCGCGGGGCCAAGAGGACGCCGCAGCTGAGACCCGAAAGGTCTCTGGGCTCCGGGCAGAAGCCGCGGGGCTGACCCAGCACCTGGCCTCGCCGCCGATTGGCTGAAGAGAAGGTTGTTCCCGCAGGGCGCCCGCCGATTGGCTGCGGGCGGAGGGCCGCGCGGTCCGCCGAAGTGGAGCAAGCGCCTCCCCGCGCCCGGACCCCGCCCCGTTCCGCCAGGCACCCCGAGCGCAGCCGGGACCCGGACTCGGGAGGGGAGGAGC
>NW_004955479.1:3813182-3814338 GCF_000276665.1 Chinchilla lanigera | reverse complement strand
CCCTCTCTCCTCCCCCTCTCCTCCTCCTCTCCTCCCCTACTCTGCCCCGCTCCTGCGGGCTAGCCCCGCTCTGATGTAAACTTCTCGGGCTCGAGGATGGGACTTTGGATGTCACATCTTGTGGGCTGCTGAGACCTGTCCTGTCCTGGCCGGCTGAGCACTCTCTCGAGCAGGGGGCGGGGAGGGGCACTGGGTCACCAACCTGCCTGGTTGAATTGGACTGAGTGTCCTGACAACTTCCAGAAAAGGAGATGTGGTTTGGAGACCTTGATTTCGAGGGAATGGGAGAGGAGTGTTGGAAGAGAGACAGAGACCGGCAGAATATAACTTCAGTAAAATGAGTAAGAGTGGGCAGTTGTGCTGCTGTGGGTCATCATCACCGGAATGTGGGGAAGGTGTAGCTGCGATCATGCAGCTATAACCAGGTGGTTTTTCAATACTTTCTTAGCAAAACAAACACAATGGCGCCTCGACTCCGAAGTGTCTGGCTTTCTGTGTTTCTCCCCCTGCTCTCCCTTCCTTTTCCCAGGAGGCATATCTAGGGCCGCATGATGTTTTGGCTTTCTAGGCTGGTTGCCTTCTGCAAAATAACAGAAGGACGAAGATTGACGCCGGTTTGCCGATTTCATCTAGAAAGTCATACTTCTTTATTATTGGTAAAAGTCTTGAACTTTATTTGTGGCTGAAAAAGTTTTTTGATTAGTCCTCTAAGAATTAACAGCACTTAGTTGAAGATTTTTGAAGTAATTCTTGATGTATAAGCAGTTCCCAAATAACAAAAGGTTTTCATTCTTCCAAATTTTCTTTAATTAAATTTTTCTCAGAAATAGTAATATAAACAGTGGTAAATTTTCTAGGGGAGGCCACTAAAAATGGCCTTAGGCAATTCACTGAGTCGTAGAAACACTGCATATTTGAAATGGGAAATAGCCAAAAGTACTATTACTATATTCATTGAATCTAAAATGTCATCAGTTGTAAGGTGTATCCCTATTTTAGAGATGTTATAATGTGAAAATGCGCATCTTAAATTTGATGAAATAGTGTTAAAGTGGTTGTTAATTTATCCTGAAAGTCCATGCCTAAGAGAGAATTTGAAGAGAAGGCTTACTGGGCTCCACTTTTTTCCTCAGAAAAATGTGTGTTGCGGGGGGGG
>NW_004955479.1:3794408-3813082 GCF_000276665.1 Chinchilla lanigera | reverse complement strand
GGAGAAAGAAAGGGAGGGAGAGGGCGAGGAAGACGGAGAGGACCACAGTGTGACAGCGAGCCACAGTGAGAGGTGTTTTCCGGTGGTGTGGCTGTGCTGGCACTTGAGGAATGGGCAGGCTGGGAGCGTTTTTATTGATGTTTATTGAATGTTCACGCCGTGCAAGGTTGGGCTCAGCATCCTATGCGTATTAGTTCACTTAAACTTCACAGCAGCAGGCTTGATAGGTAGATGTGAATATGATTTCCATTTTGCAGTTGAGGCACAGACAGGTTAAGTTAAGGACCAAGGTCAAAGTGTAAGTTCAGGTGCTGTGGAACCCAGGACGTTCGTGGACGAAAAGAGCCAGCATTTCTTTGCCGTGTCCACCTCCTGTTGCAAGCTCTGGCTCCTGGTCAGCGCAGGGAATGCAAGTATCTTCGGTGATTGTCTGTAGTGTCTGTGGTATTTTGTTTTACCGTTCAGTTTATCTCTGTTGGGATATTCGTAGCTAGAAGGGCTGTTTATGTCCTAAAATTCAAATATGTTTGTAATCTGCAGGGCTCAGTTACTGCTAGGCTCACAGAATCGGACTGTTAATGCTGAAAGGGAATTTAGCATTTTATTTCAGCCTGGATGAGGAAACTGAGCTAGAGGAGAAACCCACAGCCAGTACTAGGTCTTAGATACCAGGTCTGAGTTTTTCCAACCGTACCATATTACATTTCATAACATTCATTGGCCTATTGGATCTTGGTGGAAAATAGAGCTTCCTTTGGCAGGAGGAAGGAGATTGTAAATTCCACTTCTTGTTTTTCTGCTGCACAGATCTTTGCAATATTTATTGGAATTTGCTCATTTACTTATTCGTTCCTTAAAAATTATAACTCATGCATAAAAACAAAACTTGCGCATATTATATATACATAGAGAAGGGGTTCAAAGGTGTAGGGAGGGGGAGGGTGGAGAGGGGAGGGAGTAAAAAAGAATTAAGAAATGTTGTCTCCAGGTACCAGCTCCCCATGATGAATGTACTTATTACATACTACAAATATGTACCAATTAAAAAGACAGAAGGAAGCGGAAGAAGGCGGGGGAAGACAGGAAGTGAGAAAAAAGAATTAAGATGTGTTATGTATAGTACCAACTATACGCAGCGAGTCTAGTCATTATGCACTGCACACCTATACTAATAAAAATAAAATTTAAAAAAATTGTATGTACTAATAGAATACCATGTGATATTTCAGTACATGCGTTTATGAAATATTTAAATCAGGTTAGAACATATCTATCTCTTCAAACATTTATAATTTCTTTATGGTGGAACATTCGAAGTCCTCTTCTAGCTTTTGAGATGTATAGTAGATTGTCTTTATGTATCATCATCCTACTGTGCAAACTTATTTATTCATTCTATTTTACAACATTGGAAGTTTTCCTATGTACCAGACAGCAGGAACAGCAGTGATTAAATCGCTGTTATTACCTATTCATGGTTCAGCAAAGAAAGACATGCACGAAGATAAGCAATTTGGGTAGAACTCCAGGTCAGAATTGACTTTGTATTCCATCTCAGTGCAGCGAAATTGGTAAGACCAGAGAATCACTGGACTTACATCCTTGCAGGACTTTTAGTAGCTGATATTTGAGAAAATATGAATATTAACACTAATAGATCTTCCCCCAAAGTGAGCTTTAAAAAAGAGACAACTCTGGCTAGGAATTCTATAAAGGATTTAACATGAAAGCATTTATAGAATGTACCAATGCAACAGGAAATGAAAATGTGGAGGCCACTGTTGCCGCAAGCCCAACCTTAGTTCTAGCAAGCCTTGGAGCTGAGATTTAGTTTAGCTCTAGGCCATTATCAGAGGCTCTGTTCATTTTGGAACAATCTTGCACCTCCTAGAAATATTTTGGTCTGATACCAAATATGTACTGCAAATATCTACAGATACGTACTACAAGACTCATAACCACAGAGCTGTGCAGGCTTATTTATATCTGCTAGGCCTGCCTAGGAAATCCTGGATTTTAGAATACAGTTGCGTTTTTTGAGTGAATAGGAAGGGCAAATGTAACTTGCCCTTTTCATCAGTTAACTTATTTTCTTCATCTGAAGTCAACCCTTTTTCAGTCTCAAAATTTAATTAAGATGTACTCTTGATCATACAAATATTTTGACATTAAGAAATCTCTGTGTGATCCAGTAGTTTCAGTTTTGATCACTGAATTATGTTGGAATTGTTTTCTTTTCTTTTTTTTTTTTTTTTTTGGTTTTTCTCCGGTACCGGGAACCGAACTCACGACCTTGCGCTTGCCAGGCAGGCGCTTTTGCCGCTGAGCTAAATCCCCAGCCCTATGTTGGAATTGTTTTAAAGACCTAAAATAGATGGACAAGTGTCACATTCTTGACTATAGCAACTGCACATGGAACATTTGGCCTCATTTTCTTTAGTAATGAATGTGCACTTCTTCACATCCCAGTGGAAGTGGCAGCAATTATGAAAAATTTATTTTTTGCTTATATTTTTACCAACTAACTAACATAATACTATACACACCTTAAGGGACTGCAGTATGCTTTTTAAGTTAACATCAAAAGTACCCATCCCATGATCAATGGAAAAAAGATTCTATTTTGGTAGCTCAATCAAAAAATAGTCTAGGTGTATTATATATACTTTTAATATTAGCAAATATTAATTCTAAAAACAAATGGTTCACTATTTTATATTAATAAATGTGTTGTACAAAAGACAAGCCTGCTCACTATCAGAGAGGATCTGTTTCGTCTCCTCTGTTCTGAGGATGGATTTTTCTCAAATTTAATCTTTTCTAGACATGCCTGACAAACTCTGCCTTGATTTCTTCATGTGACTTAGATGACTATGCACTCAGGCACCGTGGGATAGTCTGCAGTCACTGAAAGAGAATGGTGGGTTATGTATGAAGTGCCCACTCTGCTCTCTGTACCTTTGTCTATCTAGGTATACCTTAGTCTATCCCCTGTCATTGGTCCATCGATCTGCCTCTATAGTGGTGGTTTCTTCCCCAATTGCTTAAGTGTAGAAAACAGAAAGAAAATCTAAGCATGTGCTTGTGTATGCATTGATTCTTGTGTATGCATTGAAAAATTAGGTAGGCACTAATGAAAGAAATTCTTAAGTCCTCTCCACTCCAGAGATGGAAAATGCCATAAGGTGGTATCCTATGTAAGTTAGTTACTTTCTCATTGCTTAGATATGATAGTCAATACCTGCAACTTAAAGTAGGGGAAGTTTATTTTGGCTCACAGGTTGTATAGGGTGTCAGTTCATAGGAAGCTGCCTGCAAGACAGGCAGCATGAATGAGCGGCACTGTAGAGGAGAAATAGTTCATAGCACAGCAGGCAGAAGGCAGTGAGGCTTCCTTTTTCTCTCCATTTTATCCCATTCAGGCTACAAGCCTATTGGTTGGTGTCACCCGTACCCAGGGTGGGTCACCCTTTTTTAGTAAGTCCATCATCCACACTGAGAATCAACTAGGGGACTAACAGTATCACACACTCATGATCCATTCACTCCCCAAAGTCACACTTATTAGAGCATGAGGCTTGGGACCGGGGGCATCTAGATACAAGCCATAAAAACAGAGTAAATTCTCCTATTGTTACTAAAGGTTCTATCTACTGAGTGTCTTCTTGTCTCAGTAGATCTCTGTGCAATTCACTATAAAATCCCATGATGTTTAGAGACACTTCAAATGTCTGTCAACCTTAGGTAACTAAAAATGCATATTGCAATGCTGTTTTGTTTTGCAAAAACATAGAAAATAAATCTTTTAAATTGTACTCTTATTTTTGAAAGATTGGCCTTCATGGGTGGAAAGAAAACTTGTTAGAATTTTCAGAAGTATCTTTTTCCCCACCTCTGTTGATGTGACACCTTGACATAAAATTTTTAAAATTAATTTTTTTATTTTCAAGGGAAAGGTTAAGAATAAAAGTTTCAAAACAGGTTGGTAGGAGAGTTACAATAATTAATACATTGGTTATTGTTGTCTTCATAGTAGTTATTTAGAGTACAAGATACAGGCATGATATCTCATCCAAACAATGTTAGCATAAAACTTTCCTTTCAACCAACTAAGAGAAACTAGCTGTATACTACCTTAACTATCTTGTGTGTAAATATATTATTTTTCTATGTCCTTATTCTTAGCTCTTTCTTTTTCTTCCCTGCTCCTCTCTCTTTGACCATCTCGGTACTCATGCTGCACACAGTTATCAGCACTCAGCACCCCGCTGGACCTCATTGGAGCCATGGACCAGAATCCTCCTTGATTCATTGAAGGCAATGCCAGAATCTGTACATTTTCTTCCTGAAGTAATTGAAGCAGACCAAAAAAACTAGGACGGGGATTAAAATGTCAGCCTCCACTGGTGCAAGTGAAATCCTCACTGTTACCTTTCCATGCTGACCTTAAGTAACCAGAAACACTGAGACTGTTTCTAGGTTCAAGAGGTTATGAACCATTAATACCTGCTAGAACCAAACCAGAAATCCAGAATTTACTTTAGCAGGGACTCCAGGTAGATTGTTAGTACATCAGAGCAATAGGGATTGAGAGCGACAACCTTTTGCTGAGGGGAGAAAGGATACTTTAGTATGACTGTAAAGTCCATGCCATATGGATCTGATTCTGCCTGAAACAGGAACTGGCCCGAGGAACAGCTTGTGTCAGACCTATGTGGGGTGGAGCTGTAGGCTTTGGCAGAAAAGAAAATCCCAGGTGTTAGGCATTAACCCAGCAATCTTCCTAGTTAAAAATAACAGGCCTGAGTTCAGATTTTTCACCTGTAAAGTGTAGATGATAAAAGTATTTGCTGAAGAAGATTTTTGCAGAAAGGAAATGAGACAATATCTGTAAAGGGCTCAGCATGTATAATGCTTGGTATATAATGTTTAATCAGTAGTAAATAATGTATATAATGTTTAATCAATGGTAACTATTGTTATATTTGTTTAAAAAATGAATGTTACGGCTCTTGCCATAGTACAGCTCCTTACAAAAAGTGAAAGTGAAAATAGCTCCCTAAGTGAGTCCCAGTTCAGTCTGCCTGTTCTGTCTGCATCTCCCTCCTTCCCTAGAAAGTCAGCCCTTGTAAATGTATGTTGTGGGTGCGTATGTTTCCTGCTGCCTGGGAGTTGTCAGTCAGTAAAAGGTGCGGATATAGTCAAGCTTGAGGAGGGGTGGGGTCCTCAAGTATCTGAACACGTGCCTACATTCAGGGACAAGAGCTGTCCTCAGAGGATAACAGGGCCTTTAATCATGTATGAGTTCGAGACATACAGCTCCTGGAGGGATGATGGAACTATTTCTGGGCATATGTGTCACTGTCTTTGGAATTGCTTTTACTGCGCTTGGGAACAAAAAGATTCAAATTCCATGGAGTATTCCAGGTTACATTTGGCTCGGGGAACACAAAATGTTATGGGATGGGGCTTGAGTTTAATGTAATCCCTGATAGGAAAAAAAACTACACATACATCCCCCCCACAAATTAGATATAGTATATAGCCGTGTTTTACTGAAATGTTAATCACCTATTTTGGCACCTGTCTTTTGCCCTAAGTCACAGCTTGCAGTAACCATTAGTAATTTCTCTTGCTGTGCACAGCTTTGTCTCTTCTTGAACCTCTTCTTCTGAAAGCCTTCTTAGCTGGACTCCTTGTTGTTTGCTCTGTTCTCTGAATCTGGTATGGAGAGTCTTATAAACTTAGCATTTAGAGGTAGCAAGTAGCTGTTTGCCTCTATGAAATGTATGCTTATGTGTTTGTTCAAGCTTTTCCATCTGAAAGGCAGGTGCTCTTTTTAAAGACTGACATTTGAGCCATGCATGGTGGCGAACGCCTGTAATCCCAGCACTGAAGAGGCTGAGGCAGGAGGATTGTTGTGAGTGTGAGACCAGCCTGGGCTACAAAGTGAGCTCAAGGCCAGCCTGAACTGCATAGCAGTACTGTATCTCAAAAAGACAAAAAAAAAAAAGACTGACGTCTGATGTAACAGAAGTGTGTTTCATAAAAGTTTTACTCTAAGGTAGCAATAATGGTTAGGAGATTGCACAAGGGTATAAGATCATGGGTAGGGATTTCTAGAGGTTACATAGTCTTTATATTTTGAGGCCCACCATACATAGAAAAGTAAGTTTTAGCTTCCAGATGATCCAGCAAATTGTCATCAGCAGTGATATTTGCTATAAAATGTAGATAACCATTTAAAGAGAGAACAAATAGCATTGAATCAAAATATTTATATACGAAAATTTATGTAAAATGTACTTTGTCTAGGACACAGTGTTTTATAAATTTTTTTTGATTGACTAAATAGTGGAACTTTGCAATTGGGATTAGCAGTTAGAAAACTTGCTGAGGCAGCTGAGGTTAGAACACATGGCTGCAGGACACAGAGAAGGAACACAGGAAGATGGAAAGTGCGTGTGGAGCAGTGAGGAGGGACAGCAAGGGAGGTGTTTGGGGAGATTAAGATGGGGGCAAATGGTTCAAGGCTGTGCTGCTTAAGCTTCTCACACTTGTGTGAAGGAAGAGGTTTTGTTGATTGATTTTCTTAAATTACAGTCTGTTGAGGACCTGCATTTTTGTTAAAAATGAATGACTAGACAATTCTTACTTCTTATTTCTGCTCACTTCTCATCATGGGCCAGTAAACCAAACCAAACCAAGCCAAACACACAACAACAACAAACAAAAGCAGCTCGCCAACTGCCCTTAGGTACTGAGAGTACTTCTTTAGGAATTAGGAAAGGTCAGCAATGAAACTAGAGGCCTGTTGGCCCTGAATGGTGAAGATTCTGTGAGCCATTATGAGAATGTAGAGCGTTGGGCCCTAAAAGACGGAACCAGTCTATAAGGGTTGCTTTCTATTATCTTCCTGACATTTCACGGTATATTAATTTAACATTTTTGTGCTGAAGACATGTTAGACAAAACAAGTATTGTAAAAGCTATATTGTCTTGATAGTTATTGTTAGTGTTACATAAGTTGTTCAGTATTTTATTTTGAAATGAAATAACCTCATTTTGGGAATCCAGAGTTGGGTAAAGGAACATTTCCTGTTGAGATCTTTCTCTCCCTTGTTGTTTATTTTGTATCTGGTGTTGTTTAGGCTGGTTGTATTTTACAGCAGATTTCTAGGGAGACCAGAACTGATCTGTGAGCCCTCCTGCTTTTGTTGTTCTGTTGTCCCATCTTACCTTCTCAGTCACAGGTTTCAAGATGCTGCGAGTACAGAGGACCACACTGGGCAGGCTGAGTCCCAGCCTCTCCAGATGTCTCCACCACAGAGCTGTGATGGCCCTCAGGCGAGAGGATGTCAATGCCTGGGAGAGAAGGGCACCTCTGGCCCCCAGGCACATCAAAGGGATCACCAACCTGGGATACAAGGTCTTGATACAGCCTTCTAATCGGCGGGCCATTCATGATAAGGTGATTATTTCCAATTTTTAAAATTGGTGCAAGTAAAGTGAACTTGCATATGAAAATTAAGAAGCATATGAGTGAAAATAAAATGTATCAGTGTCATTTCAGTTCCTTGACTTTGCTTGAGTGTTACTTTTACTGCCTTCCATGCTTTCACCAGCTAAGTGGTAAAGGATCTGGTTTTAGAAGTTTATATTTTTCAGACATTCTTTCCTTCATGTGCAGCTTTAGCTCTGGGACTAGGAGGGCAAAGGTCAATTAAGATCATTTATGTAAATCTAAAACTTACCAATAACATTCATTAATTAAAAAAAGACACCAATCTTGCACCCAGACAATGCTTCTTTGTGTAGAGTTTCTTCACAAGAAGGTACCTGGCCAGTCACTTTGAGAATCTATTTTCCTTCATCATTCTGTGTATTTTTCACAATAATTTTATGACATGGGTTAGACTTTTCTTCCCATTTCAGAGAGGTACATGTGTACATAAACTTGTGCTTTCCTGAATCATGTGAAAGTAAGTTGTAGACATTTTCACACTTTAGTGCTAAATACTTCCACATGCAAATCCTAAGATTAAATCATTTGCCTATATAACCCATGTATTATTTTTACAACTAAGAAGTTAGTATTGCCATGACATTGTCTCACTGCAGGCTTTGTTCAAGTTCCCCATTGCCTCAAATGTCTTTTAGTTTAATTGAGGCTTAACTAAGTTTCGTCACAAGTTATTCTTATGTTTCTTTAGTTCTTCTGATTTAGAGCAGCACCGCCTTCTCTGATTTTGTTTTAATAATGTTGACTGTTTTTAAAGAGGATAAACTGGTGGTAGAGTGTTCTGCTTCCAGGTAGGACCAGTCTGGTTGTCTCTTCGTGATAAGATTCAGGCACAAATAAAGTGATACATATACTTCTCTTTGCACCCTATCAGAAGCACAGAGTCAGGTTGTCTCCTACTTAGGAACTCTCCATCTCTTGTTGTCACTGCTAGCTAGAACTCTGCACTGAGAAAGGACCTTTCTACTGAGTCATCAGTGGGGTGATATTTCAGGACCTGTGATGTTTTTGTTCTTCAGCAGTGTTTCAAGTCACAATGGGAACATCCCCTGACAGTCTTTTCCTGGGTTCGTTTTGGTTTTTGGTTTTTTGGAGGTGAAGAGTAGGAAAATTTACTGAAGGAAAGCAATGGGGAATAGAAATAGCTCCTGAGAGACAGGGGGAGTTCTGAATGGGTTGCCAACAAGCCCATCTCTCAAAGGAAATTTTATAGAGCAAAATTATGAGGTGGGTACAACATGGATCAAAATTATGATAAAAATATTTTAGGGGTGCCATGAAACAAAAGCAAACTCTTACCTCCTTTCAGGTATCTCCCTCGGACCTCCAAGACGATGTTGGGGAAATGCTAGATGCAAGTATGCTGAGTTCTTGTTCCCTAAGCAGAAGAATGAATTCTAAGAAACAGTGGAGGTTAACACTAGGAAAATATATGGGAGGAAAGGAATGAGGAATAAGAATGGGGAATGGGCAGTGAGGAATAGGAAGAGAGAGACCCCTCCTGAGAGACAGGAGGGGTCCTGAATGGGTTGCCCGGATTAATTTTTGTATGGAGGTTTGCAAAGTGATGCTTTTCTGATTTTGTCACTCTTCTGAGTTTGCTGACATTCTTGTTTAGGAAAACCATTTCCCTTTGTTTTACCCTTTTCTTTGGCTCTTTTGAGTATCATTAGGGGAAAATTGATTGTTTCCATTCAATCCATTGAGCATTACTTTTAAATGTCCTAATTATCTCAAATCTGTTTAGTGAGAATCCCTTTAAGAGGAGGCTCCTGTAGTCTTTGGAAATTAACTGACTTATCTTTGAGCTTTCCTATTTCCTGGAATAATATTTTATCTTCACCTCATCTGTACTTTTCATGCCTCACACCTGAAATTATTTCACCAAGAAACTTTGATTTCTTTTAGTACATAGAATCCAAGATCTTATGTCTGGTTTTAGATGTGCTTGTTATTGAGATATTGTTGGCTCTTTCAGGATACAAAGCTTAGCAACAAATAGAGACGGAAAGCCAGATGTGGAGGCATACACCCCAAATCCCAGCTACAAGGGAGGCTGAAGCTAGAGGATTGCAAGTTATAGCCCAGTCTGGGCAGCTTAGCAAGACTCTATCTCAAGATATTGATAGATAGATAGATAAATAGATAGATAGATAGATAGATAGATAGATGGATGATAGGTAGTGCTAGGGTGGTAGCTCAGTGATAAAGTACTTGCCTAGTATGTATGAAGCCCTGAGTTAAATCCCTAGTGCCATAAAAACAAAACAAACACACAAATGATCCCTTCAAACAAGCAGCAGATGGAGGCAAACACACACATACATGTATGTTATTTAATCATCAGTTAATATTATTTCCAATTAAAATTTAAAGTTGCAAGGTTTTCTGATGTTTGTTTTATATTTGCTTCTGTCTTATCCAAAAGTAAAAAACATAATTCCTCATAAGAATCACAATACTATTATTACTATTAACAATAAGCTCATTACATGAAGTTTGATATTTCTTTGAAGTATTTATTTTTGCCCTTAGAATATATTGTATCTCAAAAAGAAAATTAAAAAGGTTGTGTTTACAAGTTTATTTGTTTTTTTTTCCTGTATGGTAACTATCAATCTGATATCCATATAAATTCATATAGAGCTATTTATAATAAATTTTAAGTTGTTTTTAAATTTCTTGATTTATTTTATTTTTAAATAAGTATAACATTTACCAGTTTCCTAGATTCAGTCTTGCCTTCATTCTAATCTCTTACATCCCATTCACACTGACCTCAAAGTTTTGTGCAACCTATAGTTTGTGATGATCATTCTTGTTTCTTTTTACAAAAATAAGAACCTGTGTGCATTTGTATTGTAGCTGATGTTCCCCTCCCAGCCAGTATACTTCAGTTGCTCCGATAATAGTTCCAGTTCCAGTTCCAGTTGCTTTGGTTTCTTAGAAACAGCTGGTCCCTGTGATGCATAGCTGGTCACTATGATGCACATTGTAAGAACCAATCCCCAATTGACAAGCCATTTTGCCTCTGTACTTCTTGCTTACTTATCCCATATAAGCCCCAGACCACCAGATATCAGGGCCTGATATTTTGGGAATGATCCTGATCAGTGCTCCTTGATATAAACAAATCTGCCTCTGAATCCTGGGTGTAGTTTTAGTATTTCTGTTTGCCATAGGCATATGTATATGTGTGCTTACTTCCTTCTTGTTTTTAATGCAGAAGATTACGTACTATATGTAGTCTCTTGTACCTTACTTTTTAAAATAAACAACATGTCTTGGACGTCATTCTATGTCAATTCAGAACAATCTGTCTCATCCTAGTTATGACTGTAGGATAAACTCTGCATTGCGGAGATCTATCATGAATTATTTAACGAGATTATCATAGTTGGGCAAATGGACTGTTTTCCGAGAAGCCAGATAGAAACTATATTTATTCATTTACTGTCTCTCCTGTCCATCTAAACATTGATGTCTGTTCCTAACTAAACTTACCTTCATTTTATTTAAATGCTACCATAAGTGCTTTTTAAATACCTCTTGGACTGTGCTGGCCTTTCTTTAAAGATCTTATATGGCTATAAATTGCTTGCATGTGCTAACTAGGGCATCTCCTTAAATGTGTAAGCTTTAAGGTTTCCATGGATAAAATGGGAATAATAATTTTACCTACCTCTTAAAAGGTATATGAGCATTAAACAAGATAATTCACGTATAGAGCTTAGTAAACTACATACTCTTATTAGTATATATCAGTTATTATTTATTGTCCAATTGAACTCAAATTAGCCATGAGGATTTCAAGCTACTTCTCCAAATTGACTTGTCTGAGTGCCCTAGGCATCCCCTTTCTTTCCTACATCCACATTTGTGTATATGTTTTCAGTGTCTCGTGCTGATATCACCACCTGTATATCCTGTCCTCTTGCAAATGCCACCTGTCTTTTAAATTAACCTGCACTTCCACAGCTTTGTAACCATCGCATTGGAATGATTATCAAATGGAATCCCACAATTCATTAAACTATATATCACTTAGATCTTGATGATTGTAATGTTCTTTTGAATTTGTCCTTATTTAATATGCTTCTGATTTTTTAAATTGTAGTTTGTGAGTTCCTTTAAGGAAGGATCTTATCTGTTTTTCTTTGTGTCTTATCATCGCATCTCAGGCACAATCCACCTCTCAGACTAAAACAGAAATAAACACTAATTGAACCAAAAATACAAAATAATGCTGGAGAAATATCCTGTCTTTTGAAAATACAAGTGCGGGCTGGGGATTTAGCTCAGTGGCACAGCACCTGCTTGGCAAGCACAAGGTCATGAGTTTGATTTCCGGTACTGGAAAAAAACAAAACAAAACAAAAACAAACAAACAAAAAAGAAAATACAAGTGAATAACAGATCACTCCTTGACATCTGCTGTTTGATTTTGTTATTGATGCAAAATGTACAACTCATAAGTATGTTTAAACCATATTATAGTGGTTGTGATCAAACTGTATTGTTAAATATGAATATGCACTGAATTTGGACTTCAATAGATTTATCTTTGGCCAGGGAGTACAGATATTAAAAATAGATGCTGTGTTATTTGTTTTAAACCATACAAATGTTGTTTCTTCAAAAGTTTCTGCCTGTACTTGATGTACATTTTATTAGAGAAAATATGAATGCCACAAGCCAGGGGAATAACTGTTAACCAAAATTGCATTCCCAGGAGTATGTCAAAGCTGGTGGCATTCTTCAGGAGGACATATCTGAAGCTTGTCTAATTTTGGGAGTTAAAAGACCTCCAGAGGAAAAACTAATGTCCAAGAAGACTTACGCATTCTTCTCCCACACAATCAAAGCACAGGAGGCCAATATGCAGTTGTTGGATGAGGTTCTAAAACAGGTAATTAGAGAGCGATATTCATAAATGTTAAAGAAGGAAAGGAATCGTTTTCCTCCAACGTGGAGGGTTAGTTTTCTTTTGACATCTAGCAAATGTGTCACCCTCCTTGCCTCAAGAGGAGAGCTGATATACCTAAGTAGTGTTTGGATCGCTGTTCTTCAGGGCTCCTCCACTGTGTGGAGTTTGTAATAAAAGGAAGCAGATACTTTCATTTCTTTCTATTCCATAATAGAAGAAATTACAGAAGCATTTTCCTCAGTTAGAGTTCATAAGGCCGATTGGACAGGTGCTATCCGTAGAATTTTAGAGCTGAGAGAACCTAATAGGCTGTGCTTTTGCACATGCACTTTTCAGATGGGGGTCAGGGGTGAAATGACTGGCCTGAGTGTGCACAGCTCTGCCATACCAGAACTAGCTGCAGCTGAATTTTACATTTACTGACATTCACAAGGGGAAAAAAGGCCATGAGGGATGTAAATACCATGGAAAAACTAGCAGTTCCTTAAAATACAGAATACCTATTTAGCAAATATCTACTGAGTGTCTATAATGTCTCTGACATAGTTCACTGTAACGAAAAAGCAAAAGAGTCAGTGATCCTTGTGTTCAGAGCACCTACACTGTAGTGGGACAAGACAGAGGACAAATAAATAAGAGCTATATCACATAGTAATCTGAGTAATGGAGAGGAATGCAGTACTGAAGATGAAATGGAATGTGGGCAGTGTGGAAAGTGACAATGCTGATGTAGACAGAGTGGTCAGGAAGGGCCTTGTTGGCAGGTAGGATCTGTGGAAGAGTGCAAGGAGATAAGGGACTAAGTGCGCCCACCTGGCAGGAGTCTTCCCCGCAGAGAGAAGAGTGATGCAGAGACCTGAGGAGGTTCTTTCTGAGCGGGTGGTAAGAGCTGGTCATGTGCTGAAGCACTTCCTCCTGCTGTTGCATCAATAGTTAGCAGAAAGAGAGCAAAGCTGATTAGGAGGTTGTTAGTGTAGGATAGTTTTGACTCTGGACCACAAATGATGTGGCTTGTACCCAGAAGTGGCACTTGTGACATACGGATAGTTCTGGGTACATTTCAGAAGCAAATCCTAAAAAACTCACCGAAGAAATGCAGGCAGAGTGGGAGCGAAGGAGCGGTGTCGGGCAGTACTGTAGTCTTGGCCTGTTGACTAGAAGGGGCTGCTAGGACTTGAGATGGAGCTGCTGTGAGGACAGCAGGCTGGGAAGTCAAAGCTGAGGCCTGTTTATGCCATCAGCTCTTCCACGGGGGAAGCTGAGTGGGCTGCTGGGCATGTGGACAGCGGACTGCAGCTCAGGCAGCTCTTCGTGGTACACATTTGGTGATTGTCAGGGGCAAGACAGTATCCCCAGTTGTGAGATAGGGCAAGTTCAGCGAGTGAGTGGAGATAAAGTTTTCTTAGCTCTGGGCCCCAGGGGAAGGACCGTAGAGTGCGGAAGGAGACCGGAGATTGAAGACAGGACTCAGGACAGGAGAGGTCACAGACAGTGAAAGGTGGAGAGGTGTGCTTTATGTAAGAGCACACTCGAGAGCGGCCTGAAGTTCATTTGCACTGTTTAAAGAAGAGATTCTAATGTAATTGATGAAATTCATTTCAGAAGAGTATTTCACCTTAAGTATAAATCTTTGGAAAGTATTGTGGAGAGTATTTTTGTCATAGGAACTTTTGTTCACCGCAGACAATGAATCAAAGCAGACCCAGCAGGACTACTTTCTGGCTGAGCTCTGGAACTAATTTCTTGAAGTTAGATATATGTTAAGTGTTCTTAAATTCGTACACATGGTAAAAATTGTATTTATTTTGCAGTGCTAGGGATGAAACCCAGGGCCTTGTGGACGCTAGACAAAAGTTCCGTGTCCTGTGACTAAACTCTACCCACAGACCTCAAATTGTATGATCTCTGAGGAGATAAAATGGCTGTTTAAAATATTCTGTAATTGCAATGTGCCGGTAGCTTTTAAGCATAAAGTAACAGTGAGGAAGGAGGAGTAATGTACTTTTAGCAAATGTGAGGAAAAGAAGTAGGCAGCCTGTGCTAGTTTGTAAAATAAAGCTTACCTGTACAAGGATGGAAGAAGAAAGAGAAGGAAGAGGAAGGAGTGAGGAGAGAAGAGAGACACAGAGAGAGAGTGATAGAGACAGATACACACACACACAGACACACAGACACACAGACACACACACACACAGAAGCAGTTGTGTGCGAATGCAGGAGTGTTGTGTTGTTACAGTTTTTCAGGCAGAAGGGCCCTGGGGTACCCAGAGTGACTGAGCAGTGGATGGAGGGGCTCACACAGGGAAGAGGTAATCACTCCAGAAGAGTGGTCTTGGGGGCCACGGATAACAGCTACGAGTTGCTCGTGGGGATAAGTCTCAGGAGGGATCTGTTTTCTTTGAGGCAGGAAGGAATAATGGAAGATAAGTGGGGCTATAGATATATTTATAGTTGGTGCAGGACAATTTGGGGTATCAGTGTAAAAAAGTGAAAAAAGTCCTGCTTTCATTATTTCACTGCCCACTATCCAGGGGCATTTAGCACCCATTCGGCCAATTTTCCATCTCTAATTGCAAATCAATGATTGGTTTGTGACTTGGTGTTTTCTACATATTTCTTCTTGCATCTGATGGTATCTTAGGTGATCAAGATACATTCTTAAAAGAAAAAATGCAAAATACTTACTTGTTCATATATGTGCTTTGCACATTGCACTTGACCTTAATAAGTCTGATTTAGAACTTTTTTATCCTTTCTTCAGGAAATCCGGCTTATTGATTATGAGAAGATGGTGGATCATAGAGGATCACGAGTAGTGGCATTTGGACAGTGGGCGGGGGTGGCAGGTATGTCAGGGTTTTTATGTCACTCACTTTTAAATTTGTGTGTTTTCTGTGTTCTCTGACAAGGGGGTGGGATAAAATAAAAATAGTGTGGTGAAGACTGATGCATAGTAGAAGGATAGAAGAAGGAGATAACTCATTAAAATATTTTATTAAAAAGACAAAAATAAAGACAGTAGGGAGAAAGGTAACATCCAGAAATAGGCTTTTACTTTTTGGATGGTCCTGTTTGGAAGGTTAGAAAGATCAGTTTGGCGATGTGACATTGGAAATAGAAAGAGAAACAGAGTGAAAGGTACAGGAGAAGAACTGACAGAGGAGCCTGCTAGAACTAACAAGGGCTAGAGTCAGGAAAAGTAATCTCTGATCTACTTTTGCCCTGGTGGGTACTTTGAACTTCTTTAGTTAAGAAATGCTAAAAGTACATTTGGATCTGTGTCAAAGTAGACTTCTAGAAGGTCTAATAAGGAAAGTGATGACTTGGGCAGTGTGTGGCCTTGCTGTGTAAAAGTGGAACATTCCTCCCTGTGGTTTGTGTGACTGTGATTTCCTTTTGACTAGTCTGCCTTTGCATCTTTAAGGTATATTTTTATTAAATTTCATATTCATATTATTTACTTGTGCAAAAATTAACATTAGTTGAAATCCTTTTACAAATCCTTTTACAAATAACATTATCAACCACTCAAGAAATGCTCAGACATTAGAAAAAATTTCAAATTCTGTAGAGTTTTAGAGATGAATACTTTCAAAAAAGTCCTAAATTTTAACTTCTTACTATACTCTAATCCACCGGCTTCTGAAGTAGTAAAATAATTAAGCTTGAAACTTGCAAAATTCTTTTTACTTAAAACTAATTTATTGTGTATTAGTTAGCTTTTCTTTCTTTCTTTCTTTCTTTTTTTTTTGGTTGTTTTCCGGTACCGGGAACTGAACTCACGACTTGTGCTCGCCAGGCAGGCACTGTGCCGCTGAGCTAAATCCCGAGCCCCTAGTCAGCTTTTCTATTACTGGGACACAGCACCTGACACCCACAACCTAAAGTAAGAGAGTTTTAATAAAGCTCATGCGTGAGGGGATTCAGTCCATGGTTGACTGGCTCCACAGCAGAAGAAAGGAGGAAGTGTAATGTGAAGGAAAGCTGCTCACTACATGGCGGTCAGGAAGTGGAGAGAGAGGAGGAAAGGAGGACCTGGGGACAAGAACATGCTTTCAGCCTCATGGGAGGCCCCGGTTCCTAATAGCACATGAACTGCTGAATGAATTCACTAATGAGTGCGGTGCCTCCATGACCTGCCAAACACAGAAGACTGGGGGGACAAAGAAGACTTTGTTAGGTCTAAGCCATCATACATTTTTTTCCTATTTCAACCCCTACTTCATCCCTTTCCTCACTCAACACACATAGCAGTTCTGCAAAGTAACAGAAAATTAGATTTCTTACTGTGGAATAGTGGTGGGAGGGCCTCCCTGGCTGTTCTTCACAGGGTCTGTCAGATGAGAGCGCTGCCTGGAGAGAATAAGTACATCAGTGTAAGTTCATTCTGCAGAATTTGAGATTTGTAGCAGTACCTCATTTTATACCATAGTTTATCCATTTCTCTCTTGATGTACTTTTGTGTTGTTTTCAGACTATTATGAATGAAACTGCTATAAAATTATATAAAATACTGCACTTCTTTTGATAAATGACTATTTATTTGAATTTGTATGAATTTATTTCTTACATTGATATTTACTTTTTAAATTTCTTCTTGCAGTAGTTTTTGTATTTGTATATTTCAAGGATTTGTTTAGTTCATACAAGTTCTCAAATCTATTGTCCTGTTCTTCATGTTCCTTTATAGTTATCAAACTGTACTTCAAATTGGGATATTTAACCATATATACATTATTTCTGTAGAAGCTAACTTAGAAAAATGATAAAAGAAAATGTGTTAGGAATGTGTGTGTGTTGGGGGAGTACGGCATGGAAAGTTTTATTCTGTAAGAGAGGGTGCGATCACATACTGAACTCTTTGGTACAGGTATGCTGCATTTTTAGGTATCTGGAAGATGTCCAAATTAAGACTCACTATAGATAATTTGCTAGGTCTTAAAATCAAAGGAAATACATCTGTGTTGAAGGTGAAGACTTGGGGTCATCTGCATACAAAGGGTACTTGAAATTTAGGGCTGGATAAGGTTACCGAAAAAGAAAAATACAGATATGGAATAGAGCCCAGGATGGAACTCTAAGAGAGCAGTATGAAAGGAATGACATAGAAAGAGGAAACTATAAAAAGGTAGGCTGGACTCTTTCAAGTCAGGGATGTTGAGGGAAGAGAATATTTCATCAGACAGGGAGTCTATTGCCAGTCACTTCTGATAAGTTGAGATCTGCAAAGTGTCAAATACATTTCATAATTTAGGTCACTAAATATCTGGAGAGGCTCTGGGGTCACTGGTAACTTTGTTTTTGTTTGCTCCTGTGTTTTTGGTGTGGGAGTGATGGGAGCATCTTTAAATATTCATAAACATAAACCAATATATAGAGAGATAGTAAAGGACTAACTCAAGTATGAGTTCCTTGGAGAGGCAGCAAGGCAGGGGGTCTACAGCCAAGGTGAAGAAATCAACCTCAGAGAACAAGATGGATCCAAAGTAGAGTGAGAGCTGGGGATGCATCCAGGCTGAGGCTATTTGATGCCTGGTAATGAAGAGCTATATAAGATCTCCTGAGACTCCTTCCAACTCTGAGACACTGCGATCTGTGTTCCCTCAGGACACTAAAGAGGTAGAAAGATGCTCAAGGAGGAAAACTGATAAATTTCTCTTGATCAGTACCTAGGAATTGAATTTATTTTGTACATTGATATTCACCTGCACTCAACTAATGGTCTTTGTATTGGTCTGACTCTGTGATAGGGATGATCAACATTTTACACGGAATGGGTTTAAGGCTCCTTGCCTTAGGACATCATACACCTTTTATGGTGAGAGGTATTTCCTTCATTTAAAAATACATACCACGTTTCAGAACAGGGAACAAATACCTCGGCTAGTGGACTAACTCGAGCTGTGTGTGCTTGCTTGCTTTCAGCACCTCGGAATGGCGCATAACTATAGGAACAGCAGCCAGGCTGTCCAAGCCGTCCGTGATGCCGGCTATGAGATATCTCTGGGTTTAATGCCAAAGTCGATAGGGCCCTTAACATTTGTGTTCACAGGGACTGGTAATGTATCTAAGGTAAATTCCTCCTGTCTTCCTTCTGTAGAACAATCTGAAAACCTGATGATGTGGGCATTTTGTAGATATTTCAAATAGAATCAATAGGCATTCTTTTTTTTTTTTTTTTTTTGGTCTTTTTGAGACAGGGTCTCACTATGCAGTTCAAGCTGG
>NW_004955479.1:3781476-3793995 GCF_000276665.1 Chinchilla lanigera | reverse complement strand
CCTACTTCCCTTCCATCTTTCCATTCATTTTGAAGTGTAAAGCTGTGTTCTTAGGGTGATCTGTTTTTTCTTCTTCACTGTGATGTGCAGAAGTTGGAAGTGAGTCCAAGATACACGTTTCAAGAGTTCCTGGGCTTTTGCCAGTGAGATATTAGGGAGATTAATTCAAGACTGGAATTAATACTTCTTCCTGGGGTGCTTTTGAGAATGCTTTTGTAATCTCCCAGATACATTTTAAATTGAAAAATAGATGTTTAAGGAAAATATTTTTCAAATAGGACATCTCTGTATTATATTGTGAGGTGGGCATTTGAATTTTTTCTTGTAGGAAACAATTTTTTCATTTGAAATTATTTCTGCAATGGATCAAAAAAGTAGATAGAAACATATCCACATTTCTGAGTAATTTCTTGTTGCTTTTCTTATTATTTAAGTAATGAATAGAAGTCAAAGCTGCTTCTAATGCGTGCTTTCAGATTGGAATCAAAGCCAGCTTGCAGACCCTGTAAAGGAAATCATCTGTACTTCTGGACTGCAGTCCTGGCCACAGGATAGAGGAAATGGAATTGTATAATTGTGGAAAAAATAATTGCAGTTTTTACAGGAGAATGTGTTGGCTCTTTTTCTATTGATTTTTAGATTTTTACTCCTACATTATTTACAGGGAGCCCAAGAAGTCTTTAACCAACTACCCTGTGAATATGTGGAACCCCATGAATTAAAAGAAGTTTCCAAAACTGGAGGTAAAATGTGGAAAAGATAGTATCTTTTGCAGTTTTGAGCAGTCTTTGTATGCTAGTATCGTATCACTATAATTCTTTATCATTTGTCAACCAATTTACTAATTTTCTTTTTCTCTTCAAGACCTCAGAAAAGTGTATGGGACAGTGTTAAGTCGCCATCATCATCTTGTCAGGAAAACAGATGGTGTGTATGATCCTGTAGAGTACGACAAATATCCAGAGCGCTACACTAGTCGTTTTAATTCTGATGTGAGTATCATATTAAGGTTTTGAGTTGGTTACTTATGATATACTATAGTTAAGCCATTTTCAGAGAGAAACTGTGAATACATACTTTGGTTTTAAGCTACTTATACTGACTTGTCTTGACTTGGGTCTTAGGAGTTTTTTTCTGGTATTTGTAGTGGCCTTTGTTAGGGTTGTTGGTGTTTTGTGGGAATACTGTTTTCTTCACTGTTTCTGTTTTTGTTCTGCTGGTACCCAGTTGCTCTAACCTTTTCCCATAGACTACTGTTTTCTGTACATTCCTGGACTAATTAGCACTATTGGCAAAGCTCACATATGTGAGGTTTGATCTTCACATATATTTATTCATTCTATAGCCACAAATTGCTGTCCTACTTCGGCCACTCTATTAATTGGCTTTTCATTACAATAAAAAATACAAGAAACAGACTATAAAGAAAAGAAAAGAGGTTTGTGTGTCTCAGTCTTGGAGCTACAAGTCCAGACAGCAAGGCTCAGTTCCTAGTGAGGGTCCTTCATGGCTGCATCATGTCATGGTGGGAGTGCCTGGGTGTCTCTGTGCCTGCGGTCCCTGGCCCTCTCCTTATGAAGTCACCAGGGTGTGATCATGGGGGCTCCACTCTGAAGATTATGTCTAATCTAATGACTTCCCATAGGCTCCACCTTTAGACACCATAGCTAAATTTAATTTATACCCTCTAAGTACTATTAATATAAGACTTCCGGAGTTAAACTTCTGCAGGAGCTCAGATATTTAAACCATAGCATTCTTTCCCTTACCCCACTCCCATTCAGCCTGGGAGTACTCTGTCCCCAGTAATCATGAAGTCTTAACTCAGCTAGCTTAACTCAAAAGTCCAAAGTCTCACCTGAAACTTAAGGCAAACTCCTCCAGCTGGGAGCCCCTATACAATTAAAAACAAGGTACACACTTCCAAGGTAATCATGGCCAGACCTGCAAAGGGTGAGCATTCTGTTCTCAAAGGAGGAAACAGGGAAGTAAAATGGAGTAATTAATTAGCCTAAAGCAAGACCAAAACCCAGCAGGGCAGAGGTTAAATCCTAAAGCTCCAAATCTACCACCTTGTGCACATGGGACAAAGGCTGGACCCTCTCAAGAGTTCGGGCAGCTCCAGCCCTGTGGCTCTGTTGTTCTCTGTGGCCACTTCTGTGGGCTGCACACTGATGCTTGCAGCTTTCCATGGCTTCCGTGGCATGCTGCCTGCAGCTTTCCCCAGTGGGTGTCGCTGTACCTGTCTGGACTTCCCCTTGGTGTTCAGTCCACAGCTGTACTAGACATCCGCCCATCAGGGCTCCTGCAGGGCTTCAACTGTGCAGGAAACTTTTGCCTGGCTTCTCAGGCTTTAGCTTGAAATCTAGATAGAAGCTATCACGACCCAGTAATGATCCACTTAAAAATATTGTATGCTTTTTCTAGCCTGCTCTTCCGAATTCCTCCAGCCTTTGCCATTCAGCCAGTTCCAGTACTATGTAAACATTTTCAGGTACAATTATAGTGGCAATCCATATGACCAATACCGCTTTTTTTATTGCCCAAATTTGCATCGTTACCCCGTTTGCATTACTACAAAATACACACGGTAACTGACTTTGTAGAAAAAAAATATTTTCCTCATAATTTTGTATGTTTAAATTCACGGTGGAGTAGTCCCCATGACTTTAGTTCTAGTAAAGCCTGCATATAGCAGTAGAAGATGGAGAGCAGAAGAGAACAGGGTCCTGATATCTCCTGGAAGCAGACACCCTCAGGGACCTGAAAACTTCCCACTAGGCCTCGCCTTTTAATGTTTCCACCAGTTCCAACTAATGTCACAAGCAGGGACTCAAGCCTTCCACACGTGGGCGTTGTGTGGGGGGTAGGGAGGAGTCAACATGCAAACCACAGCAGCGGCCATCTTGAAACACATGTCATTGACTACAGCGGCAGGGTGAGATTGAATCGTTGCATAGGCACAGACCTATTCTCATTGCACACAAAAAAGAGCTGCTTACAATACGAGTCCTTCTAATGGGAATATAGAATTATTAGAATACAGAATATAGAATTATTATTAGAATATTATTAGAATGCGGAATTATAGAATATAGAATTATTATTATTATAGCATTTTCTAAAAAATATAATTTATTTGTATGGCTGTGGCCATTAGTTATACAACAGTCCATCTCAAAATAAACCAAAAACTAAAAAAATTAAACATAAGAAAAATGCATGCATTACTGTGAAAAGGAATACTTTAGGTAATTTTAAATGTGTTTGAACAGTAGCACTTTTAGACTCAGATATGAAATTTAGCTAGTACAGTATGTTATAGAGAAGAACTTTTACCTGTAGTTTGAGAATACTTGAGACACTTCAGGAATAGAAATTATGAAATTAATTTTAAGCTGAAAAATTTTGAATCTAGTAATTTCCATTCCTTCTCATCCCCAGTCACAGAAGTATTGATGATTAGATGCATTTGAAAACTTATAATGACCTAATTACCATGTATGCATGCATATAACATATTTTTCCATAGAGCATACAGATGTTATCTGATTTAATCTTCACAGCACTCTTTTGAGGAATGGAATATGCATTATCCCCCTCTGGCAAGTAAGAAAAACAGCCCAGAAAAACTGAGGTAACATGATTTAGATCACATACTCCTGGTATTTGAGCTGGAAGAGTATCAATTCTAGGAAACCTGATTCTCTTTCTTTTCTTTTTCTTTGCTGTGCCTTATATTATAGAACAATAGTGTTAGTGTATTTGTTATGTTTATGTATTTCTCTGTTATGGGATACTTCCATACTGGTGAGAAAGATGGCCATTGAGCTGGACAGTAGAAACGTGTTAGAAATAAGAATAATTGTTGCCTATGGATTTTATGGATAGCTTTCAGTGCGCAGTGAAATAGGGTGCCTCTCATTCTGATGAATGTGTAACTTGCTTTACAGATTGCACCTTACACAACCTGTTTAATTAATGGAATCTACTGGGAACAAAATACCCCTCGCCTACTAACGCGCCAGGATGCTCAAAGTCTCCTGGCTCCAGTCAAGTCCTCAGTTGCTGCTGTTGAAGGCTGTCCTGAGTTACCACACAAGTAAGGGCTTTACTTTAGCAATGCACGCTGTCAGGGGATCATGGAGTATAATGCCTCTGTGTATCAGAGAGCTTGATTGCTAATGATGGTCTGACTCAACTACTGGGCAGCCTTTAATATAGTTAACTTGAAATCCTCTTCTGATTTCTGAGACGTCATATGGAGTTCCAAAGCAACCTCCACAGAGAAGTCTTTTCTTGCTTCCCCATTCCCATTTCTCTCTAGTTTGTTACAGTGTTTTTTCCCAGTTCATGATTATTTATTTTCCTCTGTTTATGATTCTTCTCTCTTATTAGAACTTAATATCCTTAGAGTCCCTGTTTGTCTTAGCCATGAGCAGCTGGTATATTCACCAATATAAAATAGACATTCAAGTAATTACTATGCCGAATGAATTACTCTGTAATTATTCATGGCATGCTTTGTCTGCATGGCACTCTGCTAAGCTAAAGAGTAGAGGTATGTTTGCTGCTCTCAGGCATGTAGCTGACATTAGGCTTATGCCAAGGGAATTCTGGGAACAGTGGTAGCACAGGAGTTTAGACAAAGTGGAGGCACTTGTAACTAAACATGAAGATTTTGCCCCTCGGTGGATGCAAAGCTGACAGAGATAACCAGGACTCAAAAGGGTGAAGAAAGGTTTATTTCTTGCAGCAAGTAAGAAGAGCACTGGGATGATTCCTAAAGCAATGTCCCTCTGAGCAAAGAAACATGAGGGCTTTCATTGGGGAAAACACTCATATTCATACAGGAAAAGCTCGGTATCTCATATACAGGAGTGCGTAGTTCAAAGTCATGCCTCTTCATATATCTCATGTTCAAAATACTGTGAATGGGAATGCCTCTGTGTAGAAAATTTGGTATTATAATGAGCGAAGTTTAATCTAGTCACCTAAAAAGCATGGGTCTATGTGTGACTTGGTGATTTGGGCTGGTTCCTTCAAACTGTCTCTGGAGGGACATATCTAAAACAAGTAAACCACTTTGAGGGCACGTTAACAGTCATTTAAAGGGGCAGCTCCCTCCCCCAAAAAACATAGGTGATTGTCCTCTTTCCTTTTTTTTTGGTGTTGGGAATTGAACTCAGGACCTCATGCTTGCCAGGCAGGCTCTTATGCCACTGAGTTACATCCCCAGCCCTTGATTGTCCTCAAAAATATCTGACTGGTGGCTGGCGCACTGGTCTCAGCAAAGGGTTAAAAGAGAGGAGTGAGGAGAGTGAGGATTGGAAGTGATGGGAATGGCGAGGGGTAGGTATGAAATCACCGGTACAGTTGAATCCACCCAGTGGGACAGTCTCGCCCTAGTGTACTTTTATGTAGGTATGCGATAATCAGAGATTGTGCAAGAAAATTGTGACCAGTCCAAAGGGTTTCCAATGCTGGACTGCGACTTTTATCCATAAGGCTAGATATTTCCATGTAAGCATGTATAAAATTATGTAGTATACTTGTCTCTTTGTATCCATGAGAGGTCATTTTTAGGACCCCTGGTGGATATCAATATTTCCATATGCTCAAGTCATACATGAAAGTGTTATATGTGCACATAACCTGTGCAGTCCTCCTGTATGCTTTAAATCATAACTAGGTTATTTATAATACCTTGTACAATGAGAATATTACATAGACAGTTGTTAAGCTGTATTGTTTAGGTAATCATGACAAGGAAAAAGGTTTGTATACTCAGTGCAGGTGCAATTTAAAAATATTTTTCGTGACTCAATTGAAGCCACAAATGCAGAACCCAGGATAGGGGGGTCCACTGCCCCAGGCAGGGGGAAGTAGTATAATTGACGCTTTGTATGGTATTTGGAGATGGGTAACTGGGTTAACTTTTTTTTTTTTTTCAGTGCTGAGGATCAAAGCAAGAGCCTCACACGTTAAGTGAATATTCCAACTCTGAGCTACACTCCCTGGCCCAGAGTAACTAACAATTTGCTGTCAATGACTTCTTAGGGAAAGGATTTTCTACTTCTGTTTCTTTTCTTCCCTTCCCCTTTCCTGCCTCCTTCCATTCCTTTCTATTACTTTCTTTTTTCTTGCGGACTCTAAAACTCATACTGGGAGAATTCTAAGCATCTCAGAAAAACCTGGTGTTCTGAAGATGAACTGTAGGGAAGAAAGCCCAGGAGCTTGGCAAGTACTTGGCATCCACATTGAAAATGTTCTGAGCACTGTTCGTTTTTCTTTGCTGTTATTCTTGTTGAGAGTTTCACAATTCACTGTCTCATCTAAGCATTGATGTTATTTCAGACTGGTGGCAATCTGTGACATTTCAGCTGACACAGGAGGATCCATAGATTTTATGACTGAGTGTACTACAATAGAACATCCTTTCTGCATGTATGATGCAGACCAGCATATTATTCATGACAGGTGAGTTTGTTAAACCTGTTAGGTGCTGGTAAATGAATAATAATAATTCTGTTCCTTAACCTTGAGAAATTCGTGAAAAGTACTCACTATTTCACTTCTTTATGAAAGTATACAAATGTGGAGAGATGCAATCAAACATTAAAAATTTTGTTAGGGAGATCTCATGCAAATTTGAATGCATGAATACATATATTTGTATATAATTGGGAGATGAGTTACCAAAGAAGGAAAAGGTTTTGTTTGAAAAGTTTTGTTTATATTCTTATACAGTGTACCTTTGTACAAAATTACAAATAACAATACAGCAAATATAGCAGAGTAGACAGAAGGAAAAGACAGAGCTTAGAGTACCTTTGTGTACGTCTGACTAAAGCACATTACTTCTCCTAGTGTTGAAGGCTCTGGGATTCTGATGTGTTCCATTGACAATTTGCCAGCACAGCTTCCAATTGAAGCTACAGAATACTTTGGAGATATGCTGTATCCTTATGTCGAAGAAATGGTAAGCAGACTGGTAACACCAGCAACAGCTCTGTGGCTTTAAATAGAATTATGGAGTGATCTTTGAATGTTCTGGTCTTTTGTATGTAAGAAATCTGTTGTAAAATGATACACCAGCCCTTCTCCAAAGTATCTGCTGATACGCTTTTACTCTACAAAGTCTGCTTACTTGTCTTATGGGAAATGGGAATATATTAGTGCCCCTGTACCTCATGGGAAATATGAATATATTACTGCCCCCATGCTTAATTGCAAGTGCATCTATTTCTTAGTGTATAGATTTTCTTAGGAATGTTCATGCATGAGTTAAGCCTTGCTTTGTTTTCAAATTTCTTGCTAAGTAAATTCATGTGGGAGCATTCTTCCTGTCCTCTGATGAGCAGATTTGAAAAATCAGAAATATAGAAAATTTTTGAGATGTTAGCAACATTTTTAGCAACTATTGCTTAAACATTTTTAGCAACTTTTGCTTAGTTGAATAGCCTTTTTTTGTATGTTGAGATTATGTATTTTTCTCCTGTGATCAGTAATTACCTACTGAAATATCATGTTATCTAAATTCAGTTTTCTTCACCAAAATTTTTTTTCTTACGTTAGTGTTGATCTCAGATTCATAACCATCCTGCTTTGTTTCTGTTTCTGATGGCTGTCCGGCAGTGATTCCAGAGTTATGAATAGCAGTTTCTGTCTTTTTTCTCTTATCTTCACTCGGATTCTGTCACACTAATGATCCTCAGCAGATCAAGAAAAAAATGACACTTTGTGTTTGTCTCCTTCGAATAGCTCATGGTTAAAAAGAAATCACAGGAAACTGTAGAAAATATTTTTAATTGGAAGAAAATTTAAAACACAGCCTATCAAAATTTGTGGTGCACGGATACAGGAGTAGTATTTTCTTTCAAATAGTTTTCCAGTTTGACTCATTGTTTCCCTTTTGGAATATGCCAGCAAAAAGCTGCAACGGGCTTTAGAAAATGCAGGCAGCAGGCACTGCCATAGTTTGGTGCAGTAGTGCATCTAGCAGGTGCCGCAGTGTTCAGAGCTCTTGATGTATTGCCATTTCAGGTATTCACGAGAACCTTGTCAAGTAGTTAGCATTGTTAAGCCCGTTTTAGAGATTAAGAAAGAGAAGCAAAGGCTGGGAAAGGTGCTGATAGGGAGCTGTGTGCTGCAGTGGGTCTCAAGTTGGTGCTGAGGGATTAAAGTAGCAGAGAAGGGTACAAATGCCAGGCTCCCTGGAGGCATGAGATTGCACTCAGGCCCTGGGCAGGAACTCAGTTCCTTTCGAGCCTCAGATGTTACATCTGTAAAATGAGGTGGTTGTATAATTATGATCCTGATGAGATCTATTTTGAGTATTCTATAATTATAGATGTCTAAGTCCCTGACAGTATATGTGTAGAAAAATAAGTAATTGTAAATTGCTCAGATGTTTACCATTGTTGCTGCCTTTCATTCATTTCCTTTTGGTATTATTTCCCTACAGAAGGAGTTTAGTACTTCCCATGTTACAGACTTGCCGGTGACAGATTATTTAGTTGTCTTTTATATGATGTCCTTGATATTCTCTATTCTGCTAATATGCCCTTCCTGTATTTTTTCAGAGTTTTTAGTTCTAGAATTGCCATTTGGCCTTCCTCCCCCCTTCCTTTCTTCCTTTCCATTTTTCTTCCTGCCTTCCTTCCCTTGCTCCTTCCTTTTTTTATTGGTAGTATTCTCTTCCCTTCTTGAGAATTTCTGTCTTTCCATTTATTATCAGTTTATTTTTAAAAATCACAACAAGCATAGTTATAACAGTCACTTACAATCTTTATAGTCATTCTCCTTAACCGCAGGGTATATACTCTAATGGAGGGTGGATATATGAAACTGTCTATTGTACTAAACCCTATATTTAGATTTGGGTTTTACTATACCTACATGCCTATGATTAAGTTTAGTTTATAAACTAGGCACAGGAAAAGACTAACAATTATAATAATAATGTAGAAAATTTATAACTATAGTAAAAGTAATCTGAATGTTGTCCTCTCAAAATATCTTATTGGAACACCTTCATGTGCTGATATGACATGACAAATTACATGACCAAATACTGGGTGTGGTGGCACTAATCTGTAATCTCAGCACTCTGGGAGGCTGAGGCAGGAGGATTGCAAGTTTGAGCTCATTTTGGGCAATTTAAGCAAAGCTTAATCTCAAAAAAAGCAAAGCTTTTTTAGCAAAGCTCTATCTCAAAAAAAAAAAAAAGGACTGGAGATGTAGCTAGTGAGAAAGCTCTGAGTTCAATCCCCAGTACCATGAAAACAAATAAACAAACCACCCACCTGTTAAAATGAAATAAGGTGAGTGATGTAGATATTGCATAACAATCAGGCTCTTGTGTAAGAGTCACTAGAACACGTGCACTGCAGTATTACCACAGTTGGTCTGATAGCTTCTGAGTGACTTTTGTGGAGGTTGAATATGCAATGTGAATATCCTGAACAAAGAAATGGTTCCCATCCCAGGAGTGGTGGAGTGGGACAGTGCAAAATTCTGTCATGCTGCTCAGAATGGCATGCAATTTAAAACTTACACATTGCTTATTTCAGACATTTCCATTTAATATTTTTCAACTGCGGCTGACTGTAGGTAACTGAAACTGTGAAAAGTGAACCTGTGGAGAAGAGGTATTCCTGTATCTTTCTAAATTCTGGGTCAACTTGGAATTTAATTTTGTTGACTGTGTCTTCCTTTGAGAATGGGCCAGACTTTCTGAGTTTTCATACATTTAGCAATTTGGGATTGCATTGTGGATGATGTGAAGGTTATGCTGTGAAGATCCGGTGTTTTAATTGCCCTGAAAAGTGATATTTCCTTTTTTAGCAAGCAGTTAACTTGGTTACCTTCAAATTTACAATTCTACCTCCTCTCTATAGGGAGAGCACTCAAGAAAAGTTGTTGTTCTTGTTGTTTTTTAAATCTTTACTTCAGCTGCTTGTACTCTGGTCTGTACACACTAAATTTGGGCATTATCCAGAGACTCTGGGCAACGTTTACACAAAAGTTGGACCTTCTTTTTTCTGAATCTACTCTTTTTGGCATTCTCCTCTCATCCTCTAGATGATGAGCCTGCTCTAGGCCCATCGTTTATTTTTTTCGGGAGAAAATCAGTGCATTTTTACATTTTTACCTTCTCACACCGTATTACTTGTCCTCAACGCAAACCCAGAAGAATGTGAAACTCACCTAATGCTGGGTGCTCCCTCCCTGCTCCAGCTTTCCTCCCCAGAACGCTTGCTGTTCATTCTCAGAGGCCTGCCTGTGGCTCATGATTGCCTGTACTTTGCCCACAGTATATTGTCACCTGTAGGCTGTATGTAAGACATGTTTTCTATTAAGAACTTAGTCTTCTGTATTTAAAAAGGAAAGAATTCCCTGGTTCTAAGTGGATTCAATGAAGTTGGCTCCAGTAGAGTTTTGGAGGAGCTAGAAGAGCTATTGGCGAATCCCTGGAAGTAAGCTTCCTTTCACATTGCTGAGCTCAGGCAATTCAGCATAACTCTGACCTTATGAGGCCAGGTTATGGTAAATACTATACACTGGTTTGTCTTGTGGGAGCATTTGCCTGTTAATTCTTGAAATGTCTTTTTGTTTAATTGCTCTAACATTATTTTTCATTCAAAGAAGTTATTAGAAGGCAATTTAAACTCACACTTCATCATGTTACAGACTTTCAACTGTAAGTTTATTTCTTTTGGAGCTAGAACACATTTTTTCATTCCAGTTTGTCCTTAATAAAAATTATCACTCACTCAGCACAGTTTATCTCATATGGATGGAATGTGAAAAAACAAGTCAGTGAGTTTACACTACAGTGGTATTGAGAATTAGTTCATGTGACTCTAATGTGTAAGTGCATTCATACTGTTTTTATTAAAGATCAGAATATGAGAAAAATTTTTTGTGTTATGTAAAATGTAAAAGTAAAATACAAGATTATCAGAGCTAAGTGATGCATGAGAATGTGGTATGTGACTTGTCATGGAGAGGCTCAGCATTGTCCAAAAGCAGAACGATGTTAGCTTCCCAAAAATTCCTTCCCTTGACTCCCAAATCTTTCCCCATCTTCTTCCTAAAAATATCCACTATGCTGATGTCTAACTGTGGATTAGTTCTGTTGTCTTTTGAGAGCTATATAGATAGAATCATGCAATATATATGTTACTGGGTCTAAAATCTTTCATTCAGCATTATCCTTATCATATTAATTGTTTACTTCAGGTGCCATTTATTTTCATCACTGTAGTATTCCATTGTATGACAACAAGGTTTATTTATCTATTCTTCTTCTGATAGACAACTGGGATTGTTCCTTACCTGTGGCTATTACAAATAATTCTACTGTGAGTAGTTAAACCTGTCTTTTGGAATACACATGTGTGCATTTCTTTTGTTGAGTTAATGCTTAATATGGAATTTCTGATTTATAGTCCATAGTCAGTTTTGGTTTTTTTTTGGTACTGGGAATCGAACTCAGGACCTTGTGCTTGCTAGGCAGGCACTTGTGCCGCTGAGCTACACCCCTAGCCCTATAGTGAGTTTTATTAGGCACTGCCACAGTGCTTTCCAAAGTATTTAAACCAATCCCATCAGCAGTGTGTGAGTCCCAGGTGTCCATATCCTCAACAATATATTGCATTGTTAATTGTTTAATTTAGATGTATCTCAAGGTGGTTGTTATAGGTATTTCCCTAGTGACTGACAGCATAAAGCAAGTTTTCTTATATTTACTAGTCATTTAAGAATCTCTTTTGTGTAACACCTTTTCAGATCTTTTGCTCATTTTCTAGTGGCTGTTTTGATTCTCTTCTGAGATGGGGTCTTGCTATGTTCCTCACATTAGCTTTGAACTCATGATCTTCCTTTGGCCTCTTGAGTACTTGGGATTACAGGTGTGAACAACTATATACCTGGGCTGGCTTCTTTATTTATTTTTCTTTGTGATGTGTAACAATTTGTAATAATATCCTTTGAGTTGTATGTGTTGTAACTATCTTTTTCTTCTATTTGACTCGGATTAATTTCACTCTTTTTGTTTCTTCCTTTCTTGTACTAGTAAGGAAGTTTTTAGAAGTGAAGCATCTTTTTGTCATTCTTAATCTTAAAAGGTGAGAATTTTCCATATTTCAATAAATTTGAAATTTACTGTGAGGTTTCCAAAAAAGTTCTTTTTCATATCAGGGGGCTTTAAGATTTGTATTACTATAAATAGATGCTGCATTTTTGTCAAATGCATTTTCTGTACTTATCAGAATTTTTTTCTTTGCTCTGCTTTATGACTTTTGTTAATTTTTTTTCAAATCAAATGATCCCAGTATCCTTGGAATAATCCCAACTTGGTTGTAATGTATTGATATTTTTTATGATTTAATTCAGGTTTCTAATTAATATACTAAGATCTGTTTGCCATTTTGACCATTGGTAGACACTTGAGTTTGTTTTTTCTTTGAAGCTATTACTTACTAATCATTCTACTGGGAATATATATATATA
>NW_004955479.1:3601116-3781376 GCF_000276665.1 Chinchilla lanigera | reverse complement strand
TGGTATACCCATATGTACTTTTGTTGAGTCTAAAAATAGATTTTTCTTTCTTAGGATTATTGTACTCATATTCATAAGACAGCTTAACTTATAACCTTTTGATTAATATATTTCTCAGGTTAGCCGTTAATATTATGTTGAATTTATAAATTGAGAAGTATTTTCTTAATATTCCTGAGATCAAAAGAAATTTTGTGTGAGACGAGTATTATTTCTGCTTAATGGAATTCATTGGAAAAAGTATTTTTCTTTATCCTTTTGAGACAGGGTCTCACTGTGCAGTTCAGGCTGGTCTTGAACTCACTTTGTAGCCCAGGCCAGCCTTGAACTTGCAATGATCCTTCTGCCCCAGCCTCCTGAGTGCTGGGACTATAGGTGTGTGCCAGCTTGGAAAAAGTATTTTGATTAGGAGCATTTTCATTTGTTTCTGTTTTATTTAGCCTTGGTAAATTTTATAAAATGGCATTTATTAATAAATATAAAATAGTTCAAATTTTCATTTTCTTCTGTCAATTCTGGTATTTATTTTTCTAGAAATTGGTCTATTTTACCTCTGTTATAAACTTTATTATCACAATATTTTTTATAATATTCTCTTATGTTTTTCTTGATTTATTTTATCTGACATTTACCAGCAGTATTAGTCATTTCAAAGTAGTTTTAATTTTAGTAATCTTTATCATTTTCTATTTTGTTGATTTCTCATCTTTACTTTTCCTTTTACTTTCTTGGGAGCTTCTTTTCCTAACTTCTTGAATGCTTGATTAGTTAATTTCTAGTCTTTCTCTTTAGTAATATTAAATCTACAAATTACACTTCTGAGTTCAACTTTTTCCCCTAATAATTTTGAAAAGTGTATGTTCTTTATCTTTCAGTTTAAACTATTTTCTTATTTCCATTATTATTTATAAGTTCTCCAACATTTAGGAATTTTCTAAATGTTTGTATTACTGGTTGGTGTTCTAATTGCACTATAGTCAGAAAATATATCTGTGTTCACATGATCTCAGCCCTTTGAATTTTGTTGAAGTTTGATTTATGACTCTACAATAGTCAGTTTTGCCAAAATTTTCAATGTGCAGTTCAGAATAACATGTACTTTGTCATTATTGGGCATAGTGTTCTATATATATCAATGAAGTTAAAGGTTTTAGTTATTTTATTCAAATCTACATTTTAATATCTTTTTTGTTTTATGTGCTAGTTCACTAATCTTCCTTTCAACCATGTCATTCCTTGACTGAATTATTAATTTTGATAATTTTGCTTTACATCAGAACTTTTTATATGATTATTTTAAAAGTTTTATATTTTCTACTGAACTCGTCTTTTTTCATTTTTTGAGTGCATTAATCACAGTTTAAATTCCTTTTTGATAATTCTAGTATACTTGTGCTTCCATTTGTGTTCTGTGTTTTTCTTGGTTTTCTATCAATTCTAATCATTTAATATGCCTTTTTGTTTTTGAATGAATGCCTGACATTGCCCATGTAAAAGTTTAGAGGTGATTTGAGGCTCTGGATGTTGTATGATTTTCCACGAGAGTTTTCCTTTGTTTCTCATGGGGAGATAGGTTGGGAGAAAGTTACCTCAGTTCATTTGAGGATGGAAGAAAATCAAAGGTGGGGTACAGCCCATTTGAAGAATAATGTTCTTCAAATTACAATATATTGTAGATTATGAATTCTCATAGAAAAATGTAGTGTGTAGATTTTTAAACTTGTAAAAAAATTATTACAATAAAAGATACATTAATCTCGCACTCCGAAACACCTATCCTAGCGTTCTTGCTACTTTCTGAACCAGTTCGGAAAGGAAGTCCTGTTTCATGAGTGTATTTAGTTATGTTGTACTGGCTGCTTCAATGTCCTGAACCAATTAAAAAAAAATTTTTTTTTTTTTTGCTCTTTTTGAGACAGGGTTTCACTGTGCAGTTGAGGATTGCCTGGAACTCACTGTGTAGCCCTGGCTGGCCTAGAACTCACCGTGATCCTCCTGTCTCAGCCTCCTGAGTGCTGGGATTACAGGCTCAAAATGTTTATAGCAATTTCTGTCGAATTAAAAACATTGCAGTATATTCTTATCCACCTTCTTCACAGTGTGACTTCTGTCTCATACCCCAAAGCAAAATGACCGTGAAAGATGAATGTTATGAATAGATTCAGGACAGTGAGGCAGCTGTGAAAAGATGGGAAAGAGGACTTGGAGAACGTGGCAAGAACAGGTGTAAGTGTGTTGGGAGGGGGTCTTTTGAGAGGGGTCCGTGGCAATGTCTTATCCCATAATACATTCTACAGCTTAGCCATTCACCATGTATTACAGCCATACCTGGTGCAGTCTCTCAGCATCCTGGATGAAAATCTGGTCAGGTCAGAACTCCCCTTCAGCAGACCCAAGACTCCAGCTTTTATGACTTTGTTATTGAAAGTCCCCCCGTGCAACTCCCCTCAGGGTCCAGCTTCCTGCCCTTACCGCTCCACCTCGCACCTCACAGACCCCGCTTTCTGCTGCCAAGTACCTGACGAGGCGCACGATGCCAGATGTCCTTCCAGCTCCTCAGACTCCTCCAGAGCTACAGTGCCTCAGACCTTCGATACTTTTGAGCCTGCAACTTGAAACTTTGTATGTTTTACATGGTTTTATTCAGTGAAAGGTTTGATTAGAAAGCAGCTGATCACCACGGCTAGTGGAAAATGCACACCTAACAAGATGATGGGTGTGTGTTTATGTACACCCAGTAATCAGTAACATTTTAGGCAGTGTGACAGGGCTAAAGACGTCAGACATTCATTTGGAAGATGGTAGGTGCCCCTGAGGCAGGAAGTATCTTGGGTATCTGAGCACTAAGCCAGCTTCTCAAAACTTTTCACATCTTCATATTCTATATCACTTTAATTCTCCAAACAGTAGTGATGGAGTTTTCTTAGGACCACCTGTCTCGATGTTAGCTTCAAGCACTGTTCCTGTGTGAAAAACCAGTGACTGTCTCTATCTCATAGTTTCGATGTCTGTGGATTTGCTTGTCTCTACAGTTAAGTATATTATCCATGTTCTCCTTCAATAAGAGCACAAGAACTGTATTTAGAGTACAAGCACTGCCTCTTTCCTCCTGGGTTTTCTTGTTCTACAGTCTTTTCTGACTGTCCATGTGGTCCCAGCATCTGTGGTATTACAGAACACAGGATGCCACTCTGTGGCCGAGATGAAAGTTGTGTTTCAGTTGAACTTGAAAGATATTTCTTGAGTGTCTGTTCGAACAGTCACATCTAGGGATGAGGAGAATTAAAACACAGTTCTGACCCACAGAAACATGAGGTCCAGGAGGAGGAGGAGACAACTGTGTAACTGTACCATAAGGCGGGATGTGGCAGCGCTCAGAAAGCCACTAATGAAGTCATGGAGGGGCAGGGAGTGTCTCATTGGACCAACTCAAGCAAAATTGTTTGAGAGAGATGCCGTTAGAGTTGGATTGAATGGGAGACGTGATGGAGACAGAACAGATGTGGGAGTTGAATTCTCAACTCTGAGTAGAGATATATATGTTAGCTTCATGTAGTAAAGGATTTTAACACCATAATTTAGGACAGCACTGTGATATCAAAAGTGCCACATGTGAAAGTGACTGGACATAGTAGATGCTTTAGGACAGTTATGCTTATAGTTTACTCTGTTTGAATTCTTGAAAGGGAGACAGGTGCGGTAATTGAGCAGTCTTGCTGTCTTCTGTATTTGCGATCCTTTAGGTGGACTCATGACTCATGATAACTGTTTACTTTTCTTAGAGAAAAAATCTATTTAACTTAATTATTTCACATATCCAGTACTTTATTTGTTGAATGTGATGGGCATATAGTAAGATTCTAGGTGCCACTGATTCCCTTAAGGTGTGTTTAGAGGCAGATTTCGCTGAAGGCTCCTTAAAGGATGAGGTTTTCATCTATGTCTTGGAGGAAAAGGAGAGGGAGTTTGGGGCAGAGGGAGTATACTATGTGAAGCTCCTGCATGGTGTAACCCAAAGCATGTGGAGTCATGGGACAGGGAGGCTCCAGAGGCCGGCAGTAGACAAGATTCGGTGTTGGGTATGAGGTCAAAGGGAAGACAGCCTGGAGGGCAGGTCCTTGTAGGCCATTTAGAGAGCTAGAGGATTTATACTGAAGACAGTGGACAGTTATTGAATTATTTTAAATAGATGTTTTGGTGCTGTTTTAGACTGGAGAAAGATGGGAGAAAATGAGGTAGGAGGCCATTTCCATGGTCCCAGTGAGGCCTAAATAAGGGAATAAGATTACAGGTGATCAGACAGAGGGCCGAGTACATGAGAGATCAGTGGCCAGCTATGTGCCAGGGAACGTTAGAGCCTCATTTTGCTATCTCCTAACAGCGTTGGCTTGTGGCCAGTTGGGAGATGGAAATGTCTTTGCAAGAAGGGAATGCTACAGAGGGTGCCGAAAGCAGGGAGCAGCAGAAGACCCCAGGTGTGGTGATCCTTAGTTTCTTCTGGCTTATGCATACATATCTTTATTTTTTTAAAAAAAACTCTATCACACTGTGTGTGAGTGATAGATAGCTTACACATTCTGTGCTTTAGCTACATGAATGTAGTTTAATATTTGATTTAATACACTAAATAAATTCCCTGCTCCCAGCGTGTGATCTGTACATATTTCTCTTTCTTAGTTGGGTGAAGTCTAGATCTTAATTTAAGACTAGAGAGGAGAGATTGTCTCACTGGCCCTTCTTTACCCATTAGAAGTAACAGCATTGACTCTTACATGCCCTTCACTGTGTACTCTTGGCAGTACATTCAAGATTGAGTAACTTGGGACAAAACAGAAAGACTGCAAGGATGCTAGAACGTTAATATGTGACTTTTGTCATTGTCTGTCCGCCTCCGTCCTGTGAGCTAACAAGCAGGGAGTGTGGGTGATCTCTGAGGTGTACTTGGTCAAGTCACTTTCTGCACTACTTCTGAAAGGCTGACCCAGGTGGGAGACTCGTACCGCAGGGTGGGCCGGCTGCTGAATGGAAAACCCATTCTCTCCTTCCGGTGAAACAGCTTAAAGCTTTGGAATGGGACAGAGATTCTCAGAGAGGACTGGCTGTGGAGCCTGACTTGCAGCATGCTCACGCGATACGTTTGACTGGCTGGGGAAGATAAGCGTTTTTTGTGTTCATAGAAAGCACAGGTGATTACAGTCAAACTTTAATTTTAAAATTGAAACTTGCACTGAAACATTAAGTTCTTGGGAGCTGAGTGGGTTGTTCAGAGCAGATTTCTATTATCAATTATTTGTATTCAATGATCTTCAGAAAACTGTTTCCTAAACATTTTTTTGATTCATGTTTTAGTGTGGATACAGACAGCAGCAAGTCCCTTTCGACATCATTTATCTCTTGCCAATCTCTTTTCCTTTTAGTTGTTATCGGATGCATCCCAGCCTCTGGAAAGTCAGAACTTTTCTCCTGTGGTGCGAGATGTAAGTTGTGAGGATTCCTTTCCATGCATGTACTTTTTCCGTGACCACTTTTACTTTCTTCATTCCTCAACCTGTTCTCTCCATGTTTCTTTCTCTACTTCTTTTCACTCTGCTGCTTCTCTGTCAGTAGTGAGCACATTTTGTAGGGTTACAATGTTGGGTACTAAAGAAATACCTTGTGTCATCTACTTCTAGGCAGTGATTACATCCAATGGTTTATTGACAGATAAATATAAATATATCCAGAAACTCCGAGAGAGCAGGTAAGTACTGTTCAAATCCTCTTATTTTATGCATTTATTCTTCTTTTGGATTTGTTGAGTATTTTTGAAAGCTTCAATGGCAGTTTTTTAATATCATTCATTTAACGTGTAAATTTTGTTGCTATGTCTGTAAATGTAGAAAGTCCAAACTAAGTGGCCAACTGAAACCAGTGTGAGCTCTTTTACCTAGGGGAGTAATACAGCATCATTTAACTACATAACACCTGTCCACATTCATGTATAAACAAGAAAAGGTCCAGAAAGAGTTTCCATTTGCGTAGCTTTTTGTTCTGCCTCCAGCATTTCACGTACGGTGATTCCTGTTGTAACCTCAAAGGAAACGAGCGCATTATCCCTTTCTGTGGTGCATTCAGTTTGGGTTCTAGTTTGGATCTTTTTGTTTAGTATGCTGAATAGGAAATGAATCTTGAGTAGAAATGAAGGGAAACAGTGAAAAAAGTAAATGGTGAGAGGGATTCTTATTAGGAGGAGGGTGCCACAAAATAATATGGTAAATGTCCCCAGGAGAAGACTTCTCTTCAAAGGATTCATACCTAAGGCTCTTCTTTCCTTAATTGATTTTACTGCTCAGAATTTGAGAACATTAACATTTTTTTTAGAATATTCTGATTTCCTCCAGTTGATTGCACTTGATTTGTATTTTTCTTTAGTTGATGGTGTGATTCTTTTATACCATCTTGATTTTTAAAATTTAAATTGTTTTGATTTCTTATTTCTCCCTTTTCTAGTAATGTTTGGAGCAAATGATGTTTACCCTCATCTTAGGGTGTGAGTTCATGTACTGAACATATCTACATTTTTTTTAACCCCTTCCCTTTCCCCACTGCCTCCCTCCATCTGTAGATCTCCTTTTCTCATTATTATTGTGAATTATTATTATTTGTCCATGTTTATAACTGTAAAGATTGCATTCACTGAGGGTAGTTGATACATGTATGTGACACATCTTTTAAAGCCCATCCCTCAGACCCTTGGTGCCCTTTACATTTGCAAAAGATCTATGTTCCTGTTTCCTTTTATCAATTTTTTATTTTTATCTTTATTTGTACTTTTGGTTACTCAAATGAGAGGAACTATATGGTACTTAAGCATGTGTGACTGATTTATTTTACTTAACACAAATGTTTTCAATGAGTCTACATTTTTCTACAAATGTTTCAAATTTATCTTTCTTTGTAGGTGAGTAGAATTCTATTATGTATAGATTTCACATTTTATTTATTGGTTTATCTGTTGATGGACATATAGGTTGTTCCAAGATGTAGTTGCTATGAGTTGTGCTGCTATAAACATTAATGTGCATTTATCTCCATAATATGATGACCTAAGCTCTTTGGGGAGATACCTAGAAGAGGAATAGCTTGGTCAAATGGGATTTCTAATTTTAGTTCTCTGAGAAATTTCCATACTTATTTCCGTAATGATAGTATTAGTTTATATTCACACCAGCAATGTGGAAGGCTTCCTTTTCCATTGTGGCCATGCCAGCACTTGTTATTATTTGATTTCTTGGTGATTTCCATTCTTTGTGACATAAGATAAAATATTCACATTGTTTTAATTTGCATTTCTCTAATGGCCAGAGATGTTGAATTGTTTTTATATATTTATTGGCCATTTCTACTTCTTCTGAGAAGTGTCTTTTCATTTCAGTTGCTCATTTTTTGATTGGGTCTTTGTTTGAGGGGCCTATTAGGGAGGATTCTTTATATATTCTAGATATTAGTCCTTTGTTTGAAGGATAGCTGGCAAAATTTTTTCCTGTTCTGTACATTGTATCTTTACTCTGTTGATTGTTTCCCATGATGTGCAGAAGTATTTTAGTTTGATCTTATCTCATTGTTGATTCTTACTGTTATTTCTTGTACAATTGGTATTCTTTTCAGAAAGTCCTTGCCTACACCAGTGACTTCAAAGTTTTACCTTTTTTATCTTCCAGTAAGTGAAGTGTTTCTGTTTTAATATTTAGATCTTTGATCCATTTTGATTGTACAGTACATAGTGAGAGATGCAGGTCCAGCTTCAATCTTTTTGTCTATGAATAGCCAGTTTTTCCAGCATCATTTTCTGAAGAGGCTATTTAGATTTGTGTTTGTATCTGCCCCACTATGGTCTATTCACATTTAACAAAATAACTCACACACCAAATTCTCAGGAGAGCTGTTTGTGCATTCTCTATTTGTATATCAATGTAATGTTTTAATTATATAAACTATAGAAATTATTGTTAGAAATAATATACAATAACCAAATCATAGTGGTACTCCCAGAAGTGAAATGGAGTAGTGGTTAGGGAGAGGTCTTCTTATCAATAATATTTGTTGGGGGGTGAGGAGAGGAAAGACACTTTGTATTTATTTTTATTGGCTCACTTATTAATGAAAAGGTTCACAGATTAAAGTGTGAGGGACACCTTGGCCCAAAGATTCCAGCAACAGAACTTGCTGCTTAAGTGCCTTCCACCAGGCCACTTCCCTGGGTTTACAATGATATCCAGAAATTTGACTCAAAATATGTTTAAAGAATAGCTTCCAGCTGAAACCAAAATGCACTGGGCATCAGTGAATTTACACATGTGGGTCAGGCTTGTCAATGACTTGGAGGTTATAGTTCGGAAGTCACCTTTCCAGAAGGTGCAGATTCAGGGCTGGGGATTTTGCTCAGTGGCACAGCGCCTGCCTGGCAAGCATAAGGTTGTGAGTTTGATTCCTGGTACCGGAAGAAAAAAAACAAAACAAAACAAAAACAAAAGGTGCAGATTCTAACAATAAACTTCAAAAATTAAAATACTGTCTACTATTAGTCTTAGGTTTTTAAATAAAATCCATTGTGTGTGTGTTTTTAAATTTATGGTTTTGACTGTTTTTACATAACTCCCAAAAATGTATAACCAAACAGCTTCTAAAGTGGGCAGTAATTATCTCCGCTTCAGACTGTTGTCTCCTTGGATTGTTGTGAGGACTAAATAGGTGTGCAGGTAAAGCCCCTGGCATGATTTTGAATCATGTCCCCTGGAAGGATAATGTGTGAGACTCACTTACTCAATATGAGTAAGCCAAGAAATGGCCCAGGATCTGCACCTCAGTAGTAGTACTGAGAATTCATGGAAATCTGTATGGTAGGACATTGCAGAGATGTCAGGTCTGTAGCTGTTTACTGTATGAAATCTATAATCATAGAGAGAAATATTACAATAAAATATTGGATATTGACATAAGGAACTCCTGTTTGGATTCTTATTGTGAGTAATATGGGCAGTGGTTGTTGCTTTGTTAGCTAGGTTTGGGGTTGATTTCAGGACAACAAGATTCTGTTATTTAAAACACATAGAAATTTTAATTATTTCTCTTTTTTTTTTTAAACAGAGAACACATTCAGCTACTTTCAATGAATACCAAGAAGAAGGTCTTGGTTCTTGGATCTGGCTATGTCTCTGGGCCTGTATTAGAGTACTTGTCAAGAGACAGCAATATAGAAATAACATTAGGTAAAGAAGCCCTAATATTTGAAGAAGAAAAACTGATAACATGTGGACCCTATAAATTTTAGATGACTACTTTGTTCCTAACTGGAAAAAATTATTTTTTGGATATGTTAAAATGTTTACTGTTCTTTGTCCAGGGGCCGGAAATCTAAAATGGATGTTTTTATTCTTGAAATAGGCTCTGACATGATGAGTCAAATTAAGCAGTTGGGCAAGAAATATAATATTAATCCTGTTAGCATGAACATCGCTACCCAAGAGGAGAAGTTGAGCTCCTTGGTGGTAACACAGGACCTTGTCATCAGGTATCTGGCAAAAAAATGAGTGCCCCGTATTTTGGTTATTTCTCTTCCCTGTCTTCTCTTCGCCTTTCTCTTCCCCTTCACTACTCCTTCTCTCCCCTCCCTCTCCCTTCCTCACCTTCTCCTCCCTGCCCTTCTCTCCCCTCCTCTGTCCTCTCCTTTCCTGTCTTCTAGTCCTCTCTCATGAGCTTTTGATTTGAAGTATGCATCCAAAATAGGCACAAAACATGAATGAGTAGCTCCATGAATTTTCTCAAGAAGAACACATTCTGTAATCATTTACCTCAGAAATAGGGTATCACTAGTATACCAGAAGCCCTCTTTATGCCCATTTCTATTCTTTAGGCTTAGGGTAAATGTTATTCTGGCTTCTAAAATACAGATTAATAATTGCCTGTTGTGAAAGTTTATATGATTAGAATCATTAAGTACATCCTTATTTATGGCTGTCTCCATTCATTCAGTACTGTATGAGTTGTTTGTTATTGTCTATAGTTGTAGTTTATCACATTGCTGTGCATTATTGTATTATATGAATGTATCATTATTGTTCATTTGATTGTTGATTAATGTTGAGGTTGTTTCTGGAGTCTGCCTGTTATGAATCATGCTGTTGTGTACATTTTACCATTTTATTTTCATGAATACGTATGTGCTTTCTGATGCTTTTAAACCTAAAAGTATACTTACTGGATCATGCAGTATTCATGTTTCACATATTTTGATGTTTATTTTGTCCTTTGAACATAAAAAACTTAAATGAAACAAGTAGATTCTTTAGTTATATGAACATTTTAAGTCTTCTTGTGGGAACAGATCTTGACATATAGTGATTATTGTTATTAAATGAAACAAAGCTTCAGAGCTGGTCATGGTGGCACATGCCTGTAATCCCAGCACTCTGGGAGGCTGAGGTAGGAGAATCACAATTTTAAGGCCAGCCTGGGCAGTTTAGCCACTTAGCAAGACCTGTCTCAAAATAAAAAATAAAAAGAGGGTTGGGGCTGTGCTTCAGTTTGCACAGTCCTGGAGTCAGTCCCGATACCTAAAAATAATGTATATCTAACTTCTACTTGCAGAGGTGTATGAGGTTAATTCTATAATTAAACTTGGTTTTGAAATGTCAAAGAGGAAAATAGTCATGTGTTCTTGGAATGTAATTTTTCCACGATGAGAAGAATAAAGTTACCTGCTCACTCATAATGATTATTTAATAACTTTATTGTTAGGTAAGAATCAAATGATAGATTTAGAGGAAGTTCTGTGATCTACAGTCTAAAACACAGGCTTGGAAAACGGACAAAATGAAAGGCAATTGTAATACAAGTGGAAAGTTTTATATTGTTTCTTGATATCTTTAAATATAGATTCACCTGGACACTTATATTGTTACTCACAAAAGATTGACTAATGATTAATATATCCTGCCTGGCAGCAATGTGATTATGAAAAGAAATTCTGATTCAAACTCAGATATTCCAGTCTTTGAGTCTTTAAAACAGGAAGAATTCATGTTATCACACTACATATAAGTATGTGGTGTGAACTGAAAGCCATGGTGACATAGGGTGATCCTCTTATAAGTTAGTATTGATTTTTCATTGGTGTTATGTCCATTGCTTTATCAAATAGACACTGTCAGTCACTCTGTCATTGCAGAGACACAGTACCTGACACCCACAACTTAAAGGAGGGAAGGCTTATTACTTTGGATCACAGTTTGTAAAGGTTTGAGCCCATAGTTGGCTGCTCCAAGGCAGGGGACATGACAGAGGCAGACATGCCCACATGGCAGAGGGCATGACAGGGGAGGAACAGCTCAGGGCATAACCATTAGAAGAAGAAAGATCAAGGGAGGAGGGAGGGGACATGACCTTCCAGTCCACGCTTCCAGTGGCCCACCTCCTCCAATCAGGCTTCACTTCCTAACATCACACTCAGCTATACACATTCATCAGTGTCCTAACCTACTAATGAGTGTCACCCACCCTTGCAGTACCTCCCCAATGCCTCACCTATAAGCATGTGAGACCTTGGGGAGACATTAAGGCATAATTCATCATGGGCCATAAGCTAGCAGAATGTAAATATTGCTATGTATTCTACAGAGTTATTTATCACTCCATGGACAGAATATAGATGTACTCATTTAAATCAACATTTATGAAAATAAAAAAGCAAAGCCAGACTTTTGAAAAACCCAATTCAAGTTATGACGACAGCTTCATTTCTTGCTCACCATTTTCTTAGCTGTTGTGAAAGCCGGTATACCAGTTTGTACTATGGAGCCTATTTTTCCATAGGCTGCTTTTAGAGTCTACGTTTGAAGGCAACACATAAGTCACTTGCTCTAGTTTGACCCTTCCTGGCAGCCACTTAGGAAATGTCCAGGTAAAAAGAACAACAACTCTTCTGTAGTAGGAATCCCAAGAATGAAAACCATGGAAATAAAAGGATGAATGGAATAGATTCCATTAAATGGTATAAAAATAATTGGATGGTTATAGAAGAAGGAGATCTGGCTTTGTGGGAATCTGAAAAAAGTCCTTGGAGGAAAATAACTTCAGCCATTTTTATTTTATTTTATTTTGTTGTATTTTATTTTGTTGTACGTGTTTGCAGTACATGCAGTTTACAATCATCTTGGGCAGTGGGTGCCTGTACATACTACACCTTGTTTTTTTTCTCTTATTTTAAAGAAAATAGTACAAAAAAAAAGAACAATAGCAAAATACAAACAACACAAAGCAAGGACATTAAAAATGATGCAGGGTTTCAAGTCAAATGATAGAGATTAACAGTGGTTGTTGTATTACAATATTATTATCTTCAACGAAGTTGCTCAGATTACCAGATGTAAGAATGGAAGAATGATCAAATCATTAAAGGGAATAAAGAAATAATAATTTAAAAGAACATTAGAGACAATAACACAGTGTCACTAGGCAGGATTATAGGAATTCACCAATGGGTGTTATACTGCAAATTGTCGCCACATAAGTTGCTCAGATTACCAGATACAAGCATGCAAAATTCGTCAAAATATTAAAAAAACTTTAAATCATTAACTGTTCCCCTCAACAAACCATCAGTTATGCCCCCAATCCATATATATATATATATAAAATATGCCTTAGTACCGTGTTTCTTTTTTAAATCCCATCCCTTTCCCCTCCCTCCATCCTCCTCTAATTTCCCTCTCCTAATTTTTATTCCTGTTGATATTATTAATCTTGCTCATGTTATGGCATATAGTGTTTACATTTATTTAGGTTATTAGGTTCCTGTACATGGCACATCTTTACTTATATCCCCTTCCCCTTCTCCCTACCCCTCGCCCTTGTTTCCTTAAACCCCTTCCTTACTGCACGAGATTCATCTTCTTGCCCCCTCTATCCGTCCTTTTAAAGGGGGGTTGGACTTGAATCAGAGTGTGGGGGGGTGACAAGCACTCCAAGTGGCAGGTGCAGTAAGAGAAGGATCCGGAGTGGAAAGGGGAAGGCTTTTAGTAGAGAATGGCAGTAACTTCTGTGGTTCCATATATGATTTTTGAAAAAAATCATGGAAAAATATGGAAGAGTAAAGTTAGGTTCATGGTGGAGGCTTTGAGATGTGATAACAGAGTAAAATTTTTCTTTAGTTTACAGAGTCCTTGGTCATTGCTGAGAGAAACATTTAATTGCATTGGTGACTTAAGACTGAGCTTTAGTGCATTCCAGGGCACACTGGAAGGGCAGGTTGGAAAGAGTTTCTGGTTCGTCTCTGCTTCTCTTTTCAAGCTTGTTGCCATACGTGCTGCATCCTGTTGTGGCCAAAGCGTGCATCGCTAACAAAGTGAACATGGTCACGGCGAGTTACATCACCCCAGCACTGAAGGAGCTGGAGAAGAGGTGAGCGCCAGTCGTTTCCAGCAAAGACCTGGCTCTCTGCATTGTTTCTGTGGTCTCTCTCATTTCCTTTGTCCACTTTCCACCTGTGACAGCATGGAGGAGGCTGGCATCACGGTCATCTGCGAGTTGGGATTGGACCCTGGTCTTGATCATATGTTGGCAATGGATACAATTGATAAGGCCAAACAAGTGGGAGCCACGGTGAGCCCAGCTTGTGTCCATTTAGGGAAACGTTAAGAGGTCTGGCTTCCTGAATACAGAAGTCATCTTTCTGTAGTTTTGATAAAAGATTTTTGCTGTATTACAGCTCATCCCTTGATTAGGAGTTCCAAATAAAATTCTGCAACTGCACATACATGTGTAGGGTAAAACAATATTTGTGTGTTAAATAGGAACTGGTTTTTAGAGAAGGAGGTACTATCATAGTATTACGGCTTAATGATGGGACTGACCAAGAAGAATTGAGCTAATGTTGAATTTTTAAATGAGCAAAATGTTCCTCACTAAATCTAGAGGTTTTTCCTTTCTTTTTTTTGTGTATGTGTATGTGTGTGTCTGTGTGTGTGTGTATTATTACCCTGAGTTAATGAACTAGGTTTTGGCACTAAAGACGTGTGTTTGAACACTAGAGTAACATTAAAAAGATGACTATTACAATGTACCCCATTCATAGAATTGTCCTCAGTGATTTAAATATACATTTTTTGTAGCTTATAGTTAACTTTCAATAATGTGTTGATTTTTTTCTAAACTTGCAGGTTGAATCTTACATTTCCTACTGTGGGGGGCTTCCAGCTCCTGAACACTCCGATAATCCTTTGCGATACAAATTTAGCTGGAGTCCGGTGGGAGTTTTGATGAACATAATGCAGCCGGCCTCCTACCTGCTTGACGGAAAGGTGAGGCAGCATTGCGGAGGCTTTAGAAACACAAACCTGCGGTAATTGCCTGATGAAACTGGAACTCTTTCCCTGATACCAAGGTCTTCTAGCAAGGGCCATGCACCCGCCTCCTCCACCGTCTCCTCCTTGCCTAGGTTATCTTCTGCCCTTTCTAGTGTGCTGTGATGGTTTCCAGCAAAGCCTCTCCTCATCCTTCCCTCTTTGGCTTGTTGCAAACTGTTTCTGAAAATCAACTTAGCTTCTCTGCATGTAAATGCCAGTCACCTTTCAGTGTGTCCCAGTAAGACACTCACTCTTTGCCTGCCACGTGTTGGCCTTTGGCAGAGACACTAAGGACTATTACATGGAGTGGAGTTCCTGGCCTCTGAGAGCTCACAGCTAGATGAGAGTGGCTCTTGGAGTGGAGGGTTGGTTTTGTCAGAGAAACAAAGTGAAATTTCTTCCCCAGCTACTGTGTGATAGAGCATAAAAGCTTTGTGACTTTAGCATTATTCTCACCACCTCATAATAAGGAAACTATGGTTCAGAGAGAATGTCCAAAGTCACCCGCTGGGACTCAAACCCGTTTCTAGCTAAGCCTGAAGCTGCTTCTTTCCCCTCTTTCCAGATTGCGTTATGTCAGAAAAGATAGGCTCTGGGATAAATAACTGTAATTACTAGGGTTTTTTCCCCAAATGCCCACAAGTTAAAATCTTTGGGGTTGGGGCCCAGGCATCTGTACTTGCTAAACTGCCCTGGTGATTCCGTGTGCAACCAAGTCCAAGAGCTATGCTGTATGTCATAGGCACGAACAACTATGACTGAGACTAACATGCAACATATTTCTTTAAAAATATTGTAAATACATAAAATCTGCCCAAGTGATTCTGATGTACAGCTGAATTTGAGAACAAATGATTTAATAACCAGAGGACTCTAGCTTAAAACACTACTAAGCAAGCAGAATACTTTAGGCTGACACCAGAAAGACACATCCAAGTGCTGCCATCCTTCACAGTGTCACCAAAGGCAGGCAATTACAAAGCCCCCGGACATCAGTCCCCACGTGTATAATTTATCTACTCTAATTCCATGAATCGTGAAGAGTTGGGCCAGAATCTCAATCTGTCATGCACACATTCTTTCGCATGCTGTAACCTGTCTCCATGTTTCCTTCTGCCTCTGCAATCCTGGAAAGGAGAATGGCCTCTGGTCATTATAAACTAATGTGTGAAGGCTAGAAAAATTCCTGTTTAATTTGGGCAAAATTATCTTTAAGAGGCCATGGAAACAACATGGAAGGTCAGAAGGAAAGAGTCAGGGGAAGATAGCCTGGTGGAAAGAGCAAGGGAGTTTGTGCTAGGGGGCCTGGCTTTGTGGCCAGATCTGCCACCACTGGCCCTGTGAGCTCCAGGTTCCTTCTCCGAAGGGAAGGACAACTGTACAAGCTTTGCAGAGTTTCTGTTTTGTTTTATTTTAAAGTTTAACTTTATTTGAGTCTACCTTTTTTTTTTTACAGTATAATGATTCCAATTCATGTTTTACCCCCTAAAATTGGATGCCAGTTCCCATTGCTCTGTATCTTCAGCACAATTTGTGTGCAGAGTTCTTGCCATATGACCCCATGAGGTCAGATAGATTCCATTCTGCCTAACAGCACATTGACAGGTGTATCAGTCAGAGTTTTACTGGAGAAACAGATATGACACAAGATATACAAATGTATAAGAAATTGCAAGATTGGTTTACGATGGTCAGCCAGAGAGTTGTATGAGGAAATGTGCTGAGGGTGTCTGCACACTGAAGACCAAAGGAATCAGTCCAGGGTCTGGAATTCACTGCAGAGTTCCCTGCAAGTCCGTACCAGGAGGCCGATGAGTCTGTGACGGAAGGCTGAAGGATCCAAGGTGGAAGCCAAAGAGTCTGCACTAGAAGCCAGGGGAGGAAGTCCAAGCTGAAGGTGAAGACTGGAGCTCCTCCAAAAGGAATGGAAGTTCCTCTTTCCTTTCTCATTTCCCTTTTCTATCATCAAGGTGATGATCCACCCTAGGGTGGCTCCTCTACACCCTAGGGTGTAGAATTGCAGAGCCAATTGCTGAGCCAAGTTTAGTTAAGCTTCCAAACTTATCAAGTTGACATAATCAACCACTACAACAGGCGTGTCCTTGGTTCATGGTCATGAGATCTCAGGGAAAAAGAGAGGTTATCTTCAGGTAGCAGCAGTCATATTTGTTGAATTTGAAGTTTTACCTTTCAATCTGAACGCCCTTTGGAAGAAGGAGTGCTTTTTACATTTCTCTGACACTGTGGAGTATTTGAAGAGAAAACATGATGCTTCTCTTTTTTTATTTTTATTCTTTTGCCAAAATGATGCTTTATTCAAGGTCCTGCTGAAGTCCCCCATTGCAGACAGTGCTTTTCCTGACCACTCCAGCCTCTATTCACCACTCCTCTGTCTGACCTTAATCAAAGCGATTGTCTGTATCTAAGAATATGCTGGGTGTTACGCTATTCACTCAGCAGCTCAAGTGTATCAGTCTATCTCCCAAGCCACACTGTTACACTTCTTAAAACCTCTTTTGTAGTCTGTCCCTCCACCTCCTCTGACACCATCACCCTCTGTCATGGTGCAGGCCTGAAATAATTCACAGAATCATAACAGGAAACCAGGGGACTTTGCTGGCTTCTGCTTAAATTGAAGCCTTAAACTTTTTCAACAATTAGAAAGTAACCTATGCATAAGGACTTGTCTCATTGTCCTGTATCCTTGCAGGAAGTTCCAGCCAGTTATTTCTAACTTCTAAACTGATTCCTAAAAAATCTGATTTCCTTCTGCATATTTGAAGTCAAGGATTCATCTTCTCTTAGTTCCAGTTGTCCTGTTGGTATTGGTGTGTGCTACAGGCTGCTATACTGTGTTGTGACCCCTACCCGACACCACTCTTGAAATAAACACGTTTAAGGGGACAATGAGGGTGGCACAGTCTCAGGTTGACACAGTGAGCATTGGAGTCAGGTAGACCTGAGCTCATATTCACCTCCAGGGGCCCTTAGTAATTTCTATATAGAAAAATATGTTATTGCATGAATTAAAGATGTGGTACGTGGGGCACATGGCAGGCAGTGGGGCCTGAATAAATGAATGTGTAAATAAATATGTACTTTATGTCTTAAATTCCGTCACTCTACTCATCAAGCTTATTGTGATTATTTGAATATTTTTTTCTAAAACATGACAGTGATTGGCAGGGGTGTGTGTGTGTGTGTGTGTGTGTGTAAGAGTGACAGTTGGATATAGAAAAGCCTGCAAGAACAGTGAGTAATGAGCTGTTGTTTCTTCTGGGTGTGGGTCTTGGATGAGAATGAACGTTGTGACAACAGGAAGAAATAGATATTCTCCACAAAAGAGATAAATTTATCCCTTTGTCTTCAAGTCATTGCTACTATTAAAGAAGAGAAGGTTTTCACTTAACCCATGGTATGTGACTAGACAACTCTGAATACAACTCTGAATTGATGTCAAGTGGTAATGGTTATCCACCCTGCAATTTTTGGATCACATTGCTCAGCCTACTGTCACTCTTTCTAAATGAAGCACCACCATTTGGTTTACATTTCCTGATTTTTTCACAAGAATTTCATGATAACTTATAAGCTAGCTGGTTTATTTCTGCTTAGTAAAGTGCTGGGATGTTATGGTTTTTACTGAATATTTCTTTTTAAAAAGTTCTCCTGACTTTGAAATAAGCAAGCAGGAATTTAGAATTACTGTAAATTATAGAAGTCAGATGGATATGGAGATCCTAAAGGGTAACATTTGCCTATTTTATTGAGTTTTTTTTTTTTTTTTTAATTTAGAATCCTATTATAAGAAACTTGTTTTAAGCAAGTACAGAAATGACCTCTCTGGAAATGTTTACGTGGCAACCAAGAGGGGTTACAGGAGCATTAAACAGAAAACACTTCTCATCCTTCAGATTCACGGTCAGAGTTGTGGACGGTGAGACCCCACCCATCCTGATACTGTGGATGACATAACCTTTTGCCTTCTGGGACTTTGGCCATGTATAAATGAGTTTCCAGTTTCTTGCTCATGCAAAAGTACATGTGGAAACCATCTACAAATATATTATAGCAGTTGCGGAGTTTAAACCAAGATTCCTTTGGGAAAATCCCTCTGAATCTGTGGTATTGCTTTATACAGCTTTAGAGATGTGGAGATTATTTCCAGCAGTGCAACCAGGACAAAATCCAACATTCCCAGTCCTGAATGCTTTCCATTATCTCAAGGACAACCACAAACCTCACAACAGAAGAAAATTTAATCCCTTAATTAAAACTAAAGACAAAACCACTTCACTGTGTGTTGGGGAATGGGTATGGGTAAGAGAACTGATGAAATAACAAAAGAACTTGGAAATTGGGTGATTTAACTTCTCATTAGCATTAAGGTTAGGGGTTGTGCTTGTTTGAGTTTTACTCTGTGCTCTTGGCATTGCTTTTGATGTGAAGGGAGATCTTCCCTCTGCTCTTTACTATCCCGAACATGCCCAGAACTTTATGTACTGATCTAGGCTGTGAGCTCCTTATAATTCTTCTATCACAGTTCCTTGCACATGGCAGACATTCAGGAAATGTTTCTTCAGTGAGTAAGAGTGAAAGATAGGAATTGCAAATTATTCCACACTCTTTTTGTTTTTCCAACAATTTGTGTGATTCCCCCACATATATGTAGTAGGTATACAACAAATGCTGGATGTGTGAATGAAATGTGTAAAACCTGATGTGGGGTTCAGAAGGGTACAGGAGTAGAGAAACAAGAAGGAAAGAGGGCCGGGTTGTGGAGCATGTCTATAATCCCAGCACTATGGAAGGCTGAGCCAAGGGACTGCAAATTTGAGCTCAGCCTGGGCAAATTAGTGAGACCCTCTCTCATAATAAAAAATAAAAAGGGCTGGGGATGTAGCTCAGTGCAGAAGGTCTGGGTCCAAACTCCAGTAGAGAGAGAGAAAGAGGAAAAGAAAAAGGGAAAGAGAGCAAGAGAGAGAGAAAGAGAGAGAGAATATTATCATTGTTATTTGTGCATAGAAACTATTTAAATAAATATATGTTGCTTTTTAGCTTATTAATTTTTTTTAAAGCAGACTAGTGGGCCATAATTCAGTGCCATTTTATCCAGGAATAAGAATAGAAACCAAGACCTTTTGTTTTAAAAAATGGAATCCTTTTAAGGTTTGAAAACTTGGAAGAAAGTCAGAAGTTGTTATAACAGTGAAACACCTTGGCTGTGGAATGCTGCTTACGGTGGTTTTGTTAATTTTTTTAAACCTCTGTTGATTTCTTTTGTGTCATCAATATAAATAAGCCCTTAGGGAAACTGTGTAACTCTAATGTGCCTTTCAAATGTTCCCCAGGTTGTGAACGTTGCAGGGGGGATCTCCTTTCTGGATGCCGTCACCTCCATGGATTACTTCCCAGGACTGAATTTGGAAGGCTATCCCAACAGAGACAGCACCAGGTATGCCGAGATTTACGGCATTCCGTCTGCTCACACTGTGTTGCGGGGAACATTGAGATACAAGGTAAGCAGATATATTTTAGATTAAACATGCTGCCAATTTTGATGTAAGCAGTGTATATACTTAATTTTCTTTAGTAATTAAAGAAATTAAGATGATACTCCAAGTTGAGGGCAACTTTCTTAGGAATCCTTTGTTTGAATGTTTTAGGAGACCCAACTCAAAAGCAGAAGGCACTTTGTTGACTCTTTAAAAGTGGCAGGCAGGCAGGGGTCAGCTTTGGGAGCAGTGAGATCTGGGGGTCAGGTGACCTCACCGGGACTCTGTAGGGTCCAATGAGCTCACCATTTCTCTTTGTCTCTCAGCCTTTCCTCCAGTAAGCACTGCAGTGTACAGTGAGGCAGGGTGGTGGCAGTATTTTAGCCTGTTACCCCCCATTAAATTCACTAAGCTCAAATTCAGCTGGAATAAAAAATTACCTTTCCAATAGCTGAAAATGCGATTTTTTTCTCATTAACTTGTGGTTTTTCCCTGAAGGCAGTGGAAAGAAAGATACCAGTTAGATTTGGCCTATGTCATACGTTTCTAGAGCTTAAGATGGAGTCAGTACCACTGAAAATACAGGAACTATGGCTCGGAAAGTGACAAGGTGGTCATGATACAGGGGAAAGAAACTCCCAACCTGAAAGATCTGGGATGAGTTTGTGTTTTCTAAAATCAAAGAATGAATTTTAGGAACAATGGAGGTTAAGAGCAGAATGTATTTATTGAGGGGAAGAAAGCTTCTGTCCAAGAGAGGGACAGAAGAGGGGCCCAAGTAGATTGCCCAGGAGCCTGTCTCTTTTAGGGATTTTTATAGAGCAAAACCACAGGGTGAGGTGGGTCCAAGGCAGATAACATGGGAACTCCCTAGATGGGCAGGAGGTGGGACAAAACTGTGGTCAACCAATAAGATTACAAGCATAATTGCTCAGGTAAAATTGATTATATCAGGATCAAATAGGGAAGTGAGTCAGGTAGCAAGCAGGCAAGAATACAGAACAGAGGCTTTTTCTGTAGGGGGTCGAGTTAGTGACTCTTCCTGGGTCTCTCAGGGTGGTAGAGACCTACTTAGAATATCAATCCCTGATGTTTACCCTTAGGGAGGTATGTGGGTGCACTTGTTTTATCCTTTGTCTTGAGGTCTGGCCTATAGCTGGAGGTGTCTGTCTCCCCTACAGTTGCAAGGTATCTGGTCTTCTACACTGGCTCCTTCAAGGGCCTAGCCTGTCTCATTGCCTATAATATTTCTATCTAACTTAGCTGCCTTTAACAGTAGGGGCTTGCTCAGAACAAACCTGAAAAAATTTTAAGCACAAAGTGAAGACTACAGGACCAACACAAGTGCAGATATCCACTACTCTACAGAAGGGCAATTTTAAACATATGTGATAGTTTCCTAGCATAGCAAACTTCCACAAACTGAGTGGTTTCAGATAACAGAAGTTTTTTCTATCACTGTTCAGAAGGGTAGAAATCAAGGTGTGGGCAAGTTGGCACCTGCGGGAGCTCAGGTTGTGGTCACATCAGTGCAATCTCTGCTCAGTCTTTGTGTGGATACAGGAGTAATAAAGGACCTCTAAATGATAAGCGGGAAACATTGTAACTCCCACCAGCTAGATGTCCCACATGCCATGTTCATGTTCCCCAAAACTGAAGAATAAATTCTAAGGAACAAAGATATTAAGAGTAGGAAATACTTAGTGAGGAAAACACAGCTCCTGCCTGAGAGGGAGACAGGAAGGGCTGAGAAAATGGGTTGCCCATGAGACCACTCTTCAGAGGAAGTTTTATAGAGCAAAATCATGAGGTGGGCACAAAATGATGAGGTGGCTATAAGGTGGGACAAAACTATGGGAAACAAATAAGATTGCAATTACAGATGCTTAGATAATGTTGATCCAATGGGGAAGCAAGTCACATAGCAAGTGTACATGAAGGAGCAAGGATCTGTCCTGGAGAGGATGGGCCAAGGAGGTCTTGGTCCCCCACCCAGGTGACTTGCCTATTTAGAATGTCAGTCATTGTTGCTTATCCCTTGGGGAAGTATGTCCGCATAGTCTTTAGTCTTTGTCTTGAGACCTGGTCTTAAATGAATGCGCCTCCACCCACATTTGTAATATGTTCTTATCTTCTGCACTGGCTTTTTCAAAGGCCTAACCCTGTCTAACTGCCTGTAATATTTCTACCTAACTTAGCTGTCTATAGTAATATTACCTCATTGTGTTCTTTCCTCTTCTTGTAAGGAGTAAGTCACTGGATTTAAGTTCCATCGTAAATCTAGGTTAATTTAATATTGACATTCTTGACTAATATTCCATCTCAAAGTGTCCAAGTAAGGTCATAGTCTGAACTTGGGGTTGCCATGAATTTGCAGGGAGGACACCACTTGACCCACTACAATGCTTTATTACTTAAAATACCTGTATCTCTAGCAATCAGAGATCTGATTTCAGATCTGTGTGGATGAAGATTCCAGCTAGTGGCACAGAGGTGATTTGTCTTGTGTGTGTTACCCATTATCCACTTACTATATTATCTGTTTTATGGAAGCTATAAGACATATAGGCTGGCCAGTGATGACCCTTTACTTCTTCATACTTTCAGCTTGCTGTCTCTTATCTTTAAGTGGCTGTTGCCTTTGCCTAGAACTTTACCCCTGATCTGTGCACCATTCACATCGGCCTGCTCCAGGCCCTCTTTACAGTGTGCTTCTCCATATCATACTAGTTAAAATACCCCTTCCTCATCCAAGGTCCACCCTGTCTCCCTCATTACCTAAAGTAAGAATCAGCAGTCGTGGATGCTGCGGGTGGTTTGCATGTGTGAAACTGGCTAATTGAAAAATAATAGTGTGTGAGTAGAGATATTTCTGTGGTATTGACATGCAGAGACTGGCCAGTGGTTTGTCTCATTTTTCTATGTCTAAGTCCTTTTTATTTTGTATATATGTATAAGTTGATATATATACTATATATATATATATGTATACATATATATATATATTTCTTGTGCATATTTAGGTATTGTCTTTTGCAAGAATTTTTATCTAGGTAGTAGTGTGATCATTTCTACATTTCAGAAATATCTTTGATGCTTACCTCTTTTCTTGCTCCCCTATAAACCTTGTATAGGATAGTGGCTCTTATTCAATAGAAAAGATAGGGCCAGCTTTATAAGTTCCCCCTTCTATTATAAGAAAGAACAAAACTGAATGTTCCATGAAAAACATTCTGCTGAATTGATAGTATATAGCTCATGAAGACATCTGCCTTTAGGCTGTCAGAAAATACCACTCACATGGTACCTAGAAACAGAAGTAAAACCCAAGTTTTGCAAGATCTCTTCTATAAACTGGTGGAATTTTTATGACACTATTGACCTCCTTTGAGCTTGGAGGTAATTGTATCTATATCAACAATACAAATGGCTATTGGCTATTTTCAGCCTGTGTTCTGAATTATTTATCACAATAGATCCCTCTTCAAAAAAGCTCAAAATTTGTTCTTCTTTGAGAAAAATGTTTCATATGCTTCTTATTAACTCTTGATTCAGGGATATTCCAAAGCTTTGAATGGATTTGTAAAATTGGGTCTTATAAACAGAGAAGAATATCCCACCCTTCGATCTGAGGCCAACTCTCTTACCTGGGTAAGTAACTGTAAAATTACATGCTCTTTGTTGCTCTTCAGAATGTCTCTGAAATGGTCAGGTTTAATCTCTGCTTTAGGTGAGAAAAAGAATTCTTCGTGTAGCTGGTACAGGAAGTCACTCCTAACCTGAAGTCCCCTTTCCCTTCACTGTTACTGGAGGATGGAGAGGGCAACAGGCTGACGCATCTGGCCTTTTTTTCTGCACTAACTTGTCCCACTGGATGGCTTCCTGAGCCCTGAGAAGAGATGTCCGTGCTCTCTGCATTGGCTCTGGAATCTTCTCAATTGTATAAGTGGTAGCAGGAGTTACTTGGGTATTCTGAAGCTGATAATCCAGGGGTGATCCTGGTATAGCACAGAACTGAATTCCTAATCCCATCAATTCTCTCATTTGACTATGCATATGCATAAGCATAAATGATTTGAGTTCAGCTACTGAATCTGACTTTATCTGTGTTAATCCCAAATCCTAGGGTTTGGGGTTGGAAGAACTTTCGCAACTGGAACTGAATATAAAGGAGAGCTTGTGCTGGCTGTTAACTTGTTGTCAGTTGATTGTTCACCTTAAACCAGTGTGCCTCTATTTCAACAGAAATTCAAAAAAATGTGTTATAAGGAGAAAAGGGCCAATGTTTTAAATTCAGTTTTTTGTGTGTCTGTGAGCCTTTCCAGTTTGTTTTACCTAACATAAATTTACTTGGACAGGAGTGAATGTCTGTAGAGAATCTGAGGGTGAGGCAGCAGGTTGAAAAGGTTGGTGAAAGTGTTCTTAGTGGTGACCCCAGGATATTATTAGTTTCTGTGCAGAAAAGGGGTTAGCAAACTTTTTTTAAAATAAAGAATAATAGGAGACAACATGGCTAAATAGAGGAGAAGCCATGTTCAGAGCTCCTCAGAGAAATTCAACAAAACACAGGGAACTGGAAGAAAAGGGAGAGACATTTGCCCTGAAACTAAAATTAATCTGACATAAGAGACTAATAGATCAAGCAAAACACAGATCAAGGACTTAACAAAATGGCCGGCCAGCCCACCTGGCTGCTAGTGGTCTCCAGATCAGGATGACTGCCTGCCACACTTGGAAGCTTAAAAGAAGAAAAAAAAAGGATACCCTAAAATAGTGTGGTTAAATCAAACCATACAGGATAGACTTGGGCTATAAGGCCCCCTGCCTCTTCTGCCTTCCTCCAAAAAGAAGACGCTGCAGTGCAGCAGTAACTTCTGCCAAAACGAACTGTTCTCTCCCTGATGATCAGCCAGTTTTCCTTTTTTCTTTGTCTTTTTTTTTTTTTCTTTTTTTACTTTTCTTTTCTTCCCACTCATTTTGTGCACAAGAGTGCTAACTGGAATTGCCAGGAACAAGATTAAAGACTACTGGGGTGCATAGTAAATGGAACAGCTCAGCCATCCCAGTGACCTGTGGTTAGAGATGCGTGGGGAATTAAACAGCCCTGCACTGCAGGACTGTGCAGCCCCGGGCTGTCTTCATGCTGCCAGGGGCAGGAGCAGAAAGGCACCTCCCATCTCACCGGAGGAAGTTAAGACTACAGCAGAGGCTGGGAAGGTGTCAGTGGAACTTGTAAAGCAGTGAATGGAAAGTTAGCACCCTGCACTTGGGGAAAGGAGTAAGAATTGGGACTGAGCAGCCTTGGATTGCAAAAGCAAGAGCAGAGGATGAGACCATGTCATAGCATCCCACCCCACCCTGAAACAAGCGACCTGAGAGGACAGAGACTTGCCAGTGGAAGAGGAACTCAGAAGGCTGAACAAGGACCAGGAGGAGCCAAAGATTCAGCCCGTGGGAATGGCCCCCTTCTCTGAAAACAGCACAGGAACTAGGAGAGAGAGACCACCAAGGGAAACAGGGTAAAGAGTGGGAGGTCACCAGGGGACATACAGAAGGAACTGGCTGAAGACTGTGGCCCTAGGCTCCCACTTCTGGAGGCCAAGATCAGTCTCAAATCCAGCACAAACTCAGGCTTAGCAGTATTATTCAGTAGTTTTAGATGCTTGGTGGACATCCAAGGAATTTTGTTTATTCTATTCTGTTGTCTTCTATTCTAATTTACTTTATTTTTCTTCTTTTTTTTGCTGGTTTGTGTCCCATTAGTTTTCCTTTTTTTCTTTTATCTATATTTTTGTTCTAATCCTTTTGTCTTCTTTCCCCATTTCCTCAATTTACCTCTTTAGACGTAATCATATTTTCATAAGAGTAAATAGTCTCTCTAATTTTTCTGGTCAACTTTAATAATCCTATGCTTACTCCTTCATCTTTCTCTTCTGCCCTCTTATCTAGTTTCCCAAAGCTTGCATGATCATCCTTTGTCCTTCAGCCTGGCTTATACTTTATTTCTTTTCAGTTGTCTCTCTTCTATCCATTATCTTTCGTAAATTTCCCCACCACAGAGTAAAACCACTCTGCCAAGAGAAAGCACTGCATACAAGCTCCCAATTGACAGTTATGTTATATAACTGTAGATTTTTCTTTCTATGGTTAAAGGTACAAAATTAATAGTTACCATAGTTTGTCAGTTTTTTAACTAGGCTTGATGCTACTGTTAGTGCTAATTATATAACTTTAACTAGGATGTCATATCTGCTTTAAGCAGTTTTCACTTCTGTAACCATACTGTGAAGTTATGGAGTAATAACCTAACCACACCCCAGCACCAAAGGACTTGGGACTGAGCCAAACAGGTACCAACAGCTCACTTTTAATTAATTGGAAAGGTAAGATCTTGGGACAGACACAAACCAAGAACTTCCTACACAAAGAAGATATCTCTAAAGAACAAACCTTGCCTAGAAAGGCCTTGATACTAGTGATAAAGCTACATACTACAAAAATGTGCAAGGATCAACACAGAAAACAAAATAAACATTTTTGAAATAGAAAATGACAAGGTGCAGAAGCAAAATGCAACCTCAGACCTCCAGACGAGATCTAGGAGACAATAAGATAGAGGAAAATGGAAGACACACACTTGACATTTCTGAAATAATAGCAACCAAAGTAAAGAAGCAAATCCATGAGGCCATAGAGGAAATCAGATCAGGAATAAACTCTCAGGTAAAAAAAGGAGTGGCAACATTTATAAAGGAATTGCTCAGCAAATCTAGAGTAGAGACAGACTGAAAAATAAATGATGATAGGAAGAGGATGGAAACCATGAATGATCAATATAAGAAAGAAATAGAATGCATGAAGTGGAGTCAGAGAGATATCCAGTAAATGAAAAGTTCCATTGAAAGCTGGCAAAACTACTTGAATGAAAATAAAGACAGACTTTCAGACCTAGAAGACAGGATTATGACTAGTGATCATGAAAGGAAAGATCTCTTAAAAATAACCAAAGATCAGGAAATAACAATTTAACAGCTGGACAACACAAAGAAAAGTAATTTAAGAATATTTGGTGTCAGTGAAAAGGCAGGAGTCAACACAAATGACATAAAAAAACTATTTGCAGAAGTAATAGCAGAAAATTTCCCAAGCATGAGAAAAGAATTAGACATACAGATAAATGAGGCATATGGCTCCACTTAGCCATAACAAAAATAAATCTACGTCTGGACATATAATAATCAAGATTCCAGAAATTCAGCACTAAAACAGACTATTAAAAGCTGTTAGAGAAAAGAAATAGATCAACCATAAAGAAAGCCCATCAGTATCACAGGACACTTCTCAACACAAACCCTCAAGTCAAGAAGAGCAGGGAGTGAAGTATTACAAGTCCTGAAAGAAAAAAATTTCCAACCCAGAATGATGTACCTTGCAAAACTATCTTTCAGAAATAATGGAGAAATGATACTGTCACAACAAAGAACACCTGAAGAAATTCATGACCATGAAACCAACACTACAGATTTTTTGACAGAGAAAAAAATGAGTACAATTCCAAAAACAACAACAGAAAGAAACCACCAAGCAGGGCAAGTAATTAAACAGATGGGAAAAGTAGGGAACCAACAGTAGGAAAATAACATGACAAAAATAAGTCAGTATATATCAGTTGTAACCATCAATGTAAATGGCCTCAATTCACCAATCAAAAGAAACAGACTGGCAGAATGGACCAAGAAACAAGATCCAACAATATGCTGTAGATATTTAACTGAAAAGAAACACATTTAACTGAAAAGAAATTCATAGACTGAAAGTCAAAGAATGGAAAACAATATTGAATGCAACAGGAACACAGAAAAAAGCAAAGTTAGCTACTCTATTTGCAGACAACCTGAACTTCAAACCAAGAATGATCAAGAGATAAAAATGGTCACTAAATACGTGTTAGGGAAAAACTTTGAGAAGAGGAAATAACAATCATAAATATGTATGCAACAAATATGGGCGCATCCATCTATATAAGGCAAATACCAATAGACATGAAAAATCAAATGAGCACAGTTGTAATGGGGGACCTTAATACCCCACTGTCACAAATAGATCAATCAGACAAGTAATCATCAAAGAAATATCAACTGAAACAAACCTATGAACAAATGGATTTCATAGATGTTTGCAGTGTATTTCACCCAACAACATCAAAACACACATTCTTCTCAGCTGCTAATGGGATGTTCTCTAAAATAGACCATTTATTAGCCCACAGAACATGCTTAAGTAAATGCAAAGAATTGAAATTATCCCAGGCATATTATGTGATCATAGTACAGTGGAATTGGAAATTATTGGAAAAGAAACCACAAAAACTCCACAAACACATGGAAATTAACATCCTCCTAAACAACAAATGGTTACAGATGAAATTAAAGAAGAAATTAAATAATATCTACATTTAAATGAAAATGCAGATACAACATACCAGAATATGTGGGACATAATGAAAGCAGTCCTAAGAGGGAAATTTACAGAGGTGAGTTGTCACGTCAGAAAAACAGAATGAGCACAAATAAACAACCTAATGCTGCACTGCAAGCTTGTAGAAATAGAAGAGCAAGTCAAGCCCAAAGCCCATAGAAGAGAGGAAATCATAAAGATCAGAGCAGAAATTAATACAATTGAAACTAAGAAAACAATACAAAGAATTAATGAATCAAAGAGTTGGTTCTTTGAAAGAATAAGTAAAATTGATAAACCCTTAGCCAATCTTATCAAAAAAAGGAAAGAAAAGACTCATTCATGCAATAAGGAATGAAATGTATGAAACTATTACAGATCCTGTGGAAATTCGGAAGATCATCAATACCTACTTTGAAAATCTTTACTCTCATAGGATGGAAAACAGAGTAGAAGTGGACAGATTCCTAGGTACATATAAGTTATTAAACCTGAGTCAAGATGATATAAAAATTCTGAATAACCCAGTATCAGTCAATGAAACTGAAAATATAATTAAAAACTCACAAAAGAAAGCCCAGGTTTTGATGCATTCACTGCTAAATTCTACGAGAAATTTAGAGAAGAGTTAATACCAATTCTCCTCATTTGAGAAATGCATATTAAAACAACAGTGAGATTTCATCACACCCAAGAAAGAATGGCTATCATTAAGAAATCAACCAATAACAAATGCTGGAGGGGCTGTGGGGGAAAAGGAACTGTTCTCCACTGTTGGTGGGAGTGTAGACTGGTGCAGTCCCTGTGGAAATGAGTCTGGAGATTCCTCAAAAAGCTAGGATTAGCTGTCCCATTCCACCCAGCTGTTCCCTTTCTGAGTATCTTCCAAGATGAATTAAAAACATCATACCACAATGATATATATTCACCCATATTTATGGCAGTACAATTCTTCATAGCTCAATCTTGGAAACAACCCAAATGTCCATCAGCTGAGGGTTGGATAAAATAAATGTGGCCTTTTTATACAATGGAGTACTAGTCAGCCATGAAGAAGTATAAACTTGAGACTTTTATAGGTAAATGGATGCAACTAAAGGTCATACTCATAAGTGAAGTAAATCAGACTCACATGTGTAAATACCATATTGTCTCCCAGGTGAGAGAAAATGAAAGACTAAATAAATTCTGACATGTAAAATAGATATTGTGAAATGGGAAGAAATTTTTCAAAAGGGAAAAGGAACTAGTATGGGTTCAAGGGGAAAGGACAGTAGGGAAAAGGGGAAAAATACAAGTCAGTTATACCATTTCTTAGTTCATCAAAATGGAAGGTTTGAGCTAATATCCATTGGAGAAATTCTTATGCTCATACTTATACCGTGAGCAACTACTTTAAAGATAACATGTAATGTATTAACTTTTCTGATCTTCCTCTTATTTTGTTATGAAATTTTGTTTTACCTTTTTTCCATAAAATAAAAAATAAATAAATACATGGAGTATAATATTGTATTTATTTTAGACTCTGTCAGTCATGCAGTCTTGTAGAAATGCTCAGTTCTGTGGTCGACAGTACACAAATAAGTGAGGATGGCTGTATTTCAGTGGAACTTTTATTTAGAAAACACAAGTGGTGATCTGCATTTAGCCTGTGAGCCAACTTGTTGACCCCAGGTCTAGAGCATAATTTTCCCCTTGGGTACATGGAAAAATTCTTGTTTAGAGTTGTTAAATGCTGTGGCTGTTGTTTAGGTTTCTTTCTTTCTTTTTCCTTTTTTTTTAGATTTTATTACCTGCCAGGTCTTTCGTGTCTCTTAAACCTACAAAAAAAAATTTGGTTGCTACTAACAACCACTGCAGGGAGCCCCTTCCCTTTAGCCTAAGCAAAATTGGCTGCTGGAGAGTGCAGGAGAATGGGTGAAAAAAGTGACGGGGAGCAAGTGTGATGGCAAGAAATACGCTAGGATTTCTTCTGCTTAGATTTGAGTTTTATTGCTGAAATATCATTCTGGAATGCCACGCATGTGTTGGTGTGTAAATGTGCAGCATGTGTGTGCATGTGCACATGTTACAATTTGCTCTTACTCTTTGTTTCCAATTTAATAATTTGAGGTGCATTTTAAGTATAGTATCTTAACGGTACATTCTCAGCTAATGTATCTTATTTTATTAGGAATTTAGAATCTTTGTCTTTATTTTCCTACCCAGAAGCAACTGCTGTGTGATCTAGTTGGGATTTCCCGCTCCTCCACCTGTGATGTGCTAAAGGAAGCTGTCCTTAGGAAACTGGGCGGGGACAGCACTCAGCTGGAAGCTGCTGAAGGGTAGGCATCCATCACTCCGTCTGGAGTAAAGTCCATCGGGTCCAGGATTACTTGGTCCTTTCTAGTCAAAGGAAGGTCCAAATACAATGCAACCTTGAATTCTACATATTTTAATTCTTTTATCATTCTTTTCCCTTCTTCACCTTTTCCACTCCCCTCCATTTTCTATTGCCTTTTATTTTACCCTTTAATTTATTTACCCTTTGAGTTTCTCATGTAAGAGAACATATATGTTAATTTAAGCTTATGTTCATGATTTATTTCATACAACATTGTGGTCTCAAGATGGATCCATTTTCCTACAGATGACTCAAATTTATCTTTCATCATGAGAAAATAGTATTCTAATGTTTATTAATAGCACATTTCTTTATTGATTCATCTATTGATGCACATATATTGTACTGCTATAAAGATGGGTATGCATGTACTGCTATGATATGGTATTTTCTAACCCTTCAGGGAAGACACCTAGAAAGAGGAGAGCTGGGTCAAATGGGATTTCTTGGTTTAGTTTTTTGAGGAATGTTTGTACTGATTTTCTTAGTGGCTGTACTAGTTTACATTCCCACCAGCTATGTTGAAGGGCTGCTTTTTCTAGGAGGCCTCTAGTGTTTGGTATTATTTGATTTCTTGATGGTGGCTTTTCTTTCTGTAGTAAGATGGAATCTCAGTGTACCACAATAATGTAATTAGTAGCAAACATGTACTAATAAAAATAAAAATTTTAAAAAGGTAAAATTCCACAGGCCCTTTGCTGCTTCCCTAATGAGAACATGTGCAGGACGTAATTAACGCAGCCGCCTCTGCGCTTTTCAGGTTGGGCTTGCTTGGAGATGAACAGGTCCCACAGGCGGAGTCCATCGTGGATGCGCTGTCCAAGCATTTGGCCTTGAAACTCTCCTATGGTAGGCTATGGAGTCATCAGATAGAGTCAGTAAACCAGAGGATTAATTGGAGAGCTGGAGCCAAGCATCTGGAGCCAGAGGAAAAATATGAGACTTACTTAAGAAAGAAGGAATTTGGGGCCAACTGAGGTGGCACACATCTGCAATCCTAGCTGTTTGGGAGCCTGAAATGGAGGATTCAGAATTCAAAGCCAGCCTGGGCAACTTAAGACTTTATCTCAAGATAAAATTAAAATGGGCAGGACCTGTTACTCAGCAGTGGAGCGCTTGTCTACCATGCAGGAGGCCTTGAGTTCAATTTCCAGTGCTGGGAATGGGACTGGGAGTAGGGGTAAGGGAGTGAACTTGGGTACTTGGAAAAGAAAGAGAATGTTTTGCTTTCAGTTTATGAGAAATGTGCCAGAAGAGCATGTCTGGGAGAGCTGTGTGATCTCTACAGCTGTGACCTTGTGACTGTAGTCAGGCTTTACTGATGCTGCTGCAGACAAAGGATGTGATCAAATTTTTAATTCCCTTATCTCTTTTCACTTGGCATTTGATTTAAAAGCAGTGTAGATAGCTGTCTGGTGACCACTTATAATGGGAAGGGAAATTTGTGAGAGCAGAGAGATAGGCAAGAGATCAAATACAATATTTGAGTTATCATGATAGTGGCATTAAAAAATATCTTTTTTTTTTTAAATTTTAAGGCCCTAAGGAAAAAGATATGATTGTGATGAGAGACAGCTTTGGTATCAGACACCCTTCTGGACATTTAGAAAACAAAACTATTGATCTTGTGGTTTATGGAGACTTCAACGGCTTTTCAGCAATGGCTAAAACTGTGGGGCTACCCACAGCCATGGCAGCCAAAATGTTGCTTGATGGTAAGTTCTGTTCCCCTGAGGCCTGATCTGTGCCCATGTCTACACTTCAGGTCATTTAATGCCTGGACATCAGATAATGAGTCGTTAAGCATAACACTGGCATCGATTAAAAGTGAGCTGTCTTTGAAGATACCTGACCCGGAGAAGCCCTGCATTGAGCAGAGTTAGACCTGATTTCCGCCCAGAGCGGTCACAGGAGAGCTGAGTGGCACTGAGAGGCAAGTCACTCAGCGCCTCTGAGCCAGTTTCCTCATCTTGAAGTTGGATATTGTCATCCCTAACTCCTAATGTCGTATGACACTTCCATGCATGTTATGTGAAGCTGCCACATGTCCACATAAAGGGGCCAGCAGGGAATGTTAACTCCATTCTTCCCTGCCTTGTTTTTGATTTTGGGGAGAGCAGCTCTTAAACAGCAGAGAATATTTACTTAATAATATGGGCCATGTCTTACATCTTTTCATATCTCAGCTTATTAGCAGTAAATAAATTCTGCAGATTACAAATGCTCCTGAATAGACACCGGAGCTACATCCCAATACATTCATTATACATTAAAATTCTCTTAAGTTGAAAATGCATTGGATACATCTAAGCTACTGAACCTCATAACTTAGCAGCATAGTACCCTGCACACCGGGATGTCCAAATGTTAGGCTTGCAGGGCCTCATTGAGTGAAGAGAAGTTGTCTTGCGCACATATAAAATATATAATGTAGTTAATGTAGGTGAGCAACAAAATCTCATTTAATTGTAAATATTTTTGTTATACCTTTTAAAATAAAAGCCCAAGTTTAGTAATTAAATAAGAAAACTTACATATCTGCATAGAACAATAAAATCCCATCCTCAAGGCGCGCACACGTGGAGGCAGGTAAAAATATTGCTCAGTAACTGCTGTGTTTCTGTCACCATGGTCACACAGTTAGCAGCACACTGTCCCCTCTCCTAAGCAGTGTTTCCTTGCTGCCTCCACGGTCCCACTCTAGTATCTTGCAATGGAGTCATGAAAAGTGAAGCTAAAAAAAATCATATCATAAGATGAAGCTGACTTTCGCGGGGCCGTATTGCTAGCTGTCCAGAGCTACATGCAGGCTGCAGGCCACAGGTTGGACACATGTGATGCAGGATGTGGGTTGTTTACTCTCATGACCTCATCCCGACTGGGAGCTGCGGCTTACTGCCAGCACTGCGAGAGAGTATCATGTGGCATATTAATAGCCTGGAAATGAGCAAAACTCTAAGGACAATTTATATTGAGAGAATATTGCTTTTACACTATGGACTGGTGGCTACATTACAGATACATATGTACATACATGTACAATCAATAAGCATTTTTATGAAAATAATACCTCACCTGGCCCTTGTGAATGAAGGGAGTGGAAAACCTGTAAATGAAATAATGAGGAAATATATGTATAATAGCATATTAAGCAATGTGAAGTTAAACTGCCTACCACATTTTTGGGGAATCAGGACGAAGAAAGAGTCAGCACACTCCTTACAGAAAGTGCCTAGACCTAACTGTTAAGCCATCCTAACAGGTGCCCGTGTCCAAATAATCAGATTGCATTCAATTCCTTCTGGTAGGAATTGATGCAGTTAAAGGGACAAATTTTGCCACTGTCCTTAAGGTCAGCGGTGCTTTTAAGTCCAAATTAACCCTTCTCCTTCCAGAGCACTCAGTAATTATGTAGTAGATGGCATTTAAGCAAATATTTAACGCCCAGCCCTCCACCAATTTATTGCTTCTGCGTTTGCTGCTGGGGTGACCCTTTCTCTGGAGAGATTCTTGCTGGAAGAATGAACCTTTAGGACCGCTTTAAAATGATACACTTTCATTTTCTTCCAGGTGAAATTGAAGCCAAAGGCCTGATGGGCCCCTTTTCCAAAGAGATCTATGGGCCAATATTGGAGCGGATTAAAGAAGAAGGCATTGTATATACTACACAGAGCACAATCAATTAGTTTTTTTTTTGTTGTCATTGTTTTATCTTCCTAGGCAACACAGTTCTCAATATTTGTGTGACAAACAATCTTGTTATTATACTATTTTATAAAGTGTAATAACATGCATTTTGATTAAGTCAGTACAGTGATGTTTTAGAAATATAAATCTCTATTTTAAAATGAAAACATTTGGAATAAGAGATGCCAGTAACTAACAGAGAACTTTAATAATACTTCTGCCGTGTATTTTTCCATATGTTTGTAGAAGTGATAGTGATTATACTGTTTGTTAATTTACTGTAGCTCTTTTCTTACAAGAATATATTTTCCTGCAGTCAGCAAATGAAACTTTAATGTTTTGGTCAGAAAAAATACCTCATATAGTTATATTTTACTAGTTTTCAAGTTGTTTCAGACCTTTAGATTACTTATCTACAAACTTCCGCAAAAATACTATTTTATACTTTTTAAAAAGTTATGATGTATTTAGTAAATAGCTTTTCAGAAAATTTTTCTTGAATATTTGGAAAAGGGAATAGATGAGATAAAATCACAATCCACATGAACCCTTCATTAGGTAGAGAAAAAGGATATAACAAAATCCAACATCCTTTCCTGATAAAAAACTCAACAATCTAGGAACAGAAGGGAACTTCTCCAACTGGATAAAAGACATCTATGAAGATTTAACAGCTTGTATTGCTTAATGGCAAAGGGCCGAATTAGTTTCCCTAACATTAGCAACAATATAAGGATGTCTTCTCATTACTACTATTCAACCTGTATTAGAGGGTTGAACTAGGGCAGTAATTCAAGAAAATAAAAGTAATCTAGACTGGAAAGGAAGACATAAAATTCTGTTTACAGATAACATGTTCTTAGGCATGACAATCTATAGAAAAATCCAATCTGTAGAAAAATCCAAAGGCATACTCAAAACAAACGATTATAATTAATAAAGAAGCAGCAACATTACAGAATACAAAAGTGACATACAGAGTTTTATTTTCTTTCTATAAAGTATTAATGAATGAACTAAAAATGATATTCAGAAAATAATTCTTTTTTTTTTTTTTTTTTTTTTTTTGGTTTTTCTCCAGTACCGGGAACCAAACTCATGACCTTGTGCTTGCCAGGCAGGCGCTTTTGCCACTGAGCTAAATCCCCAGCCTCCAGAAAATAATTCTTAATAGCATTACAAAGAATAAAATAGTCATATAATTGAGAATCCAGAGATAACAATCACATTTATGGCTAATTGCTTTTCTAAAAAGATGCTAAGAAAATTAAATAGAGGGAAATAATCTTTTTTATCAAATGGTGTTTGGAAACATGAATATCTACATACAAATAATTAAATTGGGCCCCTACTTCATACCAAACATAGAAATTAACTAAAAATGGCCTTAATACCTAAGTCTTATATTTGCCTAACACTATAAAAATCTTAGAAGAAAGCATGGGCATAAATCTTCACAGCCTTGTATTGTGTAATAGAATCTTAAATAAAGGGCAATAAAAACAAAAATGGTGAAGGAAAAAATAAATTGGACATAATGAAAATTAAAGACTTTTGTGCTTCCAAGGCCACTATCAAGAAAACAAAACCCCACAAAATAAGGGAAAATTTTTATAAATCATATGTCTGGTTGGAGAGGAACATGTGTCTAGAATATATAAAAACTGTTGAGGCCAGGGATGTAGCTCAGTGATGCAGTGCCTGCCTGGCAAGCATGAGGTCCTGAGTTGATTTCCAGTATCAAGAAAATGTTATAAGTCAATAATAAGAGATAACCCAACTTAAAAATGGGCAAAAAGATTTGAGTTAACGGTTCTCCGAAGATATACAAAAAGCCAATAGGCATGCAGAATGATGCTCAACATCATTAGCCATCAGGAAATGCAAATCAAACTACAATGAGATACACTTTATAACCCTGTAGAATGGCTGTAACAAAATAGATAACAACAAGTGCTGGTGAGAATGCAAAAGCGTTGAAACTTTCCAACACTGCTGGTGCATAACCAAGGTCAGTGAAAGGAGGTCTACACAAAAACTACACAAATGTTTATAGCACCATTATTCATAACAGCCAAAAACTGATGCAACTCAAGTGCCTCTCAACTAATAAATGAATTCACAAAATATGTTATATCTATACAATAATTAAATATATTCTTCAGATAAAAGGATGATAAAAGCATTGGAGTTCTGTGCTACAGGTGCTATATTAAATATATATATAATTATATATATTATCCAGCAATAAAAAAATGAAATGCCAACATATGCTATACTATAGATGACAATTACAAACATGCTAGGTGAAAGGAACCAGACACAGAAGGCCACATATTGTATGATTTCACTCATATGAAATGCCAGAACAAGCAAAGCTATGAATAAAAGAAGATTAGAGGTTACTTATGGTTGGGAGTAAATGGATCAACTGCTAATGAGCATGGCATTTCTTTTGCGAGTAATAAAAATATTGTAGAATTGATCTTAGTAATGGTGGCACAGCTCCATACTCTATCCTAGAAACCACTGAATTATATACTTTGAATGTGTGAACTGTGCAGAAGTAAATTATATTTCAAATTGTTATAAAAAACTGAATTTTAAGAGGACTTTATCATTTCCTTTGTTGTGGGATATACTCTGCTTTTAAAGATATAAATCAGTAATCTGTCTGACTTTCACAAACCATACTTTCATCCTTATATATGAAACTGATTCTGCCTTTGAGATAAGCAGGTATTATACATGGGGTATATGACAATTGAGAAAACATCTTCTGTGCTCTTTGAAAAGAAATGAAACTGGTTAAGGCCTTGCTCCTACCCATCACAAATAATATATGGAGATCAGGAATTCATTTTTAAACAAAGACAGTTCTATTATAATTTTTAATCATAACACAATCATATAGAAAATACAATTTTGGCACATTGATTCTACCTCCAATTTATAATGCCTGCCTTCCTGTTTGGGAGAGTACCAAGACTGAGTGGGAGCTGGAGAATGAGAGTCTTGGGGATAGGGCAGCCTGTTGGGCTCTCAGTGTAACTAATGGCTTTGGGCTGTAAGGTAACAATGAGGGATAAAGGGTGTGTGATTGATGAGTTGATCTAATGTCTGTGTTGGTGGTGGTGATGGAAAAGGAAATGTCAGTAAACTTGAATAAAACCAGATAAAACCAAACACTACACGGGCTTTCAATAAGATTTTTTTCTGCAGAAATTTCAATTACAAAGGTGGTGGTGGTAGAGCATCGGGATGAGTGAGTTATAAACTTAAGGCTCTATCGTACTTCAGCATTTTTTCTCTGTGAAGGACCAGATATTAAACATTTTAGGTTTTGTGGTCTAAGGGTGTCACAACTATTCATTTCTACGTTTGTAGTGTAGGAGCAGTCATAGACAATACATAAATGAATGAACATGGCTGTGCGCTAATACAAGTTCATTTGCAAAAACACAACTTGGGTAACTTGGCTTTCAAGACAAGGTGTGGACGCCCAGTCTATTTTTGTAGACTTAATGTTCACAGCTTTGTGGCCTCTTTTGGCCTCTTACAGATCATATAAATAAGGTATTTGTGTTGTCTGGGTTTCCACACTACATGTAGTGTGGTTGGATCTACAGCACAGTAGCTGTTTCTCTCTCCATAAAGCATAAATAATAGTAACTCATAAGATGGTTATAAAAGTTAATATTAGGAAAAATACCCGACACCTACTAGATCCTCAGAAACATTAATGTTATTCCCTCTTTTGCAAGAACATTTTGGTCTGAAGTGTAGTTAAAGCTAATGAGATTTTAGCTTTGGGATCCCCGCCCCCCAATCTATGGGTACCTTTGGAAGATGCCTCAAATATCCATGCTGCTCATTCAAGCAACAGATCTATCAGCTTCACAATGAAAATCTTAAGAGTGATGTAGAGGTGAAAGGACCACAACAGTCATTTGGTTACAGAAAAGTAAAATATGCTTCACAAAGTTAAATGAATTGCCTGAGGTAAGAAGACTTGATATTGAATTTGATCATTTGAAGACACTCAAAATACTTGATAAGATTTTGGACCTGCCTGATTTACAAACTACCTTTTAGGATGGGCTACTTATTTTGGGCATACCTAGCCCATATAGAACTTTTTTGAGATTTAGAGAAGCCATTCTTTGATCAGTCATTCCTTGATCAATCCTTGATCACTTTTCCTTAAAAATTACCCCCAAAATATATATATATATATTTTTTGGTTTTTCTCCGGTACTGGGAACTGAACTCACGACCTTACTTGCCAGGCAGGTGCTTTGCCGCTGAGCTAAATCCCCAGCCCCCCCCAAAATATTTAGTTTATTAAAGCAAAACAATTTACTACATCCTGATGGAAAGTTGTCAGGATAAGCATAGAAATCTTCAATTCCTGATAGAATATCTTAGATACTGTGCACAACTTACAGTTATGCAAAGTCTTGTACTTTATTTTGTGGAGTTTTAGCTTCTCAAATGATGAGTTACATGTATTTGTAGATTGTTTGCAGGGTAACCTCACTGACGAGGCCTGAGTCTTGTGGAAAGGATCCGGTGAGAAAACCTGGCTGTTCGGGAGCAGTATGTGCCGTCACAGATCACTCACCCAGTCCCTGTCTATCCAGTTTCGTTTTCACATTCATTCTTACTGTCTGCTACCAAGCAAGAATTAAAAAACTAGCAAGAATTACAAAGAGTCCTCCACTGTTAGGTTAGGAGGTTGCATCCCTCCAGTTTAAATTGTTGGTGCAGTTCTGTAGTGCTTTCCTGTTTTATGTTGATTGGTAATGTGTACCACATGACTGGGTAACAAATTCATAAACCCTGGGACTCTTACTTACAGCTGGAGAGACCCATGAGGCTTCTGTGAAACTACTGTCATCTCTAATTAACTGAAGAGTGTTCAAGGCTGTTGCCAAGCATGACTGCCTAGACACACTGTACTTGGCTCCAATAATCTTGAGGTCATTTCTTAGCCTGGTTCATGGTGATGCTGGCACGGGCTAAACAAGCCCAGAAGCCCCAGTAAAGAAGAACAGGCTTTGGAGTTAGTAAACTTTTGAAAAAAGATTATTCTCTTTAGGTTGAAAGAAATACTGAAAAAAGTAGGAGTCAAATGAGAGATAGCAACAAAACTGGAATAGGTGCTGTAAAACATGGGATGATCAAGAGAAAAGATGGGAGAATAGCAACTCACAGGGAGTTTGGATTGTTAAAATGTCCTAGTTATGTTAATATCTGCCTGGCCCAGTGTTACTGTTTGTTTTATGAACTATGAAATTTAACATCTAGCATTGGCTGAAATAAGCAAGTGGTTCAATGTGTAAAATGTTAATGGAGATAACGGTCTTCTGCAGCTTTTTATTCAACTGTCCAGATGTTAAATGTTGATGTTTTTCAGATTTCTTTCCTGGCTTCTAGTTTCCTTCTCTACACATACTTCCCCACCTTACATGCGCTCCACCCAGGGCTCTAAATATCATCCGTGTCCCTAGTGAATCCGAAACTCTCACCTGAGCTTCACATTGTACATGTTGCTGTCTACCAGAAATCCTTGTTTGGGTTTTCTAGACTCCTTAAAATCAATGTAGATTTAAGAGTTTACAGTATAAGCTAGTATTTTTATTTTTTTTTTATTTTTTATTTTTTGGTTTTTCTCCGGTACCGGGAACCGAACTCACGACCTTGTGCTTGCGAGGCAGGCGCTTTGCCGCTGAGCTAAATCCCCAGCCCCTAAGCTAGTATTTTTAAATGTGTTCACTCTAGGAACTTTTTCATCAACTAATTCCTCTACCTCATTACCCGTTTCAGGAAATGGCAACCAGTATTTTCCTGGGTGTGCTTCATATCCACTTGTGTTTAATACTCTGATTTTTTCCCGTTTCCCTGACTCGCACATGAAACAAATCAGGACTTATTCTTTTTCTCCATCGAATCCTTTGACTTTATCCATATCTTTTTAGCCATCTACAGCTAGCCTTGTTCATGTTGCTGCCGCATTTTATGGATTCGTTGCAGCACTTTATCTGGTTTCCTCCCCTTTGTAGTTAGGCCCCAGTGTGCATTCTCTTATTCCGGACATGTTAATCTCTCAAAACTACAAATATGTTATATTCCTTGCTTTCTGCTTAAAACCCCTCAGGCTTTTCCTCCTGTCTTCCATGATTTAGCTCAGCTTCCTTCTTGGATTCTTCAGGGCTCTGCATAAATGCAACGTCTGTGGATCATTTCGGTCCCATCTCGTGGTGTTACCTCCCTGCAAAATACTCAACTGCAGAACTTCCTTCACCTCCCTTGAGAGGGTCTTTCCTGTCTTTGACCCTGTTCTGATGATGTTTCTTTTACCTGTGTGTCTTTTAACACCTATCGTGGGATCTGGCATAGAAAAAATTTGTGTGTGTGTGTGCGCATGTGCACATAAATGTGTGTAAATGGCAGAACAGTATTGACACTTTTAAAGCCTATGTAGCCATGGTGAGAGGGTGTGATCAAAGTGGAAGTGAAAATTACAGAAAGTTCTTGAAGGCTTTGTTTGTGGGTAAGGCTGCTTCAGCTTATTTTAAGCACTGGTTGTTAATGCTCATGAGGCACATCCTCTTCATTACTTCTTAGAGATCTTGTTGACATTTCCCCAAAGCACAAGTGTGGGTAAACAACCTCAGCTTGTGATATCTGAGTTAGCCCCAACCAGTGAAATCACTGTGATAAAAATTGATACAATTCATGACGAACAGGGGGCTGACAGGATTAGTTTTGTGCTTCTAAAAGATTTACTGTGCTGCAGTGTTGAGAATGAGTAAGGGAAGGACAAGAGGAAGGTGTATTTGGAAGCTACAGCAGCAGTACATGAAAGAGAAGATACTTGAAAAATAATGAGTGATCACTACAGCATCTTAACAATTCTGGTATACATTGCTGAATTAGTTTTCTAAACAAAAAGAAAACATCCTACGTATTGTAATGAGAAAGGCATATGAGGCAGTAAGACCAAGAGCTCGCACTCTCAAGTGGGGCCACCGGGCTGGGAAGCTAGAATGAGAAGGTGTAGCTCTTACTGCTAAAATACCAGTACTAGATAGCGCAACTTGCATAAATATCATTATCTCCATATCCTTGCTCATCAGTGGGAGCTAAGAGGACAGAAAGATGGCCTCTGCTCATTTCAGTCTTCTAAATCCTGTAAGGGCAGCTGCAAGGTGGCCCACAGGTCAGAAACCATGAGTAAATATATAGTAAGTGATTTATTATTACATTACAATTCATAGTAGAATAGTATTAGTTATCTTCAGTCTTAGTAGTTCCCAATATGACAATCCTAGTTGCAGAAAAATCTGAGCAACATATTTGAAAAGTTTTTAGGTTTTGAAGTATAAGAAATACTCTAGCTACTATAACTAACAAACTACCTCCAAATGCAATGGCTTAAAACAGTGGCTTAAAACCTGCAATTTGGGGATAATTCAGTGTGAACAGCTTGTCCCTGCTCCTTACAGTGCCGCCTGCAGTCTGTTGACTGCAAGGAAGCTGGAGAATCTACTTCAAGATCTCTGGTTTGTGTAGGTAACTGGTTAGTTCAGCCTGTCAGCTGGGTAATGGGTCAAAACCTTGGTATGTTTCCACAAGGACCTTTCCAGGGCTATCAGGGTTGTGTCACAGAATGGCTGTGCTGTTCCAACAGAGAGCATCCCAGGAGAACCAGAATGGATACTGTGGTGGATTGACAGCCGGTGTCCAACTTGTAACCCCTGGAGGAACTGAGTAAATGTGGTACTAGGTGTGCGAGGCCCACCTGGGGATTGTTGCCAGCAGCATAAGAAGCAAAACTGGAAAAGAAGAAGTGAGGCTGTTGGGAGCTGATAGAAGCTGTTGGGAGCCTGTTGGAAGTGGAGAGAAGCTGTAAAGAGCTGTTGGTTTTCTTGGAGGACTTATCATGCTGGCTTTCCTGATGAACTTGGCTGTTTTCATCCTCTGAGGAGCTTGAGGCCTTATTGTTATTGAAAATGGCTTTGGTCCACTTTGAGGGAGCTCTGGTCCTCACTTTTGAGCATTGCTTCCTGGCTCTGGAGGGGAAGATGGTGCACTGCTCAATGTCCTGGAGAAGCTTGTCGCATTGGCTTTCCTAATGGGAAATAGGCTGTCCTGATCATTGGAGGAGCTCGGGACCTCACTGCTGCTGAGGATGGCTGTGGTACTTTTGGGGGAGCTCTGGTTCTTACTTTGAGCGTCACTTCCTGGCTCCAGTGCAGAACCCTCAGCCTGCTAGCACAGATCCTTCATCCTCTGGCACAGACTTTCTGGGTTCCACCAGTGACCTTTGGGCCTTCCCAGTGCAGATCCGTGAAACTGGCCTGCATGAGATATTGTTATGGGCTCTGGGCCTCCAGTTGGACTTGTGGGAGGCATTGTTATGAGCTCTAGGTCTTCAGCTAGACTCATGCAGGACATTATTGTGGGATCCAGGCCTTCAGCTGGATTCTTGGTTTATGTTGTGTGGACAGATTTCCTGCACTCTGTTATATAAGATTCTTTGGATGACTATTATAAACAATCTTATAAAGTATGTGTCCTGTATATTGTATGTTTCCCCTTGCAAAATAACCCCAAACCACTACAGATACTTTTTGTGACTTGGCCTCGGAAGTCACCTAGTTACAAGTCTGCCCAGATGCTAGAGGAGGGACCAAAGGCTCCATTTATCAATGGGATGAATGCAAAGAATCACATACAAGATGAAAGATATTGTCAGGCTATTTTAAGAGAATGCAGTTTTCTATAGGAAGGCTCCCTATAGGGAGTATAACAAGTAGGTGGATTCTGTGACTACACAGTAATGACCCCATTTATCAATCTTTCTCAGTGGCTTTATCAGTCTTTCCTCAGTGGCCTTAATTATTTTTTAAGCATTTCATTTTTTTTCTCCAAGTGGTTCATTGAGCCTTTCAGTGCATTCCCTTGGGCTTCAAATTAGAATGCCACATACACAAAGTGAGGACCACTTTTAATTTCACAATCCCATAAAACCCAAGAAATGCATAATTTAAACCTATGTCTTATAAAACACTTGTGATAAAGATATAGTAAGAAATGTTGCAATTTTAGTATTTTAGCATTAAGAACCTTAATGCTGATTGTTTTCAATGCAAAGCTTCATTAAATAAGTCAACCAGGCTAAAAGTTAGTTGTGTTGGTTCATCTCCCTGTAAATAACCCAGAATTAAGGCAACTCTGCTAGAATTGAAGTGACACAGTAGGAATCTGAGTGTGGTAAGTAACATGTTAAAAATTGCAGAGAAAGTATTTTCAATTGGCATGTCTGGGAAGTTTTTTTTTTTTTAATTATTTTATATGAATAAGCTGTTGCCATAAAAGTCTCAGCAAGTATCATATCTGAACTATGATGGGATTTGTAGTTCTTTCAGATGTAGCAAAATGTATTATCTCATGTTTAATATTCACTCAAGTTTGTAAAACCACTCTCCATGATTTGAAATGGGAGATGCAGTGTGTAAAAGAAAATCTTTGTCAGTTGGATGAATTTACAAAAGTGCTATAAAAGAAAAACTAAGAATAGACATATTTTGTAGAAATTGATAAATTTAGTACATTGAAGAATATTACCTACAGAGTATTAGGAATCCAAAGACTGAACAAATATAAAATATAGTGTCAGAAAACAGAACATGCTCTAGAGAAAAATAAAGGAGAATAGAGATGATGTAGGCTTGGGAGGGAAAGGCAGGCTCACCTTCAGCTGGTACACACAGGACAGTCCCTTTCAAAAGTCAGTGCTAAATACTTCTGAATTTTGTCCTTGGGAGAAGGGATGCTACTTCAGTCAGGCCAGGAAAAGAATGCTGCCCTAAGAAGATACCATTTTAGCAGTATCCTGAAACAATGAGTAGAACAAACTATAGGATCTTAATACCCTGCCAGTGGAGGTACTGATGATGCAGTTCTTTTAGGAAGCGAAAGAGTATTAAGAGATGTAAAAATGTTCATGTGATGTGCTCCCCAAAAGACTTTAAGAATTAATTGGTCCTGAGGAACAATTGTAAACATGATAGCAGCTTTAAACTTGAAGAAATGTTTCTCATACTACTGTAATAGGAAGGAATTGAAAGAATTTAAACAGCTAATGTTAGGACAATGAACACAAGAATGATGTCCCATCTTCAGGAGAAAGATTTCTCTGCCTTGGCACTATTGATGTTTTGTGCTGGATGAATTTTTGTGGTGAGGACTGCCCTGTGTATTGTAGAATAGTTAGTAGTATCTCTGTCTTTAACCTAGAACTTGCCAGCAACCCTTCCTTCCCAGCTGTGATAATCAAAGATGTCTTCAAATATTGCCTAATGTTCCCTGGGTGGCAATATTGCCACTGGTTGGAAATCACTACCCTGGTTAGAATATATGCAAATTTGACAATGATTCACTCACTGATAAGTTATGTGTAATAAAATGCATGTGTAACAATATAAAAAGGATAAAAATGTATTTGCAATGAAGTCACAACTATGTAACAAAATACATCAAAATGTGTAGAAAAAAGGTGTGAATTTAAGAAACTAATGGATGAAACTTTAGTAATGGTGAAGATAAATGAGACTGATCTGAGTTGCTACAGTATTTTTATCTTTCTTATAATTGATTGCTGTCCAGAGTTAAGGTTTAGGAGATGAGAAAAGATTGCCATACTTGGACAGAAAATTTTTAAAAATTTGTTTCAGGATATATTCGTTAGAATTTGTCTGGACATGCTTAATTATCTTATGTGTTCCTTGAATAATTATTTTCTCTTACAATGCTCTCTAAGGTGAGTCACTAGTAAATAACCTAAAGGAAAAAAAGTCTGAGTCCCATTAAAAGCTATTTGTTCATGGGACAAAGGCTAAGTGAAGAGCACGCAAAATTATTATAAAACTAGGGCACTAGGAGATAAAGCTAGAAGAGTGATCAAAGAATGTAACATTAACCTGTGTCCTTCCTCCCCGAGAGAGTGAGAAAGAAGTACCTTACATTTTATTCCCCTGTAGAGAAGTACTTACGAACATTTTGGGATTTCTGGCATGCGACTGTTGGAGGTTTTTTTTTTTTTTTCCATATCTTTTCATAATAACTGCTTTAAAGCAAAGCTCTACAAAGACAGGGAGGCTAATTATTTTAGCTGTATTTTAAAGTTTAGAGGAAAATTTCCTGATATTGCTTGAAGAAAGTAGAGGGTCTCTGAAGTTTTGTTACCATGCATAGACTTTACAGTTGATGGAGATTGTTGGGCCCCATCCCTAAAGTTTCTGGGACTGTAGGTTCTTGAGTGGTAATCCTGGGTTTGTGTTTCTAACAAGTTCTCAGGTGCTTTGGGTGGGTTTGAGTGTATCCCCTAAAGCTGGAAGCTTGGTCCCCAGCATAGCAATGTGAGAAGGTTGTGGAACTTTCTACAGGTGGGGTTTGGTGCAAGGTAACTGGCTCACAGAGGCTGTTATAAGGGATCCATGTAGTTCTCATGGGCCCCATGTTTGTTCTTTTTTATTGGTACCAGGAATTGAACTCATGACCTCAGGCTTGCCAGGCAAGTGCTTATGCCACTGAGCTATATCCCCAGCGCCCCCCCCTCCCCCATGTTTGTTCTTGAGAGTTGCTGTAAGAATGGGCGTTCCCTGCTTTTTTACTTCTTGTCTGACCATGTACTTCTAGCCTCTTAACATAAATCCTCTCCACATCACCTACCATGGGATGTGTGGCTCTCACCAGAGGCTGAACTAATATGGAGCCATCTGATCTTGGACTTTTAGCCTCTATACACTATAAGCTAAACAACCCTCTTCATAAAGTTTTCAGATTCAGGCATTCGTTACAGGAAAAGAAAACAGATTAGAACTCAGGTTTTGCTGATTGTCTTGGAACCACATTTTCGGAGTACTGTTTAAGTGACACTTCTCTGGCTTTCTGCTCTGAGTCCTGAGCCAGGGTGGTGATGGTGGGGTCAGTGCTTTCTTTATTAGACAGTAGTACTGTAAAACATCCCTGGCTGAGGCAAGAGATGCCTTCTGGTACTAAAATCTGCTTGTTGCTAGTGATCCTGGGCTACACCACTTCAGTTCCCCATAGTTCTTGGATCCAACGATTTGCCTTAACCTGGTGCCTTTTCCACTTTATGATTTACAACCTCTTGGCCCTTGTCTATCTACCTGGTTTCCAACCCCTGCCTCAACTGACTTTTGCTTATAATGGAATCTCTGATAAATCTGCCTTCTTCTGACTCTCATCTTGGTTTTAAACCAAAGACCCCCACCATTTCTTGGTACAGGGTACCTTCAGTTCCTCCATCACGTTTGCCTAATTCTCTGTTTTAGTCTGTTGAAGCTGCTGCAACAAAATATCACATTCAGAGTGGTGCGTAGCAACAGATGTGTGTTTGTCACAGTCCTAGAAGCTGGGAAGTCCGAGAGCGATTTGCCAGCAGATTTGATGACAGGTAAGGGCTTGCTTTCCTCTAGATGGCTGTCTTCTTATTGTACTCTTGAGGGAGGGATCTCTCAGGCCTCCTTTCCATGCAGGTTAATCTCATTCATACAAGCTTTGCTTCTGACACCTAATATGCTCCTAAGGTCCCATCTCCTAATACTGCCACATGAGGGGTGAGATTTTAATATATAAATTAGGGGGAAACATGAATATTTTTACCATAGCACTCCTACAAGCTAAAAGAAATACATAATGATTCTATTTATTATGTAGTCAGGTGTAAATAATTTAATAGCAGGAGACTTTTACCATATCAGCACTTATTACTGTGTTCTCAAAAATGTAATATTTTGCACCACTGGGAACAATATGTGAACCACAGCTCTGTACTCCATTCTGCTCTGGCCTTCTTACAGGTCCATCATCCCTGTGGGACAATGTCTGTAGTTTTTCTGTCACGCATACCTCAGCATAACATTCCACAAGTAAACACAAATTTGATGGCAATATTTATATTTATGTTTGCAATTCCTTCGATAAAAACAATTTAAACAATGTTTGGTAAGGTGTTATTTTCATAAAAACATCTTGCGAAATGAATGTATTTCTATTTTCCACAAAAGTTAAAATTACATGCTTGAACAGAGTTAATCCCTTAGATAACACAATACTATATCAGAAGACTTGTAGAGTGAGATCAGGTAATGTACTATATCATTAAACTAAACAATTACACAGAACTAGAAAACTGACTCAGTAGTAAAATATAAAAAATCTACAATTATAAATATAAATTTGGTCCATGGAGACACTACAGCAGTATTTACAGTAAGTATCAGATTATTCCTACTTTAGGTGAATATCACAGTTGTAAAATGTTGAATATCATAGCAGACAAAATGGTTTATTTACAACCTACTATCTTAAAAGTTATATTTCTAGCAAACCCGATGATTGCTACAAGTACAGCTAAAAATCTGACACGCAAAACAACATTTTCTTTAGTTGGGAATTCCTAATAACTATAAATTGGAAACTTCTGTTAAAATCAGTATGAAAAAAATACCATAATTCCATTTTTAGAAATACTGTAAAATTCAGTCATTTTAGTTTAAACATAATAAGTGAATTACAGGAATCTTTCAAAAAGGCACACATTGTTAATGACGTAAATTTGGCAGCAAATTCCTATATTATGAAAGTTACTGTCACATGATGGAAAGTAGACAGAAAGAACTGGACTGATTTTCCTAATTTTAGAAGGCGGAAAACAATGCACAGATGTGTGGACCCCACCCTTGCCTGTGTTAAACTAAGGATTCTAAGCTCTCAGCTCTATTTCCATCAGGCAAAGCTGCACCATTACTGTCCAGGGAGGTGGACGGATTCTCTTCCTGCCTCGTACTGACGAGGCTGAGGACCACTTTGTAGAGAAACTGATACTGCTCCTAGAGAACAGAGAAAGAGGTTATAAGCAGGGAGCTCAGGGGAGACACAGACTTGAGACATGAAGGAGTATTTTTATAAACACTTTAGCACTGTTCATAGAAGGTTTTGTGCTAAGGGCTTTGTTAGACTCACCAGAGGTATATGATCTGTATTAATGTCTCCTGATTAAATTAGCTTTTAAGTTGACACATGTTCATTGACGTTTAAAATTTGCCCACATACATATGCCAGCTGTAAGTGCTCTGCTCTTACTTATTTCTTTCCTAGAATCCAAAGGTGATGTGGTAGAGTTCTGTCCACTTTGACACTAAGTATCTGTTACCTGCTCAACAATAAATTTCTTATTCTTCTTTCTGTAGTTGCTATGAAGTCCACTGGTTCTGTTTATGGACAAAGCTCCATAACAATCACTGCGCTGTTGCCCCAAAGACTCATGCAGAGTACAGTTCTCACAAAGATCCACAGGTTTCCAAAGATATTCACACTCTAATCAGTCTGCCCGGTCTTATGCTTTGCTTTGAGAAAAGTTGTGTGTACTGCTATGTTCACTTTATAAGGCCTTTAATTATAGACAGACAAGAAGCTGAAGGCAAACCAATAATTTCTACATCCAAGTTTCTCTTATTGTGATGTTTTCACAAGTTCCTCACTATCTTTCCAGTTCCTGTGGTTTTTTTTTTTTTTTTTTTTTTTTTCTGGTACCAGGAATCAAATTCAGGACCTTGCACTTGCCAGGCAGGCCCTTGTGCCACTGAGCTATATCCCTGGCCCTCCAGTTCCTGTTTCTACAATAATAAAAATCTCCCCAATTATTTTCAAAGTTGAGACTGGTTGCCAAATGTGCTGCATCTTTCCCTTGACTGCACACACCTCTGTCTCTTCTGAAGAGCTCAGGAACTGGCCATTTGTGAACTTCAAAAACAGAATTTGGCTTGAAAAAAAAGTGAACAGTTCCAACATTTAAGTCTTTGAGGTCTGTCTTCTGACTGTTCTCTGAGGCTAGGAAGAATCTGAATCTGAGGAGAATAAACATTTATTCTGCCAGGTAAGTCAGTTTGTTGGTACTTTTACTGAGGATATTTTGAAAAATTATAATAAATCATAAAAGACATGCACAGACCTAACATTTTTTATCTATCAACTTTCCAGAAGATGTGGGCTTGTAACTCAACTTGAAAACTAACTGAGTAGTGTAACAGTAAGAAAGCTCGGCTCATTGATTCATTACTTACAATGTCAGCAAAGACTCCTGGCCTCATCAGATTGATCATCTTGGCCACCTGGTAAACATCCACAGAATTTTCTTTTTCTAGTTGGTGCATAAGAGTTGTCAGAGCACAGAATGTTCCTGCCGTCACTCCTCCGTGCCTTGTAACCAAGGGAAGGGACAAAGACTCCATTCATATGTGTCAAACACTCACACTTGAAATTTACACAGCATACATCCTTGAAATTTTTTCAGGAGAAACACTGAAAATTTTAATGACTTCTCTTTCTTTACTGTTTCTGTGCATAGAAGTTTGGGTTAACTGGAAACATTGCTAAGTGTTCATGCTATTGCTAATGAAGTATAATGTACATACTATATAATTCTAGCATTTTTATGCATAACAGAAACAAAAAATCTAATGAGTAAAAGACTTCTTTCACGAAATAAAACAGGGGCTGGGGATTTAGCTCAGCGGCACAGGGCCTGTTTGGCAAGTGAAAGGTCGTAAGTTCAATTCCTGGTACCGGAAGGAAAACAAAAAACAAACAAACAAACAGGAAATAAAATATATATCAATTTTACTCCTTTCTCAAAAAGTCAATAACCGAGACCTATATCTCCAGTTAGTTCCTATAAAAATCCTGGTGGTGAATCACTGTCTCCTTGCACAAAGTTTTCTCAGCATTAAATGCCAGGGTAAATTCTTGGGACTATGCACCTGTCTTCTGTCTGCAACAGGAGCTTCAAGTAACGTAAAAAAATATCTGATGTTACCCATTTTGATAATCCACCCTAAGTCATCACAGTTGGCCCAAAGCACTTGGTGGTCTGAAAACAACAGAAATATACAGACACCCAGAGGATTCTTAGGTATACAAATAATGTAAAGTCTGAAACTTACTCATCATGAACAATCATAGGCCCATCCCTGTTGGCAGCTTCTTCTTTTATAATACTTATAAGTTCAAATGTTTTACTGATGGGACTGTCTGGATTCGGCCATTTGGGACACTGGAAATGCCTCACTTCAAGTACATAATCATCCTATGAGGAGAAGGAACAAATTAAGGATTTTAAAAGAATTGCATCATTGATGATAGGTAATAAAAGCCAGTGGTATGCATGAGTGAGCTGCACTCCTTCATGAGCAAGTGACAGTCCACCCTTCATTACAGATGGAAGAAATAACAGCAAAGGGACATTTCCCATGTGCAAATCTACTCAGCAGGACAAGATGTAGTTTCTTTATATTTCTAAAAATAAACTTTTTCTGTTGGTGTGTCATTTGAATGCTAACAAAGCATAAAAATATATATCAAAGTGAATGAGGAGAAATTTCATTTTGTATGTGGGTAGAAGTTAAGAATTGTTTAGTTTAGTGATGACTGATTGTTTCATGACTCTGTAAGACTTTGAGAATGAAACTGATAAAGGACTATTATGTGGGTGACTCTCAATTCAAATCATTTTTAAATCATAAAACTTCTAAGAAGGATTCTTAAATCAGCATGTGTTTAATGTGTTGTTAAGATAAAAGCTTGTCCTTTACTTATGTCCATACCTGTGTAGCTTCTAAGATAAAGTCTTGAATTATAAGTTTTTCCTCACTAGATAGACACTTTTGTTCTTCAGCCATCAGAGTGACCTTAAAGCTCTCACAATTTATAGGCTCATCTTTATTTGGCCAGTAAACAAATTCATCTTCTGCCTGAGAATTAAAAACCATAAAAGAATGTAGATTTTAATAAAATATTTCATAAATCAGATTTGAAATGAGGTTAATTGGTTGGGGACAAAATTTCCAACTCAAATTTTTCTTTCAATATCAAAATTTACTATTGAAATCTTCCTGATATCTTAAACCAGATTGATATGCAAAATAAAATATTACATGTAAGAATCCAAGTAATCACTTTGTTATTTTATGCCGTTACCTTATTAGCAGCAATGGTATTGATAAGCTGTACTTCTATAACTTACATTAAGCAATGCTTCTATAACTAACAGGTGGTTAAGAAAGAGTCGAGTAAATCTGAGAGCTAGCAGTTTCTAGCCACATTTGGAATGGCCAATATAATGTTACAGAAAAGAACTGATTATCAGAGTTTAATATACAAGTAAAGCCCAAATAAAATATTAACTTTTGGGGCGGGTTTCAAAAACATATAAAGATAAGAATGAGTGTGTCCTTGATTTTTGGCTACCCAAAAAAACCTGTCGTATACTAGTTTATTTTACCCAACTCAATCATTTTTTAAAAATTTCTAGGGCATCAGTATACTAAGAGAATATTCAAATATCTTAACTCATTTTATTTTAAAAGTGTAAACAGAATCATATAGACTGATATCATTTATAATTGCTTAATTTCATTAAGCAATGCCATTTAAACCTTTGATTCATCATTTTTAGACCAAAGAGATTATACAACAAAACCAAGATCTGACTCCAGTGACTTCTGTCTTTTGGTTATAAACAAAGTGTCTTTGCTTACTTGTATGCTGAACATCTGGCTATTGTGCCCTGATATTTTCCTATGCAGTTAGAAATAAAAGTGATCTAAGGAACCTACCATGTTTTGACCATCAGGAATCATAACCACCAGTTGGGCATTATGATCCCATATCATTCTCCAGAAGTCCTTGATGGTGTGGAGCAGCGGGTGCTGGGTGATGATAAACTCATTGCTCTGGTAATAACCCTAGGAAACCAAATAGAACATTTTTAAAAAGCCCTTGAATGTGACTTCCTTAATCCAAAGTACTGTCTCTAATGTAGTCTGTTTGTATGAATAATAATGTGATGATTAGAACCAATGTTTGCTGGGCACTTCTCATATGCTAAGGACAGAGGATTTCTTCTTTTTAAGGAATTTGTTTCTTACAGTAGAACCATGGGATAGGAACTGTAATCTCCATGTTAGGAGTGATTAAACTGAGGCATAACAAGGTAAAGGCTGTGATCAAGTTTCTCTTAAGAAATGTTGTGTTCAAGTTTATCTATCCTCTTTAGGAGTAGATTTTCCAAAATGGCTCGTGGAAAGTGTTTCCTATACTAGACAGAGTGCAAATATACAGCCATTTATAATTCTCACTTTCCACAAGTCCCAGTGTCAGAACGCTAAGCTGTACACCTATTCCCAACAAGATGCCTTGATGTCTGGACAGCCTGGCTGCCTATTCAAGACAAGAATCAAAAAAGTTTCTCACAGATTTTGTTGCAGAAACCTGGACTCTGATACCATGAGCTTAATCATGATTTCTATGATGCTACTCACTGAAATCATTAAGCTCCTGCTCTGGGGTCTTTTAGATCCCATGCCTGTCCGCGATGGGCTCATTTCAAATGAGGCACGTGTTTGCCACTACAGCATGGCTCCCTTTTTGTGCGTGGCTATCCCTCAGTGATTTACTTGCTGATAAAGAGAAGAGAGGCTGTGGAATGGGAAGAGGACCCTTTCATCTAATGCCAACCTCTGTGACTGACTGTCCTGAAATGGTAAGGTCACACAACAGCCACCGAAGTACTCATGCCCTGACAGAGAACCAAAATGCAGAAAAAAGCACTGTAATCTTTAGAGACCCAGGTTCCCAAGTGAGCCTACCCTGCAAGGTGTGTATTCTGCTGCAAGTCTCGAGTGGTAATGTCAGTGCGGCTGGGATTTGCTGAGGCTGGCTGGTCATGGGTCTGCTAGATCGCTGCCTTGGTGAATGAAATGGAGCCTCTTAGATGGGCAAGTTTCAGCCCTACTAAACAGACTTAATGGCGTGTATGGATTGGCTCCTGCAATTCCTTGTTTGAAGTTTCTTCAGTCTCAGCACATAGAAACACTGAGGAATGCTGGCCCCCTGCTTGCTGCTGCGGGCTCTCACTTACCATGATATAGGAGGCATTGATGTAGTCGGTGCTTTCTCCACTCAGGGATGAAATACCAACCCTTGATCTTTCCACTAGAACACAGAACATTCATCTTAAACAGCTATGCTCTGGACCATCTTTCTTTAACACCCAAATACAGAATATAGTTGCATTTCCCAAATTGAGTGTCTTTGATTTTTAAGCTAATTGTTAAAATAATTTTGTGTTTTAGATAAGATTTTTTTGTTTTTTTTTTTTTTGTTTTGTTTTTTGTTTTTTTTTCTGGTACCAGGAATCGAACTCACAACTTTGTGCTTGCTAGGCAGGTGCTGTGTATTTTAGACAAGATTTTAAGCAATTACAAGTTTTTTAACAGTTACAAATTAGGCCTAATTAGAACAATAGACATCAAATATAATAATTAGAATATATCCCATCTGTCCCAAGCTATACAAATAATAACAAATTACATACAAGGCTTTATCATAAAAGTTGATTCTTCAAGGTTCAGTATCACTTACCAGGAATGATGGAAGAAGTTCTGTTCTTCTCCCTGTTGCACTGTTTTAAGGCTGTAGAATAGTCACTCTGCTGTATATTAGATTGACTCAGAAGCTGAGCAAGGGCGACAAGGAAAAATGCATTTATTTAACTTAAGTCCTTCAAATACTCAAACACACAGGCACATCCATACCTAAGATAAAATAATAAGCACAAATATAGCTCACTTGTTTTTCAAGGATTCCGTAAACTAACTTTGTTTTAATGAACTCCTTGGGACACCTGTGCTCATTACCGTGGGAGCTGGAATACGGAGAGAATTTTCACCAGTTTGACTTTCAGCCCTGAGAAGACCTTGCTTGTTCCCTTCCTTAGACTGCGCCCTCCTTTTCCTCTACTGATACCTCACAGGGCAGCTAGGATGTGAATGACATTGTATGTGGATGTGTGCCTGAATATATATGTGTGGAGTTAGAATCCCATTCATTCACTGTTACTTCATATTCATCACATGAATAACATGCGCTCTCCTTACATGTTCCATATCTAGTGAATGTATGGATTATTTTCATGTCCTCCTATTTCCAGATCTGCAGTACTGAATACCTCTTCCTGCTTCTTAATGTTCATGTGAGGATTTCTATACCACGTTAAAAGTCAACAATATTTTATTTTTGACAGTTGGATAAGTGAAAAGTGGCACACAATGATTTTGATTTGTAGTCCCTTTCTTACTTTGAGGTTGTGAATTTTTTGTGCTCATTAGTAATTTATATTTATTTATAATAATTATAATTTATATTATATGATTTGTAGTCCCTTTCTTACTTTGAGATTGTGAATTTTTTGTGCTCATTAGTAATTTATATTTATTTATAATAATTATAATTTATATTTATTATTTATATTAGTATTTATATTTATTTCTTCTTTGATGACCACCTATATTTTGACTTCATTATTTTTCAATAAAATATTTTCAATATTTTTCTTTAATTTGTAGGAGCTTTATGTTTTGATGTAAATTCACAGTATATTAAAAATTGTAAATATCTTTGTTCTTTTTCATCAGAAATTTATATTCAAATTGTTATTTTTCTTGAAAAGTTCCACACACTATGTTTTTATTGAAGGAGTCATTCTCTACCCTGAAGTCATTAAAAGATACTTTCCAGTATTTTCTAATAATAATTAGGTATATTCCTTTCATCTTTGTGTATTTAGTCCATCTAGAATATATTTCAGTGCTTGAAATGTTGTAGGTTCTAATTTATCTTTTTACCCCATTTTACTGGTGTCATTAGCTGAGTAACCTGACCTTCCTTCATGGATTTGTAATGTTATCTCTATCACAGGACAGATTTTTCTCACATACAATTTCCTTGATTTGTCAGTTTTTCAGTATTACATCACAGAACAATTTTCCATATACAGTGATCCCTCACCTACTGCAGTAGTTATGTTCCAGAGAAAATCCATGAAAGGTGAAAATCTGTGAAGTAGCAGCACTATATTTATTTTATCATTTATATGTATTTTCAGGCTTTATAAACCCATCCCACACTCCTCTATGCCTTTCCCCTCTCATATTAACCTTTCCCACACCCTTATAAACATTTCATATGCTCTTAAACACTTTCTTCAGTCTTAAATCTACATAATTTTAGCAACATGTAAAATTCTATATGGGTACTCGATGTGAAATGGACAAGGAGAGATGCTGAATGTATGGACACAGTGCAGGAGAGCAAACAGACCGAGGCTACCATCACTGAGCGAATCAATGCCCAGGATACAGAACAAAGTGCTGTGGTTGGCCACCTTCCATTCCATCAGCCAATAGTGTGCTATGTACAATCTCATGTTGGCAAACTCGTGCAAGTGGTAGTGGCATACTGAGTTTCCATTGTGGACAGTATGGTATTCATCCACTGATGAAATACATACTATATTTTATTTCAATTTAATATTCTTTTAATATGTTTGAATTGACATTTTTATATTTTTTATATTGTTTTAATTTTTTTAGGCAAAAATAATTAAAATCATAAATATTATATAAATACCTATATACCACAAAATCCTGTGATACAGTAGAAAACCCCACAATACAGAATTAGATATATTTTTTTAAAAAACACATGATATAGTGAAGCCACAATAAATGAACCACAATATAGTGAGGGACAACTGTATATTCTCCTTTTCCTATTCTCTTTATACTTTCCTTTTTTTTTTTCCTGGTACCAGGAATTGAACTCATGACCTCATGCTTGCCAGGCAGGTGCTGTGCTGCTGCGCTAAATCCCCAGCCCTCTATTTCCAATACAGGTGGAAAGTTTTTGCTTTCATGTTAAGTTAGAAACTGTTCTTAATTTTCCATGGTAAATCCTGCTAGAAACTTGATAGATACAACACTGACCTTTATGCTCAATATAAGGAAAATCAGTGCCTTAGTGACATTTCCATCTCCCAATATCTTACCTCTCATGGCCCCGTACACCTTATACCTCTAGAAATATAAAAAATAAACCTGTTTTCTTTATTAAGGAGTCTGCCCCAGATATTTCATGATAGTTACAAAAAGCTCACTAAATATACCTGCACAACAAGTACATCCAAATTAAGTAGGTTTAGGAATCGTCTTGTTATTTTCTCTTCCCCCACAACCCTCTTCCTAATGCCGGATCACTGTGAATAATGTCAGCATCTCCCAGTTGTCCATGCCAGTCTGAGTAGGCTTGCTTTTCCTTTGCCCTCCCCAAAGCAGCACATCAAATCAACTACCACTTTCTCACTAACCTCTTAAATACATCACACACAGCTCTGCCTTAAGGTGACTCCTCTCTGAACTCCTACAGAAGCCTACTTGACTTCTATAATGCTGTCTTTCACACTTTGTGGTTTTTTTCTTACCTCTATTTCTCAATAGATTGCAAGTACCATGAGAGTAGGAGCTGGGTGTGTTCTTTTTTTAAATTCATATTTATATTCAGTACCAACCACAGAAACCCAGGGGCCGGGGATATAGTTCAGTGGCACAGTGCCTGCCTGGCAAGTGCAAGGTCCCAAGTTCAATTTCTGGTACCAAAAAAAAAAAAAAAAAAAGGTGGGAGGGAACCAACCACAGAAACCCAGCATCTTATAGTTTCCTGACAAATATTTGTTAAATAGACACGTAGTTTGATTCAAGAAAACTGTCCCATGTATAAACTTGAGTGCTTACTGTTTATAAGCCAGTACACATACACATCTATGTTTCCCTATTTATGTAGTAAACAGGAAAATCACATATTTGTCTTTTAAGTTGGATTCTGACCTGTGTTTCCATTGCAGTCCTAGGTTATTCAGTTTAATCCACATCAACTCATGCAATTATGTAGGAGGCAGATCATATAAAAATGAGAATCATGTTGAAAATGAGTGATAAAATATTAAAATTGTGTCATTAGAATGGCTTTTGCATAGATGAAAACTCACCCTAATGACTTAATTTTAAGGTTTTACATTTCTTTATTATCTATTTGTGGAACTGTCAATACATGTTTTCCTTTTCCCAAAGCACTTCTTCATGACTAAGATGGGTCTGACGGAGGAAAACATCTGTATTCCTGACAAGTTCTAAGTTCAGCATTCACCCTGTCTATTTTTTACACTTGCCAGAGCAGAAAAAGAAGGGATGCGAGAGAGGGCAGAACATCGCAGAGAATTCATGGTGGCTAACAACTTCTCTGTAATAGGCTGGGGGAAAACTGAGGAAAAAAAAATGGAATCTCAATGTTTGTTAACTCTCCTGGGCTTTTTCAGGGTCTTCAAATTTCTTCCTACATCTTCTTTTCTTTTAATAATTGGCCCTATTTTTCTTGTAATCCTGAGAAATCAGAGAATAGCACAGGAACTATATGGAGTAAAATAATAGCCTCCACTCCTATGCAAGGCTATGATTCTGTAAATCCTCTGACTCTAGTCAGGGTCTTCTAACACTTGCTGTCTGAATTCTTTGCTTACTGATTTCTGAAAGCCTGAGAGCTAGTGTTGTGGGAGGCATGGTACCAAGCAAAATATATTCCCTTCTAGGGTTTGCTGCCTCAAGAGGTGAGTGGGAGAAACTGGGGTGGAAGAAGCTATTGTTCTGGGGTGGCCAACTCTAGTCCAAGGATTTCAAGTGAGACAGACTTTTCCAAAGAGTAGTGGGAACAGCCTGAGCCATAGCACTCCTGCTTAAGTAGTCTGTTCTTTTTCAAAGCAAAAAGAGCACTTACACGGTTTGTATTATGAGTTCTGTCTGTTCATTCTGTTATCCTCTGTGCCCTCCTTTCCTGGCCCAAGTCTGCATTTATAAAAGTTACTCTAGGGTTTCTGAGAACTTTTCCTCTTGCTACTCAGAATTAAGTTTCTCCTTGAAACTTACTGCCGGGCATTGTAACCTACTGTAAAGGATGGTTCAAATACAAAGCCATTGTACCAGAAATGTTCTCAGACTATCTGCATGGCCTTGTCAAGTCAAATGAGAAGATGCAGTGACATTAAAGTCTGTGGTTACATTCAAGAGACATTCAAGAGAACTCACCTGGAATTGTTTCTCTAGTTTTGTTTTGCCTGTTGGTCCTGGAATGAGGAGCGCATTAACGTAGGCATGGATATGACTGTCTGACACCTCAGTTTCCTTACTGAGTATGGCCTCAACCAAGGTATCATGGATAAAGACATACTGCTCCTGGAAAAACAATGACAGTGAACTTCAAATGTGCTTATACAGACACAAAGAAGGGTATTGCCTCCCACGAGAGACATAAAGAGTTTAACAAAATGATGAACAGAGAACTCAAGCCAGATTACTGACCAGGCTGGGTCAGAAGTCAGAGTCAGGAGGTGGTTGAGGGAAAAACAATCTCTTTCACATCACACTTCTTAATTGACTGTATATTCACATTTGTGAGTAGGACTCAAAAAGACAGAAGGAGGCGAAGCGATGTCTCTTCTGCCTCTCCTCAGAATCTGGCACTTTTTTGTTTCCCATGAGTACTCACCTGACTGGCCTACTTCAGGTAGACCTCCTGTCTTGCAACTCTAACTCTCTTTGTAGCTATCATATATACTTATAGCAGTTTTCCCAACAGTTTTTAATGGTCCTCTTGCATTTCATGTGTGGAGAATCTGGTCGCATCTGAACATAAAGTCATTTTCTTTATGGGTATTTGGTTTCGTTCTTGAAGCACACTCAAATATATGTTTCTGCTTGTTTTTTACCTGGCATCCATAGTTTTCAATTTTAATTCATTTTTGTTTAGAAATAGTAAAACTAAAATAGATGTGCAGACTCTATTCTGTGTTATATATGATCCAATTATGTAGGCCATAAAGGGCATAATATGAGCACCATTCATGCTTTTTAAACAGAAAAATGAGTCCATTTGTTTGCTATGTGTTTTAGGCAATAAAGTTTTTGCTATCAGGAATGGATGTTGACTGTTCCATTGACTCTTTTTCTGGATCTTCTCCATTACTACTGTCATTTTAAAGGTATCCCCTGACTGATCACAAAACAGACGAAATTTAGCTGGACTATCCATGACATATCTGCAAGTATCTTGTGTTATGGGTTGAGCTGTGTCCCTCAAAAAGTTCAGGTGAAGCTCTAACTCCAGTACCTCAGAATGTGGTGTGGGTTGCAAACAGGACTGTTACAGATGGAACTAGTTAAGATGAGGTCACCCGATGTAGGGTGATGACTAATATCCTGTAGGAAGAAGGAAATTTGGACACGAAGGGAGATAGCATGTGAAGACAGACAGGGACAGAGGCGATGTCGCCACATGCTAAGGAATGTCTGGGTCATCAGCAGCTGGAAGAAGCAAGAAATGAACCTTCCTCACAAGCTTCTGAAGGAGCAGAGCCTCACCAACACCTGGTTCCGACTTCTGGAATCCAGCACAGTGATACACTCAAGTTCTGCTGCACAGTACTTTGCTATGGCTAACGAGGCTAAGGTACCTAATTTCAGTGACAGTTCCACTGATGAGTAAAGATTTCTTTTTAAAACCATACCTCGGTTTGCACTAAATAATTTCTTTGTGAGCGAATGTGTTTTAAGAAGCCAAACACATTGACAGTTCCTTCGTGTTGAATTTGTTGCAGCATACTATCCAGCACGATGTATGTTCCTGTTCTTCCAACACCAGCGCTGAGCAGAGAAAGAAACATTTCAATGTTAAGCATAAGACAACTTTAAAAATAGGCTAATATGGGCTATCAAGCTGATTAAAATAATTTCCTTCCCCAAACAAATGAAGCACACAATAAATTTAACAACCTAGATTTATAAAGAGTGCAGTAGTTAAGTATGTTTGAAATATCATGAAAGCCAGGGATATAGCTCAGTGGCACAAGCGCCTGCCTAACAAACACAAGGTCCTGAGTTCAATTCCTGGTACCAAATAAAAATAAATAAATAAATAGCATTAAAATTTTCCATATGAATTTTTTTTTTTTTTTTTTTCTGGTACCAAATAAAAATAAATAAATAAATAGCATTAAAATTTTCCATATGAATTTTTTTTTTTTTTTTGGCCAGGGCTCCAACTGCTAAACAATCTCTTCTTGGGAGGGAGGTTTTAAACTTTTTTTCAACAGCTACATTTATCATTCATTTCATATTGTGGAGTGAAAATATTATGTATTAAAAGATAGCAAATAGACGTTTAATCTCAGAAGCATTAGCTTCAGCAAATTCTGAAAAGGAAAGGTCCCTGGGTCTGTACTGCCAGGTAGACGCGTTTGTAAAGGTTTCCACATTTAATAGGACAAAGACTTTGTTAGAGCTTTCAACTGAAAATATCATTTCAGCGACATCGTGAGGAATAAAGCATAACTTCAGTGATTTCTAAAGGGCCATTATCTATCAACTTCTTCAAAGCCTCTGTCAGAGGGACAGAATTCATAGACAGAGATTCTTTTCAAATGTTCTGAGAAGTAGGAAGTGCGCGAGTGGAAAATTAGCACCTGCTCTGCACAATAGCCTGGTCGTGCTCCATTTGCTAAGAAACAATCCCTGACCTTCAGAGCTATTTTCTTCTGTCTTCTGGTTTTCCTCAATTTATCATCAGGCTAACATATTAGAAACTCAAGATGAGCCTCTCAAATTTTGTCTGAGAATAACTCCAAGATAGATAATTAGAATCTGTCAGATAAGCCATATATCAAAAGAAAACACTTGTTTCTGGAAAAACACAGACATTGCTTTGACAATACTGTATACAGAAATAAATTTGATTTCTGTGGTCATAAAGCTTGGCTGTCACTCCATTAATAGTAAATGTATTAGCTGAAAAAATATTAGACTAAAACATTTACCACACATTTTCCTCTCAGTAATATTATTAGTGATATGTATCAACACAATCTTGAAAATTAACATTCCTGGGAAACAATGAGTTGATAATATATTCAATGTGACATATTAGAAAAGACTGAGAAAAACGAGAAAAAGATTTTGGTCTTAAAACGTTGGAAACAAATCCAGTCATGCTGCCAAGCTCCTCACAGTGCGCTCCGGGTTCTCTGATGCAGGCACCCGCAACAACTGCACAGCAGATTCACACTCGAGAGTCAGGCGCGCCAGCTCAAGCATTTCTATCCCACAGCGTTATATGCTGTGATAAATGTTTTAACCACAAAGATATTGTTCTACCTGATTTACACTGTTAAAAATTTGAAGACCATTCTAATAGTCAAATGGAATAGTAAATATAAAAATACCTGCTGCTCTGAAATATTCAGCGATCAGGTTCTGAGTCTAGCATGCTCATGTCCTAGTGATTAATACTTATCAGAATGGTCATATAATTTCATCTCCCTTATTTCATGAAATCATTCCCATTTTGGCCAAACTTTGTCCTATTGATTTCCTTTCACAAGCCGTTCTATGAGCTTAAAAGAGCATCTCTGAGACTTACCTGCAGTGGACGACAACAGGCCCCACTGCATGGCGCTTGGCGTGGGCTGCCTTTCGCACGAAGGTCAGCACTGGCAGGGAATACTCAGGGACTCCCATGTCTGGCCACTGTGTGTAATGGTACTGTGTCACCACTCGCCCACTTGGCCTTCCTTTCTGGGAGCCCTGGAAAAGTTCAGAGAGATATTAACACACACACACACACACACACACACACACACATGCACACATACAAACACGCACATACACACATGGTTCTTAAACATAAATTCAAGATTCACAGTTTGATATTCAAAGTATGTAATGAATCAAAAAAAAGTACACTGTCATTTGTGATGGTCAGTTTTATGTGCCCACTTGGCTAGGCCACGGTTTCCTGCTGTTGGAACATTAGTTACAACAGGTGTTGCTATGAAGATATTTTCTTAGACGTCATTAACATTTAAATGAGACTTTGCATAAAACAGATTACTCCCCATATTTGTAGGTGAGACCAATCCAATTAGCTGAGGCCTAAGAGCAAAGACATGTTTGCTGAAAAAGAAGGAATTCTCATTAAGATTGTAATGCAGAAACCGTCTTAAATTTTCAGCCTATTGCCTTGATGAATTTGAACTCTACACTGAAATATCAGCTCTTAACTGAATTTCCAGGCTGCCAACCTGCGTTTCAGATTTCAGACTTGCAAATCCCTGGAACTGTATTAGTCAATCTTTAGAAAACAGTCTGTCTGTCCGGTCTGTCCATCTTATCTATCCATCTATCATGTATCTATCATCGATCTGTCATCGTTCTATCTATCATCTATCATCTATCTATCTATCTATCTATCCATCCAACCATCCATGTCTATCCATATCTATCCATCTTATTGTTCCGGTTCTTCCTCTGTTTCTGTTTTTCTTGAGAATCTGAGCTAATACACTATTTTCTGTGTATTTCTTACTTCACTTATTTCGATATTCATGCTTCTTGGCTGGCGTCTAGCATCGCCTGAGGGCTCCCCTCGGAAGTGGCCACACAGAGCAGGAATTTTTGTTCACTCACCACATCCCTTGCAACCACTTGCACCATGAGCAGCCTGGCTCCAAAGCCACAGCTCACAGACACTTGGAAGGCACTCAAGTACCCTGTCTTGACTAGGTCACCTATTCATTTATAAAGGGACTGAATTCATTAAAGAACTGACAATATTAACATCACTGGTTTTACTTTTTTAAAAAGAAATTTTTTAATTGATAAAATTACATATATTTTGTAATTACATATATTGTATATAGCACAGCCGTGTTTTGAACCATAAATACACTGTGGGAATCACAGTAATTACCATGTGCATCATCTCATGCATCTTTGTGAGAACACTTTACCGTGGCAGCTGTTAAGCATACGGTACCTGGCTGTCACCGTACTACACAATGGATCTCTTGGACTGACTTTTTCTAGCTAAGTGGAATTTTGTGTCCTGTGTCCTTTGACCAACATCGCCCGGCTTTCTTCACTTCCAGGTTCTTGTGACCACCACTCCACTCTGCTTCCGAGTTTGGCTTTCCTGGTTCCCACACACAATGTGATAATGTGCTGTCTGTCTTTTTGTGCCAGCTTATATTGATTAACGTAATGTCCCCTAGGTTCATTCAAGTTATTGCAAATGAAAGATTTGATTTTTTTTTAAAGGTGAATAGTATTGCTCTCTCTCTCTCTATATATATGTATATATATATATACACACACACACATGCACACAGGTACTGTGTATACACACAGAGTGGTACCTGTGTTCACAAACACTTTTGTTTGCAAACAATGTGGCTTGCAAACAAAAGTAGCAAAATTTTGTTTTTGTTTGCAAACTCTGCATCCAGTGACAGACATGACTGTATCCATCTTTTCCATACAAACACAAATGTGGGCATCTTTTCCAAAATTGTTGAATAAATTAAATCTGTGAGCCAAGGCATGCATCTGCATCTCTGTCTATCTGTATCTGTATCTATATCTATGTATGTCCATCTATCTATGCTTTTCTTTATCTCTTAGTCTGTTGATGGAGTGTTTCCATTATTTGCTGACTCACCTTTTTAATCTTTGTGTTTCTTAGAGTAAAGTTCCTCACAGTGTAATAGGCAAGCACTTGAACATCTTTCTGATTGACCAGAAAGTTCCCATATTCTTCACTACCATCTGTAGGCCAGTACTGGTCACATTTCCGCTGCAAAAGGGACAGTAAAGATTCTATTTGCATATTTCAAACATTTAATGTCAAGGTCATTCCTGAAACAAGTGAAGAACGCAGACAGTGATAGGAAGACTCTGACTCATCTAAATGCCTTTTTTTTCTCAATGACTGCAAGTTAGAGGCAGAGGAGACCAGTGGCAGAATCACAGAACTGAGACTTGAGATGACCTAGGTTCACCTTCTCCCTTTCATACAAGGAAAGTGACACTAGATATATCGAGGTCCTGCACTCAAATCCAGTCCCTCCAAATTAAAATCGGTTCCACCCTTCACTGCTTTTCAGTAAGTCTCATTTTATGTTTTTCTCACAGCATGAAGAAGGTGTTTAAGGAAGGAGATAGCTTGATTCATGATAAAAAATTTTTAACTATAATGCTCACGAAGTCCCTTTGGCTGTCACACTTATGAAAAGAAACGCTTGTTAGTTTTATTAATTTTTACTGCCTTCTAGTGCCGACTCTTAAAGCAGATTGAAAGCTCCTGTCATTACTATCTAGGGATGATAATACGGAAGACACACACCCTTCCTTTCTCCACCAGGTTTGTTATCATGATGATAACTTCCACATTATGCTCCCATATCATTCTCCAGAAGTCTTCAGCTGTAGATTTCAGGGGTCCTTGGGCAGCAATGTAAGCCTTTGGTCTGTTGTATCCCTGCAGAGACAATTGACAAGCATTTCTCAGTAACTGAATGCTATATTCTTTTAAACCGTACAGTACGTAAATCTTTAAGGTCAGCACCATTTTTCTGTAACAGAAATCTACAAGAAGGATAACTCAACTATAATATTTATTACAAAGTAGTTCTCTTCAGTGTGGCATGTTTACACTTCTCTGCATCTTTACTCTAAATGCTTCTAGCCCGATTTATTTACTGTGCTTAAGAGTTGCTCCTTGACTGTGTTGTTTCGGAATGCCTGTCAGGCAGTGTGGCTTAGTGTCTACAATGGTTAAGAAACCTCTGGGGTTCTGACTTCCTTCTTCTGCTTGGTGTGACTGAACAGACCTATTACTAGCTCTCTTTGATTGAGCATTACTGGAAAAGGTGCTTTACAAACATCAATCTAATCCATCATCTACACAAAACAGAAATGCCATCCCTGATTTGGAGAGGAGCAAATTGAAGCTCAGAGGAGGTGGCTATCCAGTGGCCCACTGCTAGCCAGTGGCACAGCCAGAATTCAAAAGCAGTCAAAACTGCAAAACTCACATTCATTCTGACATACATATTGCCTCCTTCAGAAGCATGAAGTGGTGTCCCTAACAAATCCACTTTATACTCATGTACTCATTTCTTTGAATTCAGTGTTGCATATAGCATTAACCTGAAGACTACTAGTCCGAGAGATTAGGATGTGGGAAATAACTGAATTGTGCTGACATTCCACTGACTATAGTGAAAAAGCCAGAAATCGGTGAGTAATCTACAATGGCTGGAGAGCTCAAAAAAGGTTGAAAAGCTCAAGTGTCCCTCAGGACAGGTTGAAAACAACAAATTATAAAGACTGATAAGCGGTTTAACAACCATGCATGTGTCTATTGGTATTACCACGAAAACCTTTCCTTAGGATGCACTGATCATGTCCTATATGTACAACATTGTATCAAGAGCTGTAGAAAATTAAAAATAAGCACTTGTCCTACCCTTTCATTTAAGGAGTTGTAAACCTATCTGGTATATTTTGCCTTGAACTTACATTCCTAGCCTGAGTTCCCTCCTTCTCCTAGGAAATAAGCCAATTAAACTGCTGTTCGACCTGAAATCATTTAGTCATAAGTGCTCTTAAAATTATTCACTCTGATTGGTTTTTTATTCTTAAATCAAATAACATGTGTTACACACAGGTGTAGGCACACTATCATAAATTCGGGGTCTGATACAATTGCCATAAACTTTCAGATCAAACATGCTTACATCAACATAATTGGCATTGATGTAATCAGTCAGTTTTCCATCTTTTTCAGCAAGCTGTGCCAGTTTAACCCTGCTGTGATCATCTGGAAGAAAAAAGAATATATTTCAATAAAGTGCAAACTAATCCAGAATAAAGGCCCTTTATATTTGTGCCATAATTTATTTCATAAAATTAAAATCACAAAAATAATTTACTAGGCTTTAGAGGGAAATGAGGAAATAAAGATAACAAAGGAAAGAACAAAATTTCTACTTTAAAGAAATATTCTAATGCAGTAGGTGAGAGACTAGGACATATGCCCAGAAAGGCACGTACGGGTGTTGAGAGTGAGGCAAGGGAGCCGTGAAGGCAGACATTATATTGGCTTGGAAGGCATAAATGTTTTCATAGCGGGCGAAGCTCGAAGTTGGCATCTCGGATGAGTGTTTGAAATGATTCTGGGGCTGTGAACAGTGGAGAGCCACTCAGTGAGAAGGGAGAGTGATGAGCACCCCAGAAAGCTCAGGAAGGATGCAGAGACAAGTTCTAAACGGGAGGGTGATGGGGGAAGAGATGCAACTAAAAGAAGCAGAGAGACAGGAAGACAATTATCCAGGAACAGAGGAGGTGTCACTGCCAGTTGAAAGGGGATAAAAACTACAGTAAGTATGCACAGTGTAACTGTGAGAATTTAAACATGTTGAAATAAGGAATTGAGGATTTACTTCAGATCTATAGAGAAACTACATTTACTTGCAGGAGATACAAAATGAGAAAGGAAACTGTTGTTAGGAGGAAACTTGGTAGCTTCACGGGGCCCACTGTTCTTTCCAATTAAAATTCGTTCTGTTATAAAAGAAACAGATGGAGCCATATTATGCTATATATTTTCAAACTCAGTTCTATTTCCTGATAACCCAGGACCTGAAACAGCCACACTGAGGGCTGACTATCGACGTCTTCAGGGCACTCGTTAATGACACGGGGCAGTGGAGATGAAGTCGGTGGAGTTGAGGTACTCACAGGCAACGATGTTTACGTATCTGTTCTTGTGCTTATTGTCAGGGTGGTTAGAGCTGTCTGCTGTAATGCCTAAGTCAACAGTACAGCTCTGCACTTCCTGCAAGAAAATGCATGGACACCATTTTAATACACAAGCCTTCAAACAAAGCATCTTAAAATAAAATATGCAAAACAAACAAAATAGTCTAACAAAAAACAAAAAAAATTGTTTTTACATGTTACAACTACTTCTTGGCTAAAAGAAAATGCAGTGAAATAATGCCTTACCTGGTAAAACTCTTTCAGTGTCTAATGAGGGAATGAATGCCAAAAAAGTAAAGAAACCAAATTCCACAGCACACGACAAATGAGAAAAAAAAGTGTTCATATTAGGTTTACAATGGAAAACTATGATCATGCAATAAATACATTTGTCACATACTAACAAAACAATGTTTCAAACAACTGCATGCAAATCAAATTGTCTAACAATTTGGAACCTTAAAATTATGTAAAAGGAAAAAATAACACTTTTTAAAAAGGACACTGATGTAATATGATGACTTTTTAAAACATAGATGAAAAGAACTACATATTTCTTGGCCTGTTTTGTAATAGTTTTTGAATTTGTGAATGTACAACTATAATTTTACTTAATTAGCACTATTTGAAACTCTGAAGTACTGATATAGTTTCTTTGTTGTTTTTGTCTTTTAATTTATATTAAAGAATAAATAGCTACCTATTTATTACGTGGTTCACAACACACTTAAGGTTGTTAGACATTAAAATTCTCGAAGTTTTTATTCTAATCGTATCTATCATGTCATTTGAAGCAAAATTTATTTATTTATTTTTATTTAATTAATTTTTTGGTGCCAGGAATTGAACTCAGGACTTTATGCTTGCTGGACAGGTGCTGTGCCGCTGTGCTATCTCCCCAACCCCTTGAAGCAAAATTTAGATAGGATTACTTTCTATATATTTAATTAGTAAGCCTTTTAATGTTTAAACTTCAATGGGTATGGAAAAATTATTTCTGCCATTTTTTAGTAAGATGAATTAAAGTGCTACTCAGAGACATTTCCTATCTATATTAGTTTAGAACTTAAAATTTAGTATTAAGATAATAAAATGAAAGCGTTATAACATATGAGAAAGTACATAACCCAAATATGAATCTGATTCTTTAGCAACCATCTCTCCAAATAAGCTTTGAAAGCCTCTTTTGCAGCAAATCATTCTGAACAATTAAAAACAATCTCATATATGAGTCACTTAAAAGGGATAGCGTTATTAGTTATTAAACATTGTTAAGTAATTGAAAAGCTCTTAAAATCAGAATATGTATTAAAATCAATGGAATTAAGAAAAAATTTTTGAGTAAAAATATGAAGTTATCTTATTGACTTAATTATTATGGACTGTTTATAATCAAAATTGCTTTATGCTTGTGAAAATAATGATCTGCCTTTGGGCATATGCGATCATCAACTTCAATTATAACCAGTCTGTTTTTTAGAGCATTTTTTAACATTTGGAGGATGAGAACGATCTTTGACATATTTTCTCTACTGCAGGTATACTTGTGTTTGACGTTAGTCTGATAGTTGCTATCAGTGAACACTACAGTTAATATTAAGTTACCACAGCAGTCAGTGTTGCAGTACTACCAGGAACCACTACCTTATCAGAAGAAAAAATCATTTGATATGTTTTGTTTTCCACATCAGGGATTGAAACCAGGGGCTTACACATTTTAGACGAGTTCTCTATAGCTGATTTACATCCCCCACCCTTTTTATTTTATTTTGAGATAAAGTCTCCCAAATTGCCTGAGCTGGCTTCCAACTGAGAACACCTTGCCTTAGTCACTCCATCGCTAGGACTGCAGGCATGCACCCCCACACTTGCCTATGCAGTCGATGCTTTAAATGTGTAATTCTTCACATTATAGCGCATTTCTTTTCTCTTGCTTCCTTAAAGCTTTTGCATATATGGCATTTTCCTTTCCTAAGTCTTGACTGATGTGAGCCCTGTGAAATGGTTAAGGTGTGTAAGGAGGGTATTAGCTGACAGGAGAGTAGATCCTATGATCAGGATCAGAGCTCCATGTCCTTTTAAGAAAAAGATCAATGGGTCTTTGGGGTGTGGGCAGGTGAGGGAGAGATGAAGAAAAGGCAGCATGATGAGATGCTTCTTACAGGGAAGAGGCCAGAGGGCAGGTTGGGGATTGCTTGTTAATGGAAAAGGCATAGAGTTTAAAATTGCAGACCTAGGTTTGAATTCTGGCTTTGCTATTTATAGGTTGCTAATGAACTTCTATGCAGTCTGGTTTCATGGACAACACAAATAGAAGGAATAACAGCTAACTCCCAGGGTCGAGTGAAGGTCGACTGTGGGAGTACCTAGTCAATGACTTCTTTGGCACAATAAAAAATAATCACTTTTTCTTTTTTCCCTGTGGCTATTGTTGTTACCTTGGATTTATGATGCCCTGTTTTGAAAAACCTGTCTAAATGATGTGATAATTCACTAGGCAAACATATTTGCAGTAAATTTCTCCACCCCTCTCTCTTAAGAATATAACAGTTAGCAACTGGGAAATTTTTCATTGATTTTAAAGTGCGAGTACTTTTTAGAAAACATATTATTTTCTTGAGACAAACTATTTTACTTTGGATGATAAAGAGCTATCTAAATACTTTTCTCCCTTTACATTGGTATAATACTTACAATTAAGGATTTGTATGCAATTTAGCTGAAAATCATGACATTTAGTAATTTAGTATAATGCATATAATTTAGAAAATTAAAAAGAATCTGTTACAAATTCAGATTTTAACATAGAACATGAGATCCGTACTTAATGGGATAGCACTAACAATTTTTTGATTCTTTCACTAGTACAAATTGGCTTTTACGATGGAAAACCTACTTTCTAAATTATATGACAACTACAACACATTTCCTGAACCAATAAGTAATTATGTAACTGGTATTTCCTCTAGAAATAAAATATTTTCAATGCTTGCAGTCAAGAAATAGCCTATTGCTGAATCTTTAGAACTCATTACTTTCTATATTATCAGAAACAGATACACTGAGATCATACCTCAAATTCTTCAGTAAACCCATTACTTGCATGTAAGTCTGCAACATGCTTTGTAAAGTGCTTTGTTGGAATTGCTCCAACATCATCTAAGGAATAAAAAAATTGTATTAGAAAGGTAAATCAATAGAAATGAACGTGTCTCTCTTTTATGAACTATCTCCTGAAACAACTTCAAAATTTAATTATTTTATAATTTCAACTAAATTTGTGCTCAGATTTTAAGCAACAATTACCAGTTTTATTTATATTCACTCTCAAACATAACATGAATTTTAGAAATCTGATTTCATCACGAAGCCCTTTTCCATGTATAGTAAAAAGGACAAAACCATGTATGCCCAGTGTTAATTTATAAAAACCCCTAAAGCCTCCCTTCTCAAGAGCTCCATCTTTTTAAGGACAACTTTGTTTTAAATAAGCAGGAATTACATTCAGAAATAATATATTTTCAATTTTGCTACAGTGAAATTTCAGTTTTCTACAACTGTACAGTTTCATGCCTGACAGTCAAATAGTCAGGTGTTTCCATTTTAAAACATTTTTCATTTTCATTAAATAGCAAAAAATATTTATACAGCCGGGCGTGGTGGCGCACGCCTGTAATCCTAGCACTTGGGAGGCTGAGGCAGGAGGATCATTGTGAGTTCGAGACCAGCCTGGGTTACAAAGTGAGCTCCAGGCCAGCCTGAACTGCATAGAGAGACCCTGCCTCAAAAAGACAAAAAAAAAAAAAAAAAATTTATACAAACAATATTCATTAAGAATAATGTCAAAAAACCTTTGGGACTTTTAATCTGTAAAACTTCAAGAATTCTAACTTGAAAATATGCTATGTAAACAAAGTCATTGGATCTGTTAATTAATTGTGAAGGGGCAAAATTACTTTAACTGCCCTGTTTTACTTCTTTTTTTTCTTTTCCTGGAAAGACTTTCAGAGATTAAGCATATTACTGGTTCACAGTATGCAATTTCACAAGTGATTTCTCTGACAAGGAAACATCAAACATATTTCACTAGAAACAGTTATTTATAGCAACAGATGTTCCACATTTAGGCCCTCTAATATTTTAAAGCTTCAGTTACCAAGAATTTGTTGAATAAAAAAAATTAGAATCCATCTGTTCTCTCTCATAGGTGAGTGGACCTGAATACTAAAATTGAATTAGCCAGTCACGCTTAAGAACTATCAGACAAAGGTGTAATTCCACCTTCACACCTACTGAATGCTCTCGATGAGAAGCTTTCAGAATTAGATAAGAAAAGAGAAATAATTTGTCACACCTGAATCACTGTTTCTAGTGACTGTCCTTCAAACTCAATACCCTAGCCAGCCAGCCTTCTACAAACACCTAGGTTTTACAGTTAGCTATTTAGGTAATTTCTTTTATTAACCAGTCTGTAAGTGAGACTAACATATCTTTTCATTTTCCAACTTTACATGAAAATACATAAGCAGGTGATGAACAGTGAATCTCCGAGAGCCCAGCAAGTGAAGGAAAGTGATGCCCTTGGTCACTGTTCTACCGACAGTCAAAATGGAGGGTTCTGGATTTCTTACACAAGTTCCTGATTTAAATTGCTGCCCTTATGAGTTAATAATAAACCATGCTGGATTCTGGATAATACGAGAGTGAACATGCACACCCACACCGACAAGGTGGTAGAGGCGAGATTCAGAAGTGAAGGGAATCACACTGCAGCAGAGCGCTGAAAGCTCTCAGTCTGCAAATGCTAAGCATAGCGATGAAAAATTACCCCATGCTAATATAAATGCCCAGGAATTTAATACAAGCTAGAAGAACAGAGATAAAACAGTGGTGGTCAAAGAGTTGGAGTCAATAAAATGGTGCAGTGGGTGCATGCCTATAATTCCTGCTATTTGGGAAGCTGGGGCAAGATGATCAGAAAGTTCAAGGCCAGCCTGGAGTGACTGACAGACCCTGTCTCAAAATGAAAAATAAAAAGGGTAGGGAGAGTAGCTTAGTGGTAGAGCGTCCCTCGCTTGATCTCCAGTACTGAAAAAGGAAGTGCAAAGCACACTTCTTAGAAGCAAGACACTTCTAATTTCTTCTAATGTAAGCATGCATTTAAGTAAAAATAATATATATTCTGTAACATAAATATAGAATATATATAAAATATAAATAAAATGTTTATTTCTGCTTCTTTTAGTCAAGAGATTTCTGATGATAGCATCCCATAGAATTTGACCCTCTAGCAATACTTTAGGGAGCATTAATTTAAACAGTGATCTCTGTAAAATGACCACACTTTGATTTTTCCTGCTAGATCCCTGGCTTGGTGACTTCTTTGTCCCCATCTTATCGTTTATTCTTCAGTACTTCTTACAGAATTCACGCATTTCCGGACAACTCATTTTGTGTTACCACATTTTGTCTAACATGTTATACAAAATGTGAACTAAATGAGTGACTGTGGTCTTATTACCTGAGCTATGGAGTAAGTGGGTGTCTCAACCAAAATGACCCTAATTTTGGGGTATTGTTATCCAGGCAAATTTTGTTAACAATAATCAATGTTTTTCCAAATAAATTTTCAACCATTCAACATTTGGAGACTGAAGTAGTCCAAGCAACTAAATATTCTTTCTGTTTGTGTCTCCTTTTCCACCAGTATCACCAGCACCTTAGAAAGGTTTTTCTTAATGTAGTTAAGAACTTTTTCTCATATAAATGCAAGTGAGCAGAAAGGAACTAAGATATTGCTTTATGTTTGTTATTTCTCCTATCCACATTTACTGCGCTGGTATCTTTTGATATTGGTTGATTAGGCTTCCATTAAACTAATGGAAATTAGTAAATGTCACAAATCTTTTTAACTAATATTTTATTGCTGTAGATGCTTAATTCCAACATGTTACACCTGAACAATTATTACTTTGCCACATCAGCTGTACAATTAAGAATGTTGAAAATCAATGAGAACGAGGTAAGAGCTTGGGTGCCTGGCATGTCATACAGTTGATGTTTGGGGCAAAATAGATAGCCACGAATTTATACGACAGCCATTCACCAAGTGCTTGAATAAAAACAAACCTCCCAATATAGTGTTTTTATTTTAGTGCCTCCCAGCTACTCATGGTCATACTTGAAGTCATTACCTGAAATTGGGAAGACAGGTGTTGGCGGGGTAGAGATTACTCGAGGGGACGTACTGTCCTCCAAATAAAAGTGTGCAGTCTGGAAGCATTTTCTGGAAAACAAAAGAAGAAGGCAATTTATACTTCTGTCTGTGTGGAAAATCAGATGACTTGTGGACTTCCTCTTGGAAATATCCAGATTAAAACGAAAGTGAATCTATGCCTAGCAGAATGATTGCTGTATCTAAAACTATTTTAACAAAACACAAGATCAGAAAGAGTATTATGTCTCCAAATTAATCTCATTTCTACCTGTGCCAGATGCAGAAGAGTTCATGAGTAGGAATCAGACACCGAAAGCAGAGATAACACTTGAGACGCTGTTTGTACCAAGAGTATTTTGCTGATATGAGAAACCTCAATGTCCAGACACTCTCCCACTGCTGCTATGCACCAAAGTGCCTCACCTCTTGGTCGGGACCAGGTCAAAGGCTGTTTGTACTTGACATGTAAGTGACCATGTCCCTTGAGATACATTCAGCTGCTTGCAAAAGGCAACAGGACATGATGATGTAGAAGTAAAGTTCCATGATGGTAACATCTTGATGCAGAAACAAGGCGGCTCTATATTATGTGGTGATAAAGTAGTGGCAGAATTTAAGTGAGGAAATAACAAGCACACAACCAAAACCTGGGGTGATTTTACTTGCAACAGATGCTGGTCTTGGTGGTGGTTTTGAGAATGAGTATGTTTGGTATCAATGACAACTACACCTACAGTGTTACCAGGATCTATTTTCATTCAGATAGAGTAATGTTTGGTAAGCGCACGCGAGAATCTATGGGGAAGGGCAAAGAACTGACTGCTGCTGTAAAGCAATGCAAACCACCCTTAATTTAAGAAATTTGGATATTTAATACTGCTGATGCCACTCTCTGATGTTAGCTATTTATTTGAAGTACTCATGAATGATTTATCAGAAATATCTGTGTGAAAATGGCAATTTCATTTTCCATTTTAAAGCATCAAGCTACAAGGTATTTATCCTAATGAGCTTTAACATAACACTTGCTCCTGTGCAGTGACATCTCTAAATCTTGAGATTTTTCTAGCAAGTCAGTTTCCTGGCTAAAATTCTTGAATGGCTTCCCACTGCAATTACAGTGATGTTGAATTATTTTAACAAGAGCTGGAAGAGTTTCATGACGTAGCCCCCACCAAATCAGTAGGTTCATCTCCTATGACTCTCACCCAGCAGGCTCCAGTCCACATTGGTCCTGCTTCACTCCCTCAGCAAAGCCCTGTCCACACTGTCTCAGGGCCTTGGCTTTGTTGCTCCCTCTGCTCACCTGCTGTCCTTCCCATTATCAATGCACATCTGTTCCTCTCAGAATCCCTGATCGTGCTAGCTAAAAGTGTCAGCCTGTCCTTCTAAGTCACTGGGCTTTGTCATTTTATTTGCTTTTGATTACTTATTACTGCATGAAACACTTCTAATGGGGTTATTTCCTGACAAACCCATTGTAAATTGAAAATATCATAAGTAAACTTCATATACTACAAACATGTACTAATGAAATAAACATTAAAAATAAAAGCACAGAAAGAAAAGAAATAGTGATACTCTTAAGTACCACAAGCTAGAAGTACATGCGATGCAATCAGCCTGCCAAGTGTCAGAGCCACGTGGCCCAGTGCCCTGCGGAGCAGCAGTCTCCCTAGGGCTCTGCATCTGACTAGGAACTGCAGCTCCCCTGCCTGGCCTCGCAGGAGAGCACGATACCGCACATGACCAGCATTGGAGAAGATCAAACTTCAAAAACACTTTCTACTGAATTGTACTGGTTTCACCCCAATGTAATGTTAAAAAAAATCAAATCATCTTAAATTAGGAATCATTTGTACTATTTTTAATGTATTTTACGTATGTGTTTGTTTGTTTTACATGTTTATAGTTGGTCTTCCTCACTGGAATGCATGCCTGATAGTTTAAAGTACTTTTTATGAATCACTGCAGCATTGGTCCTGAGTATTGCCATATTATAGATATCCTTAGATATTCAACAAATAAATTGCTATATGCGGAAATAGGGTAAAATTGTGTAGTTTATTTACAATGTTAATGTCACAAGTAGGGGGAATATCCTAAAGAAATAATCTGCATAGCAAAAATTAGCCTTCTGATTTGGTAGTGCAAGCCTTCGATAATCCAACCCAGAAGTGTAAATCGACAGAATACAGAATATTTCTCCAGGGAAAGAAAGTGGTACAGGAGCAAGATGACCGGATCCAGGATGAAATGACAAGGGAACCTGAGCTAGGATCACATCTGGAAAGCAGACAGTAGGCAGACTGACGAGCAATGGGACAGATGAGAACTACTGTCCCGTGATGAAGAAACTATTGGCAGTCGGTGTGAGAAAACTGAAGCCCCACTGGAGCAGAAGCTGCGAGAAATTTCAGTTTCTCTGTGCAACCACGGCTACCAAGCTTAGACACAATGACATGGAAACTGCATTGGGTACAGATTAGATCCTTTGGAAAGTACTAAATATAATTACCCAAGCAGATGAGAATTAAAAAAAGAAAAAGAACCTTCAGACTATAAAATGCCTTGAGCAACCTAGTGTGATTCATAGGGGATACAAGAATCGCTTTAGCAGTATCCCTGATACAGAGTTAAGATCGAGTTTGATATCTTTAGTAAGGAAGAGATCACTTCTTTGTGAATTGCTAGAAACTTCTTTCTTCTTCTAACGTGAAATCCATTCCTTCGTAAGTATCTCAAATGGCACACAAAGAGTTGGCCTTCCTGCTCCCCTCTGTGGCTCTGTTAGTAACTTCTTGTTCTGTACGCTAAATAGTTTTAGATTATGAAGTTAAGATTATTTAAACCTAAGTGCTATCTATCTGTGCTCCTCATCATGTTTGAAGATTCTGCTTGAAGCTTATACCCCAGTAACACAACCGCGTGATAGATCATTGAACCTGCCTTGTTTTCTCCTCACTTAGCACCTCTTCTCCCTCCTTCAAACCTGATTGTCTTCTGAACAAATGCCTCACTCTCCAATATGCCATGCAAGCCTTGTCCTCCTTCGGGACAGCTCAGAGGCATCTTCTCTGTGAAACAGCCTCTCATTTCCCACACAGATCCCAGAACTACACCTTCTCTGTCTCCACTGCACCTAACACAAACTGCTCATTGAAATGACTGTTCTGAAAAATATACCTAACCAATCAAAAAATTATCTTAGGTTTCTAGACATTATTCTACATGGTGTTATGTTAAATATTGTTCTTAATTGGTTGTTAGGGTAATTATTTTTATAACATACTTGGTTTATTTCGGTTATCCTTCTTGTAATACGTTTAGAAGATAGGGTTGTTTCTTGATTTCTTGTGAATCAAACTCTTAAGAATTGAAAGCATCAAACTACAGCAATATATGTATATCATGTTTACAGTAGCACAATTTGTAATAGCTAAATCTTTGAAACCACCCATCAACCAAGGAATGAATAAAAACAGATGTGGTCTTTTCATACAATGGAATATTACTCAGCCATTTGAGACTTTTACAGGTAAATGAATGCAACTTGAAACCATACTTCTAAGTGAAATAAATCAGACTCACATATGTGTAAACATAGTATTATTTCCCTAGTGTGAGAAGCTAAAAGAGTAAATAAGATTCAAAATGTACAATAAATATTGTGAAATGGGAAGAAACTGTTCAAAAGGAAAGAGAAACTGGGATGAGGGAAAGGAGAAGAGAAGGAAGGGAAAAGGAAAAATATATATATACAAGATAGTTAAGACAGTTTTATTACTAATTTCTTTTAGTTCATTGAAAAGAAAGATTTGAAGCTGGGGATTTAGCTCAGTGGCACAGCGCCTGCCTGGCAAGCGCAAGGTCGTGGGTTCGATTCCTGGTACCAGAAGAAAAAAACAAAACAACAAAAAAGAAGAGAAAGATTTATGCTTATATTGTTTGATCAGTTTCTCATTCCTATATCCTGTAATCTGAGCAACTACTTTGAAGATACCAATACACAATATTTTAATCATTGTGACTCTCCTATCACCTTGTTTTGAAATCTTGTATCATTGTTTTTACTCTTTAATATAAAAAAACCTCTTAATAGAGTACAAGGCGTATAGCAGGTACTCAGTACTCAGAAATCCATGAATTACATGGATTTCTAGAAGCAAAAAATCCCCACCAACCACCATCAGCTGTCTCCTAGATTATCTTGCCTACCTGAGCCTCAAATTAAACAGTTTCCAATGTCAAAACACATGTGCATGTGGGGGAGTGGAATATACAGGTACAGAAAGATGGGAAGGGGGAGATACTTGGATTGAAGGATAAATGATATTCCACTAACTTGGAGGGAATGGAAAGGAGGCAGTATCTGATAAACTATAAAAAGGTAAATTAAAACATATTGACACTGAGGTTTAATTTGCTAATGTTTGTTGTTGTAACTGGGTAAAAACCAACTCTACTTGATTCAACTATTTAATAAATCTTCATTGGTTTTAGAAGGTAGTTTTCCCTATATTATTTGACATTACTTTCCAAAAAGAACCTTTTAAGTCATACCAGAAAGCTTACATTCGGGAAAAATTACAACTGGATAGACTGACTTATCAAGTTCATCTGTATAAAGTTTAGGTATATTTTATGGGGCAGTGTCACATGGAAAGTGACATGCCACTTAAAAGGCAATATGGTACCAGGAAGCCTCCACTCTACATTGGCACTTACCTTCCATGACCCATGAATTTGAATTTATGGTAAAGGCAGGATTAATAATTACTTTCCTTCCCACCCCACAAACCAAAACAGCAGAATTTATGGAAAGTTCTTCTCTATACTGCTTTTAGCAACGGGGTGTTCTACTGACTACAACTGGCAGGTTTAGGTTCTGACTCAAATGATTTGGCTCCTATACATTGTATCCTAAAACATCTGGAAAATAATTTTAAGACATTATTTAGTGTATGACAAGATTCAGTATCTACAGTCCATCTGTTCTGAATAAGCAGCGACTGTCTTCACGTCTATGTGCTAAGTGTTGATGACTACGTCTCCTGCTAATTATCACTCAGTCACGGTGAAAAAAGTGATGACTGTTTTAAACTTGTAGACATAGGTGCTATCAATCAATGGTAATCTGATTATTTAATTTACACCTTTTCATCACAGTATTTAGAATTAAAAGCTAGAAAAGTGTAATTATTATTCCATTTCCCAGTAACCATATACAAATGTGAAACAACGTTCAGCAAGCTAAACTCATTCACAAATCTCCTCAAAAAGGACTTACTGCGAACTTAAAGATGACCCATGGAGTCCACCCAAACAGCAAGCAGAGTAAACCTATCCATAGGTGGGCAAATGACATACCCAAGGCTGTGTAGGAAATTCAAAACAGAACCGTGAAAGAGGCTCAGATTTTACTACCGGCAATTTGCCCCATACTTCTTCTTAAGGTAAATACATAGTAACATCTTCAGTCAGGAAAATTAGATGAGAGGATTTATTACCCTACCTGAGATTTTCTCCTAAAATTAGGCCACAATAATGTTTACATTTTCTTCTAAGAATTTTATGGTTTTAGGTCCTTCATTTAGATCCATGGCATTTTTTGGATACAATTTTTTTGTACAATGTGAGAAAAAATATTTTCTAATGTGGATGCCTAGTTGCCTTTGAACCATTTATAGAAAGGACTAGTCTCTCTCCATTGAAAACTCTTGGGGCCCTTGTCTAAAATTTGTTAACCACAAACACAAACACTTATTTTCATACTCTCAGTTCTACTCCATTGGTCTATTTATCCACTCCTAAACCAATTTCAGAACCTTTTGATTACTGTGGCTTTGTTGTAATCTTTGAAAGTGTAAGTCTTTGTAAATTTCTAGAATTCTTTGTGATTTTGGGCTAGGGGATACTTTCTTAGGATACCAAAAGCAAGATCAGTGATGGAAAATGGATGAATTGAATTACATCAAGATTACAAATTTTAGCACTTTAAGTTGTTAAAAAAGTGAGAATCCCATACACAGAATGGGAGAAAATAGTTGAAAATTAGATATGTTAAAGGGACTCGTATCTAGAGTATATAAAAACAGAACTCAATCATAAAGGAAACAGTGCAAGAAAGGATGTGAACTCACATTTCTCAAAAGAAGATCTATAAATGTCCAATAAGCACATTAAGAAATAGTCATTAGTCATTAGGACATACAATAAATGAAAAAACATCAAACTATATAATTTAAATAGGTGACTTTTATGATGTACCAATTTTACCTCATTAAAGCTTTTAAAAATGTTTAAATATATATTTAGGAAAATTCATAAGGACCATTACTGCCAGGACTGTTACTTTTAGGCCATCAGATTTTTAAACTTCACCACAGAGCATAATGTCCAGAAATGGCTGAAGTCTTTCCATTTTAGCTGGGTAAAGCACATTATTTACAGACGCATCTATGCTGGAATCTGAATAGTTCACACAAACTTTGAAGGCTAACGTGATTCAGCACATAATACCACTAGTGTATAATGATCTAAAAAGTTACATTTCAGAATGAATTTACTTCATATAGACGTGAGTAGGACAAACGGTTAACAGTATTTAGTGAATTCTGAAATAAGCAAGAGTGACAAATTTTATCCGAACAGTTCATAGATTACAAAAGTGCTCACTATTTAAACACTACACTCTATTCGAGGCATGTAAAATGCTATTTGTGAGGAAAACAGAACAATGTATGGGATAGAGTCAGTAATATGTTTTCAGCTGGCACTTTTCTCTCTTCCTCACACAGAACAGATGGGTGACCCATAGTAATACAGGATAGACCCACTCCAGGTTTTACTTTTTACATGAAATATAAAATCATATGAAATAGACAGTGTCTTCTAATTCTTCAGAAAATATACTTAGAAACAGTAATAGATATTAAGAGACTCATGCTAATTATTTCAATTTCATAGCTATAAATTACCTGACATCTTTATTGGAACTCTGCATTAGCACTATTTACTATGAAATAGAATTTGGTTCTATTTTTATCTTATCTTAAATTTGTTTAAAATTTAAAATTTTAAATTAATTCCCATTAATTTAAAAATGGATGCGCAGATTAGCTTGAAACCAGGAATCTGAACAAACATATCCAAACATGGTACGCATGCGGGGAGAAAATCAAATGAAAGCTAACTGAACAAACGCTATGTGACTGTATACTGTGTCCAAAGCGTTCTGCTGGACATGGAGCGTGCTGTGAAAAGAGGCAACCGCAGCAATCGCGCTGCGGTACAGACTCAAGAAAGCAGGTGTTTTGCATCTTATTATGGACAAATGGACTCCTAATCCACCACACAGGGACAACATGCTCTGCTCTCCATAGTCTGCAGACTACTCTGCTCTGTAAAGGAAGTCAGGCATAAAATACAGTTGGTTATGCAAGCGTTCTGCCTCAGCCAACAAACGTCCATTTACATACAATTACATTCCCTAAGCCTCCCTGACTTCACCGCATCCCACTCACTTACTTTCCATCCTCCTGCCTGCCATACTCCTGCTTGGAATGCTCTTCTTTATCTCTGCTTCCTGTACACTATGTGGCTCCAGCTCTACATTCAATTTTATACTGCCTGGTCTAGCCTATGAGATTCCAGGTTCTCCAATATCTCAGTACTACATTTCATCTGCTACACATATGCTTGGTTGTAATATTTTATAAAATTAGTTTTTCTCATTAAGCATGAATATCTTGAAACAATGGTACTCATTCATTCATTCATTCATTTTTGGTATTTCCTGATAGCAGTCAACACAGTATTGGATAAATGGGAAACAATAACCATAATAAATATTTTGGAATAAACTGAGAGTATATTTTGAAATAACACATAAAGAATAGTAATATTAATAGAATGAAGCTATTAAACAAAAAAGAAATTAACTATAGATCTGCAGAAGAAAACTCTTTTTAAAGTTTAAAGTATAAGCAAAGCCCTTTGTTGGCTTACAGTTATGAATTCTTGTATCATTATAAAGTTTTTGTTTTCTAGCAGATAGTTTTACTGTTCTACATGACATCTTGAGTCAATCTACTAATTACTTGTGTGTTATGCTTGCAGCAGAATGGGAAGCTCATGATGGCTGCAATTATCCTTGTCCTTTAAAAGTTTTAAAGCAACACTGATGAGAAGGAAGTTATATTTTATCCTTGAAGCGAATGATAAACAATTTTAAAAACCCATGCATCTTAACATAGTAATTTATTCCATGCTTACATTTCTATTTTAATAACTTGGTTTTTACTTTCATGCACAGATTATCATTTTCCCTCAGTATACAGAATGGACATCCATATTGTACAAATTAACTGAAATTAAGTATTTTATCATATCAAAAATTATGTTTTGCCAAATAATAATTCTTGGAAATAACAGCTGGCAAAAACTTAGATTTATTTAAATAGTGTGGTATTATTTGGATGTTAATTAGATTACATGAAAATGCAACTGTCAAAACACTGTACTAAATATTAGCTGAGTCGATGTTCCTCCATTTTAACTTTAATTGTTTAAGAGGAAGAACAATCCACCTTTTGACTACTATGTCTTTCGACTCACAATTTCACCTTGCTCATGGTTACTTGAATAAGTTAATGGCAACTCTCAAGTAAAAAAATTTCAAATATGCTTTTAAGACCTTTCAGATGAAATACAGGCAAAATCTCAGCTTTATGCATTAAATTTTCTATAGGAACACTCAACTTACCTCCAGTAGATGAGAATACCCACAAGAACCACTAGACAGATAAAAGTCAGGGCTGACACGATCACGAGAGGTATAACAGCCTTCTTCTCAGATTCCAACCCCTCAGCTAGACCAATACGTGATTCATGGCTACTATTACTGGCTTCTGTAGTCAGAGAAAATTGAGAGAGTTGATATTAAAGATGAAGGAAAAACACAACATTTTTCAACTGATTAACTGCAACCTTTACTGCTGTTACTTACCTTTAAGATTTTTTACTATATGATGCAAAGTCTACAATTAAGGTAACTGAAGTAAAGTTTAGAAAGTACGGAAAACAATTAGAGCTGAAAAACTGTAATCACACAAGTCAGAGATGCCTTGGCGAGACAGGAGCATAATACTGTCAGGACAAACTTGCTAAAGGAAAACAGAATTTTTTCTAATATTAAAATTAGAAAACAATCTAATTTCTAAAATTGATCAGAAAAACAATGCTACTTAGTATATAAGCATATATAATCTCAATTTGTAAAATTAATTTTAATTTTACCCCTGAAATTCAATAAATGATTAGCAGCAATTGATAATTTTTCATAAAGAAAAGAATTAGAGGTACCTTTTATACATTAAAGTATTTGTTCAATCCAGTAAACTATTTTAATCCTAAATAAAGGTTGGTTTTAAGTGATATTGAATATGTTTTTTATCTTTTTCTATAAAAAATAAGAATACTACTTACTCCATCTGAATTGAAAAAAACATGTATTTAAGAAATGCTTCTCAAATATGCAAGTGGAAATAATGAAAAAAATCTGATTATGTTCCTTTTAAAAGATGGAAAATAACTAATTTTGTGACTAGTCAGGTACATTACTGTACATCACTCTGAAAATCTCTACAACTGAGAAAAGTTGTTGAAAAGGGTTCCAGAGTCATGTTAGTGGCTGGACATAATCCTTCCTCTGTTTTAAGGTGTGTTTGGTAGGAAGCCAAGATAATCGTGCAGGACAGCTGTTTTCATGAGCATGTACTGACATTGCTACAAAGTAAGAGCCCCTACTTGTCTACCTGTAGAGGTACTAAGATAACTAAATTTAAGTTTTCCATCAAAGTTTATATGCTTCCTATCCCCTTGGAGCATGTGATGTGCTGTACCAAGTGTACGATTATTAGTGGCATGATGTAGAAGGAATCAATTTAATTTCAGATGCTTAAGACATTTGAGACTCATACACATTCGTATACATGGCATTAAATACATGTAATTCCAGAGAGCTCGAGATTCACTGTGGCAGTTGCTTTGTGTAATTAGGTGTGATGGCAAAAAGCCATAAAGATGATCCACTTATACAGGAAATGTATCAGAGGAATGAAAATGACCTCTGTATTTCCCAGGATGTTTGTTCTTATAGCTGCATCTGCTAGAGAAAAAGAGGAATTCAACAATATAATCCATGATAAAACCATACAACCATAAAACCTTACAAAACGTGAAAATCTTAGAAATCAAGTGAATCCTGTGCTGTAGTTAACATTCTTGTGATAAAAGTCAAAGCTTCAACTTTTTTTAGGTCAACAATATGCTTTTGCAACTAAGCAATGTGCAGAGTCATTTAGGTACCTAGTAATCTGATAGTGACTGCCTTGAACATTTCCCTGCAAAACTGAAAAAGGCATCTTAGTCAATTAGGATTGTCTTTATATTTTTCCTATTCTAACTATTGTTACCTAAATGGAAAGAAAGTTTGAGAGTAGTAAAGGAAATAACCCACTTAGCAAAATCCTTACCTAATAATTATAATGGTGGTTAATGTTACTATCTACATCAGTCATTCTTTGTTTTTTGTTGTTGTTATTTGTTATTTGTTTTTTGTTTTTTGTTTTTTTTTTTTCCCCCGGTACCAGGGATCAAACTCAGGACCTTGCGCTTGCCGGGCAGGCGCTGTGCCGCTGAGCTAAACCCCCAGCCCCGTCAGTCATTCTTAAACTGTGATCCCCAGAGCAGTGGTATTGGCATCATCTGTAACTAGTTAGAAATACAAATTTGGGGCCTTATCCAAGCCACACCAAATTTTCTGAATGAGAAACTCTAGGGCAAGGCTAAACAAACTGTTCTGACAAGTTTTACAGGTTATGTTAATCCATGCTGTTTGAGAATCGAAGATAGAGATTAAGATGCACATGAAGTAAGCTTACATAAATTATAGAGATTAAAATATGTATAAAGTAAGCTTATATAAATATTTAATGATCACAAATATCTATAACAATATATATGGATGTATATATAGGAAAATACATCTCATTTATGAGATATGTTTGAGCATATATGTGATATGTATGAAAGACATATACCACATAAGGAAAAATATGCACCAAATACATATCATGTATATATGCATGCACTATATACACACATGCGCATACATATATCTTGCACACAGACATATTCTAAGTTCTCTAGGAGATCAGCTTTTATGCATTTTGAGGAATGAGATTGATAATTCTATGGTAATTATACATATGGGTGCTGGGATTTTATTTTTTTTTATTTTTAAAATTTTTTTTTTGGTTTTTCTCTGGTACCGGGAACCAAACTCATGACCTTGCGCTTGCCAGGCAGGCACTTTTGCCGCTGAACTAAATCCCCAGCCCCAGGTGCTGGGATTTTATACAAGATGGCATACCATGTGAAAGTACAGGTAATCAGCTGGTCACCTTGTATACTGTAATGAGAAACAGCTAGTTGTATTGGTTTTATTTTCATTTAAGTGAGACTAAAATAAGTACCCTGATATGGTTCAGTACTGTATAGGGGCTATTATGAAATAAAGGACTAAAGTTAATATTGTAAAATGTTTCTGAGAATAAAATATAATTTTGGTGTTTTTCAATGACTTAGTAGATGGTATGAGCTACCTAAATGATAACATAAGAACCTACTAGTAGTCTATTAGGAAATAAAAATCTAAGATTAATATTTTATAATATGTTTTGAGACTAAAGCACTGTAATTTTGGTATTAAAACTTGAGCATTACACACATTTTACTGTCCTTAGTCTTAGAATATACTTCCTAAGAAACAGATGTTAATAATACATATTTCTATGCTTAGTTTTGTGCTTATTTTTTATGTGACCTGCTTTAAAAAACTTAGTATCCCTAGGTTTCTGTTTACTCCTTTATAAATTGCATATGCTAATATCTGCCTTATTTATATTATTTTGAGGCATATATCTTATTAAATTGTTTTATATTTTAGAAATATGCCATAATTATGTTTTAGACTAAGGAGTACATTCAGTAGTTAGCAAGGTATACTACATGTGATTTTTACAGATATAGTTTTAAAAACAGGCAAGAATTTTTCCCTAATCTTGCTTAAGCCTATATTTCATTAATTATATCACTTGATGATGCTAGATGTTATATTCATATTACTGTATTTTTCTTCATTAGTGGTAGAACATACTCTTAACAATTCATAAATCTAGTGCACCAAAGAAAAACTTGTTCTAGTACATTTGGTACTTGTACTAAGTACAATATAGCAAGAAAACATAGATGTCACTACCTATTAAGCAAAGGGATGAATTACTGATATTTTCCTGTAATATAAATCTAATAAAAACTCAAAAGCCAAGTAGCATTATTAAGGACAGATAACAATTCATATGCATAACAATACTAATGACTATTGTGACCTAGGAGCTCATTATTCCTTCTCACATACGAGTCTAACAGTTTAAATTGAAATGCAGTGTTAGAAAGGTATGAAATCAGAATACAGAATAAAAATTTCCCTATCAAAACGTATGAACTTTTAATTGTTCCTTCAGTAAGAAAAAAATGTACAACTAATTCAACTGATGAAAATAACAAACAAGAAAATATCTTAATGAGAGTGGTCTGCACTCTATATTATATTCACTTTTTTGAAATAAGAGAGCAAGATTATATTTGTCTCCCTTTCACTTGTTAAGATTGAATGTTTTTGTTGTTAATTTAAAAACTTTATCATTTAATAAAAGCAACTTACAAAATGCTCACCACCAACTGAATGAAATTATCCCATGTCCCATATGCTTAATGCAAGAGCACTCTTCTTCCCCCCCTTAGCATATAAAGCAGACATCTGTAGTATGTATGCTGCAAGTAATCTACTCTAGGAAACATCTGGCCCATAAACCAATGTGCATAAAATACATTAACAAATGAAATGCACCTCTACAGAAAATCTACTGTTCTACATCTTGTCGTCCAATACCTATGCGTACTGTGCATATTAATGCCTGTTATTTAACTTAGAAAAGTATATAACAGCAAGCACAAAACTGTATTTGTTGGTTCACACTGCCCTCTTTAGGCAACAGTGTAAGTACTAAAACAAAGACAATTTTTAAATATTAAAACTTCTTAAAGTTCACCGTTAGCTCTCCAAATTTATCAATAAAACTCATTTTAAAGCTCTTCATGTGATGTGTGTGTACAAATTGTTTAAGTTCTTTCCATAGGCACGTCAGAGAGAAGTGCTTGTGTCATATTACTGTTAGCTTTAGTGCACAGTTCATTGTAGGACACAAATGTGAAAATAAAAATCACCTTAAAGTGGCACACTTATTTTAAAAGTGGTATACTAACAATGTATTATTCAATGATTGCTCCCATACATAACAGGCCTCCTTTAGAATAACATAAATTAACAATATATAGAAATACTTTATACATTTGGACAGCAATTAAGGATCATATGCTGGATATTCATTTGAAATAATGAAATTATACTTCAAAAGCTATAAATTGATTTGTTGAGTATTTTGATTTTGAAAAAAGGTGACCTGCTGTTTTAGCAAATACTTCTATGTGTCCATGTTTCTGTCTTACTTTTGGACCAAGAACATCACGATACCTTATCCTGTTCTTCTGATCACAACTAACCTGCCTCTGAACTGTCGAACACTTCTGAGTGCCCGCTGGCAACAGACGGTGCTGAGGACTGTGAGGACCCAGGAGTTCGCTTCGAGTCCCCTGCCTCCAGGACCCCGTCAGTATCTCTTTCATTAACATCTGGAAAACTGAAATCTGTGGAAGTCTCATTATCATTGAGGCTATCTGAGGTACCCTGCCCTGATCCACTTTCTTCATCACTTGTAAGAATTGCCCATGCCTTAGATTCTGGGGTGAGAGGAAGCACAGCACTACTAATCTGAATGTCAGTGTCTTCTTTTCCATCATTGTGCTTCTGGGTTAGCACAGTTTTTGGCCCTGACTTATCAAGATTTCTGTCCATGCCAATTTGACTGTCTGAGGTGACACCTGGGACTTTATTTTCTTCTTCAGAATTCTCAGAGAATGAATTCAACACTGGATTATTGTGATCCACAAGATTATTTTCCTGGGTGTCTGAGTCATTTGTTACCTTTTCCTGTGGTTCTCTATAGGATAAGCATGACATACACTTATTCATGTATAGACCTTCACCATCATCATCATCATCATAATCATCAATAGCACCATCTTCACCACCACCTACTAAGTCAGCATCAGACCTGGCACTATAAGTCAGTTTAGAAGTAGCTTTAGAAGGAAGCAACAACTTGGCTGTGGTCACAGAACCATCTCTTTCAGGGGAAACAGGTATAGTGGAAATGTACCCATATTCTAAGGAGACAGAATGATCAGTAGATGCAAGAGTGTCAGGAACAACTGCTGGAATCCCAGCAAGTGCCTCATCAGTATTAGAACTTTCGGTGGAGGTGAAAGCTTCATCGGAATATGTAGGCTTATTTGTAAATGTATTTGGTGGCTCATCAACTGATAAAATAGGGGTAGCAAATACATGACTTCTTTTTTCGGGGAAGACCTGATTAATCTCCAAATTGGCAGTTTGGAATAACTCATCATTACTGTACAAAGATGGCACAACTTGCTGGGAACTTTTGCTTGTAAGCAAAACTGATTCAAAATCTTTCTCACTTGTGTAAGAAACTGTTACACCTTGCAGTGCAGGAGAGTGAATATTAGAAGCCAGTATTTCAAAGCCTGGTACAGACGTAGAGTGCAGCCTGTTTTCACTTGCAGCAGAATTTGATGCCATGAGATGCAATACTGTCGAGCTAATTTTATCAACCTTGGGGCTTTCAACCAATATCGGCTCACTGGGCACAGCTGGAAGAGCAGTTCTAAGCAAGGTGGCAACATCAGAAGGCTGAAAGGAAGGCTGCAGCAGGACTTCAGTATTTAAAGGAGATGAGGCCTCCTGGAGGAGGAGCTGAGTTGGAGATAACATTTCACTAGAAGTAGGGTCAGAAGATGCTGGCTCTGAGCTTGCTCTAGACACAGATTTAAGCGAAGGGTCACCAAATGCTGCAGATATAGTATGTGTAGGTTGAACTGGAAAGTTATTTTCTGGAACTTGACTAATCTCATGATCAAAAACCTTTGTGGCAGTGTAAGCAAGAGACCCTGGATGCATGCCCTCCGTGCTAGAAATGAAAGCAGAGGTCTCTTGTAAAGACCTATTGAACTTATTTACATGATCATACATGTTGGGCATGACTGTGCTTTCAGAGTGGTAGGCAATCTCACTGAGAGAAGAAATTTTTAGTTCAGTCTCATTTCCATATATTATTTCACTTTTAGAAAGCGGCTTATCATCATCACCAAACACAGATATTGTATATGTAAATTCAGCTAGAGAAACAGGTGAAGAAATGTTAAGGGCTATCAGCCCATCTGTGTCAGGCAAAACAAATTCACTGTCGGAGGAGGCTCCAGACCACTCCCCATCACCAGAGAGGGAATGAGCAGGCTGCAGGAATGACGCAGTCGGGATTATTAACGAAGACTTAGGCACTGATATTTGGCTAGGGCTGCTAAATATGGAACCCTGATAAGATACAGCAACAGAATCATGCACAGGTATTGCAGAACTGTAAGGAACAGCGAAGGTGCGTTGAGAGCCCTCATCATGAGGTAAGGCATAAGAAGGTTCAGGCCCTGAAGAATGTGCATGCATCATAGCATCACTGCTAGATGGCTCAGCTTGAGGAAACATACGTGTTTTATAGAGGACACCAGACTCACTACCAAATTCCAATGTCTCTGAAGCAGCATGAGCACTGGTCTGATGTGACCCGACATCAGAATACTGAGCGAGGCTGGGCTCTAATAACACATCAGCCCCAGCCGCAGGCAGGGAAGCATGCAAGGATACCTGATCACTCTCAGTAGCTGCAGGAACTTGTGGAAGAATTTGAGAGACCGTATGCAGATGGCGAAACAATTCACTACTGAAGGAAGCAGAGGAAAATGGAAGCAAGGGTGCACCATCATAGGAAGACAGGGTGGATTCAAATGACACATCGACACTGGGAAATATAGGCGTAGCATGCAAGGTCGAATCACTACTTGAAGCAGCAGGGGCAGTGCTGAGGATCTGATTGTCAAGCAACAAAGGGGTGGCTAGTGGGAACACTTCACTACTGTAGGAGGGCTGAAGAGGTGTCTCACCATTGTACACTGGCTGAGTTGTCTGCGCCTGTACCACTCGGATGGTGGGGGCTGAACCGTGCCCGGAGGATGAAGTGAAAGCAGACAGTGTTACCTCGGTTGGGAAGTAGGCAAATGTAGAATAATGTGGCATCTCCATATCTGTGCCTGAGGGGCCCTGTGACACGAGGGGGCCTGGAGGGATGGACTCCGTTTCCTTCTCAGAATCATCTGTGAGGAGCTGAGTGTCGTTAGTCTGGAGAAAGGTCTCTTTACCCGATCCAGTGTCAGGCTGGGTTGTTCCATCTGTGGAGCCAGGAAGCCACACACCCCTGTCAATGGAAGGGTCTCTGAGTGATTCCTCTGAACCTGACGAAGCTGGATCTTCTGAAGCATTTCTTGTAGATTCTGGTTTAAGCACAGTATATGTGATGGTCTCTGGGTTTTCTGAAGAAAATATATATCCATTTGATATGTTTTCAAGGATGAATGGCACAGAAGAAGTTGCAGGACTAGAGCCTGAAGAATCATCAGCTCCGCTACCAGGTTTAAAATCAGTTAGTAAATTGTCTTCCTCACTGATGTCTGTAGACACCTCTGGATACTCAGTTATAGAAACCGTGTTTAAAGATTCTACAGTTCCAGACAGGTTCATTTGTGGAAATCTGAGAACAGTTTCAGAGCCATCATCTAAAGAGGATGAAGTACCTTCCACAGTATGTGGCAGCAGTTCAGTCTGAGAAAACAGAAACAATTCCTTTGCCGTTGCCAATTCAGGGCCTGGTCGGGGAGTAGAATTTAAAGGTGTGTTGGGGAGAGCAGCCTTTCCAGAGAAGCCGCCTCCTCTCGCTGGAGATCGGTTGGTCTTGCCCTCGTTGTACCTGGTCCCTATGCGGTTGTAGTGTGTCGTGGTGGACACCGGGGGTTCCTTCTTCCGGATTTGGTTTGTGGCACGGTCTCTACCAGGATTCACAGCAGAGTCTTCCTCAATGTCTTTTTCCTTTTCTTCCTTTAAAAAGGAAACAAGACTTAATGGGACACAAAGGACTGAGAAAAAAATCAACTGTTAATAACATCTTATACCTCGAATCTGCATATTTAAGAATCTTGGGAACTTTTTACCCTTAGAAAATACCTGTTTTATTCTATTCTATCCTACTTACTCACTATGTCTCTATCCTATGTAACCTTTCTTATCACTTAGAGCAAGTAATTAAGCTTAATTAAAATATATTATTTATAGCTGCCTTTATTTTAATGTTATAGAATGAGACAAGTAAATAGATTCCACTGCTTTAAAAGTTTATGTATATATGGAGTGTAATTTAATATGGTATTTATTTTCTTATTCTTATGTTTCTTTATTCATTTCCCCAGGCAAAAAAACTAAATAGCAATTAGCTTTCTTATAATATGAAATGGTAGCAAAACTATTTATTTCAAAGACAAAATGAGTTGGACACCAAAACATATAATTATATACAACTTTTAAGTCATCATAAGGAGAAAATTTAAGATTTAAAAAGGCGTTTGGTTTTATTTTCCTTTCATTTTTAATCCTTTTAAATTTCAAGCAACTTGGTATTTTATTTTTTTATTTATTTAATTTCTAATAATAAAAAGATACCCCAGGCAAATTTTAATAAAAACAAAGCTGCTCTAGCACTGTTAATATAAGACAAATTATGATTTAAGGTGCAACTTGGTATTTTAAAGGCAATTTGTCAAAATATGACTCTAAAGTAAGTGATTTGATTTGCTGCTTCCCTTAGCATCACTGTTCAGAAGGCCAAAGCTTTCATGCAAACTTAGGACAACTGCCATGGAGTGTTCGGCCTAGAGGTTTACCATGAACTAACTAACTAACTAACTAACTAACTAACTAACTAACTCTCTCTTTCTCTCTCATAAAATTGGGAGTATTAAGCTTGTCCAATCATAGTTCTTGTAAACTGAATTGCCGAAGGTCAAAAGATAGTATTTTTTAGCCCATGTGGGAGTTGTTTTTGTCAGCATCTTGGTACTCAACAATTTCTTAAAATGGTCATCACGGAGATCTTCTGTTAGGTCTTTTAAGATCATACCTAGTAAAAGAAAAAGAAAAGTGCTCCTATACAAATTAGTCAATAGGAAGAATACAAATCTCAAACCACAGGAGCTTAAGGGAATGTGTCATACAACCGGAAACCCGCACTGCATGAATCAGAAGCTTCCGATACCTGTAGGTTACTTCAAGCTTCTTTTTTTAATGGTTGTAGGGTATTTTCTAAAGTACATGTGCTAATTCTTAAGGAGTGAATCAGCTTTATTTGAATTGGAATGAACTTTTAAAATGATGACCTTAATTTTTCTAAACAAAGTTCCTCATGAATTGTCAATACTATATTTCGCCATGGAATTTTGCATTCTGTCTGATACCTTGGTTCACAAGGGTAACCTGTGAGATTTCACCAAATACTTTGGTGAATGAGAGTCCTTTCATTTGAAAAACTAAAATATTCATACAAAAGGAAATAAAAATAATTTGCTTTGACCTGCTGTTGGTGAAAATCTGTTGATGCCAGATATTTCTTCTTTTCACAAAAGTTCTCACAAACATTTCTCTTACAATCTTATCCACATGTTTGCTGAGGATCAATGTTAAGCTAGCAGTATGGACTTTGTAAACATTTTCTCATTATTGTAATTGTATTTGCCTAGTTCTCTAATGTCATTCCACACTCCTACCCTCTACTAAAACTCTATTCAAACCCCTCTTTTTCTCCTGCTTTCCCTTACTCTCAGCAGATGGACTTCCTGTTTAGTCTCCAGGGAAAATGGAAGCCAACAAACAATATTACATCTCTTCCAAACATTAAAAACATCCATATTCAAGGCTTAAAAACCATAATGGGGCCAGACTTGGTGGCACCATCTATAATCCCAGCATTCTGGGAGGCTGAGGCAGGAGGATTACAAACTCAAGCCCAGCCTGGGCAATGTAGTGAGCTCATGAGAACCTGTCGCAACATAAAAACAAAAAAATTAAAAAGGACCAGGGATCTGGCTAAGTATGAGGGCCCTGGGTTCAATTTCCAGGAACACATACACACAAGAAAGCATAATGGACACATTCCCCATTTTTATGAGTCTCTATCATGCATGCGTGTGCACGCCATTGAAATGAATAGTAATAGATTAAGCCATGTTTTCATCCTATTGTGGACTTATGCTTCCAGAAAACAACTATGATATGAATCTGTCCTCATTTAATTCTTTATTACTGTAGTTAAGTTCAATAGCATCAAATATATGGATTTCCCCAGTCAACTGTACTAACTACTGCTCCTGTACCTATGATTTTCAAGGCCTCATGTGTGGCGGGAGCTGACTTCCTCTCCCTCGGCAGTGCCAGGGTATTTTGCTTGGTCTTTCAGTGAATGTGAGCTGTGCCTTCGCTGGGCATCACCACCATGCTTGCAGCTTCATGATAACACAGCTGGCATAAATGACTTTTGCTTCTCTCTTAGGTCCCAGTCTTCCTCTGCCCGAAACCACAATGGCACTAGATGCTCCTCTGCCCTCTTGCTGCCTCCTCAGTGTGCTTCTATTCTCGCTTTGCCCTCCCAGATTCTTTCTCCCAAGGTCTCCCTTCTGCCTGTGGGAAGCTAGGTGGCAGGAGAGTGAAGTTACTCCCAGAGGTCACCACAGATGTCTCTGTCCCACCACAAAGGTCCCAGCATTTGCTGTGTTACTCTAGCTAAATTCTCTTTTCACCTTCCAGGCCTCGGTGTAGTGACCAGGCCCTGATACCCCTGAAGGGAACAAAGCTGTCCCTCGCTCACTCCCTTGGACCCTTCCACACATCTGTGAACAGCCCATTCATTAACTCAGGGAGGCCATGTGAGTGTGGCATCCGGTGCTTGCTGAGGCCTGGGCTGGTGGGTTATTTTGTTTCCTCCTCTTCAGAAGCCTTTCTTTAGGCAGCCTGTAGAGACACACAGTACCCAGTGTCTCCATTTTCTTCTCTAGCGGGAAGATGTGCTTGCGCTTGTGCCGTCTATAACAGGGGGGACCGGGGCAACCTGACGTCCATGCTCTTGGATGTCTTGGATGGGAGCGTTAAGACCAAAACAAAGGTGTTCCAAGCTCATTTACAGCCTGTTCCCACAGATCAATCTTACACTAAATACAACATTCCAATTTCATGTAGAAATTTCCTAGCAACTTACATTAGAAATTTTAAATAACTTTTAAGTATATGTTGACAGCTGCTTTATGTCATGTCCATGTTCATTAACAAGAAAAATAAACGCACAGCCATGGTAATGGGCGTTACAATGAAGAGTAATTGACCACTCCTTGATCCTTTTTAAAAAGTCCATGACGTATATTGCATTTCACATGTAACTCAGAGTGTGGCTCACTAAATGGAATCAAGTACTGAAATGATTTTTACTCAGACCAATAACCTGAACTGATAAAACAGCATAAAAGTAGATTTTTCCTTCTTTTCACTTGCTTCTGTTGGTCACTGTAGGAGTATGTACATATCCACATGCATGTTCACAAGCACATGCCACACACAAAGATATCCTTAGCTGAATTTTGTGAGCTCTTGTTGACAGGAAGACCAGTCATTTCACTAAAATAATCTCTTGTGAGACAGCAGTCACTCTGTATATTACTGAAATAATTCTACTGTGAAAACACAACCTAACTGCAATGTATCGCCAGGTAATAGCATTAGTTATCACATTTCATCAACTTCAGCACAATACTCAACAATAGCATTTGAATTTAACAATCTCAGTTATGATGCATGGCACATTTGGGCCAAAAATAAAATATAAAATTCAGTCAGTAATCATTTTCTCTCCTTTTAAAAATTATGAAAATGTTAAAATTTGTAGATATTCTCAGATACCCATTTACTTGGAGGACATGGTGCTACCATCAGACACATATGAACAGTCCAAATACCAACCATAAAATGAAAAGGGTGAAATATTTATATAATTTATATTTTATTTCTTATTTATTATGATTCTATCAATCATCAGGTTATAAATAACTGTAGTGATATTAAGAAGTAGCAAAATATTATTTTACTCCTTTAGAAAAACTTAAACACTAAAAATATTATAATTTATAGCTACAGCCCAGAGCTGTAATTATTTTTTAAATTCATTCGTTTCTCATAACCACCATATTTTTTGCCTTAGATTGAACCTAGGGCCTTTTTACTGAGCTACTTTTTAGTCCATTTCAAAAATTTTTATTTTGAGACAGGGACTAGCTAAATTGCCTAGGCTGACTCAATCTTCTGCTCCTCCTGCTCAGCCTCCGTGAGTGCAGGGATTACAGGCATGTATCACCAGGTCTGGCTCAAAAACTTTTATGTTTTTGTTGGTTTGTTCTTCTTATATTAGACTTCTCAAAGCATTTTTCAATTTCATCAAAAAGGAATCATACGTAGCAATTATGTGACTATAAAACTTAGCAACTAACCCAACAGTGAATATTTCAACACTAACATTTTAATGCAACAATATCTAAAATCTAAACAATAATTTCAAATAGTCTTAAATTTTAAGTGTATAAAATCCATATAAAATAGATGTGATACCTTGATTATCTCTTCAGCTCCAATTAATTCAGGAAAAAAGTCAAGTTCTATAAAATTAAAAGCAAAATTATTAAAATTTTTACTGAGTTGTTTCAGCCTTGCAAGTTTACCTTTGAATGAAAGAAAGTACAAATATATTAGCTTTGAAAAATATAACCTCTCAAATTAAAAATTTCAGGTTATAGTTTTCAATGCTCCTGAATACTTACAGCACTATGCAAACTTCTATGTAGGCACATTCAGAACTTTGGTATCTATAGTGATACCACTCCAGTTCCTTTCCCCAACTCTACCCCACATCTTATTGAAGCTAAGAAGGTCAAGGACAGTGAGAATGATATGGCTGAATGAAATGAATTAAAATGATTTTTTTCATCAGAGCAGTTACATTCATCATCAGTAGGACTCATAACAGCAAAGTGGGGAAAGCGCCAGGAATTTTTCTGGAAAGTTGGCAGGATTTCTTTTCTGTGTTTTCTTTTTTTTCCTATTTGGATACTACTTTCTCAAGTTCTTCTGACTGAGCGTCAAGTACTTCACTTTTTATGCTTCAGATCTGTGCTCATTCTTGTTTGCACACAGAAGAATGTTGCCCAGCCTGGGACGACAGCAGGGAAGACCGAAGAGATTGATTCCTGGCATTCTCCCCAGGGAAACAGCCAAGGCTGTCTACGCAAAGAGCTCAGCAATCAGCTTCATTAAAGCCTGTTTTGCTCAACCAACCAGAATCAATGTATTTCTGATACTGGATATTTCAATGCTGAAAAAACACTTGTCAGCAAATGTCAGGAAAGACTAGAGCATGTTCTCTACGGTAAGGAATCCAGCCACAATGCCAAGTTAATGGAGGCTTTTTTTCCTTTTTGTGCAGCACTGGGAATTAAACTCAGGGCCTTTGCACTGAGCTGTACTCCTGGCCCTCTTAAAAAAAATATTTTTAAAGACTGGATCATACTAAGTTTCTAAATCACTCAAGGTGAGCTCCAACTTGTGATTCTACTGCCTCAGCCTCCCAGAGTTCTGGGGATATAGATTTGCACCACCACATCTGGCTCAGACAATATTTCCTAGTCTTCATGGGAGCTTCTTGGGTCACTGGGAACATAGCAGAGCAAGCTTCACCATTATCACAATGATGTCCTCTTTATACAGACTCTCTTATAAACCTCACTCCATCTCTGAAGTTGCTCTGCACTACCTTAATGCTGATTATGTTCTGTTAGGTCTTTATCTGTCCCCAAGCAAATGCTCATTCAATAGAGATTTCAGCTCAAACCTGAACTAACACTAAATGCATCATCATACCAAGGCTTGTTTTCCAGTACAGACTTCCTTTTTATCAGAAAGGTTCTAGATATTAACACATCTAAAAACAAAATATAGTTCTATGCTTGAATTCTATTTAGAAGAGAAATCAAGTAAAATCTAGAATCCAGTTCTCAAGATTTAGGTAAAGTTCATTTAACTCTTTAAATGATTATTTAAAGTAACACTGATTATTTCAGTATTACTTACCCTGAATAACATTCTGTGCTATAAAAATGAAAATACCTCACTAGAAACAACAGTCTTAAAATATAATTATCTTTTTTCTTGTCAGCTGATCATGAATTCAAAAGCTGTTATTTGAGTGGTGTTTTCCCTGTTCCACTTTTGTCCTACACGGCTCCTGTCCACTCTCTGCTTTTTACACTCTCTACTCCTAGTATGTCCGAATGAAAGTGATCGCAATGGACTCAAACATCAGAATTTTTGAAACCTTCATGAAAAGAAACAAATGTTGATTTAACAGTGAGATGCAACTAAAATGTGCTGTAAATAACCTTCAACATGATTTTCTAAAAGCTATAACAAGAGAAGTTCATTCACGCAAAAATCTTCCAATTCAACACAAAACAGCTAAGTGGATCTGTCTCTTTTCTGCCTCTTTACAGTACTGTAACATTAATAAAAGCAAGTAATCATTAGATACTTGTTAGTGATATATACATTACACCATAGATTTTTCTCTAAGAATCTACAAAGAAATCTCAACAATTTTCCACTCTTAGTATGCCTAAGAAAATGTTTTAAAAATTTTAAAGCATGATCTAACTTCACCTGACTATATGTTTTCAATTAGCAAGGTAATTTTCATGTTTCATTGGAAGGGTCAGGTGAGGTACATTTAATTATCATATTCAGGATTGATTTTTTCAGTACTTTCCATGAGTATTTGAATTATTTTTACCCCTTTACTACAGCACAAATTAAATGGATTATGGTTCCTATAAGAGAAAAGCCAATATTTTAGTCCAATCACAATCCCCAAAGAGTATCGGTGGCTTCTATGACAACCGAGTTCGCTGTTCACTGCAGAAAGAAGGAAGACATTTTCTGTGGGTGTCCTTAGGCTCTGGGACTGAACCTGTGGGCTCGCGTAGCACTCTGAGACCCTTCTGACCCATGGCGCTATATTATTATAATAATAAATAAATATTATAATAATAATAAATAAATATTATTATAATAATAAATAAAAACTAGTCTAACATCAGGTGCCTTTTCAGTGGTGTGTATAAATTCACTTTAAAGGATCTTCATTCTGTTCTCCAGCTTAACTCAGATCATCCTGATGGGCTGAAATTGGGGCATTTCCCCGGAACACCTCCACTCTCCAGAATCCAGAAGTTTTTGTTGAACTTCATCAAAACAAAGTTGAAATAAAATAACTTTGGAAGGCATAATTCTGGGTCTGCGAGTTCAGAACTGTAGCATGTGGTTGACTGGCACCAGGTCACCAGTTGGTTGAGGTTTCTTACAGAACTGATATTTCCCTGACTGACACATATTAGTATATTAGAGTTTAAAAATGATGCTGGTTTACTGCATATTCTGAACAAAGTAACTCCATGAGGCTAGGAAAAAGTGAATACGATTATCATTATTTTTAGTGAAAACTTAAAATTCACGTTTGTGTCATGACTGAACAAAGTTACTGACCTATTTAGAGTTTGTTTTGGGGCATGTGTAATGTTAGACTGATTTAAGAAATACTGTATTAGTAAAAACATTTGTGTTCAATAACACAAAAAAGGACACTGCTGGGCGTTGACAAGCAAAGCTTATTTAATCATTTGACAGTAATCAAGTTCACACTGTAAAAATTAAAAGCAATATTGACAGCAGTTGCTTCAAACTCTGATTTTAAATGTCGTTATACAGTTCAGTAACACTAACAGCACTGGACGGTACAGGCGGAATAAAGACAGATGAACAGTAACTTGACAAGACAACCACGTACAACTGAACAGCACACAGACTTAGGAAGAGTGTGTTCATTTAATTTATTATTCATTTAAATTTAGCATATGGTTCTCAAGGCCCTGCTTAAAAGATGTCCTCTCCTTGTGCATAATGTGAATTACAGGAGAGAAATGACCACAGTTACCTCAGTTACCATGAAATATAGTCGTGCAATAAATATTTCCAGGGCTTCCTCAGGGATAGCTATAATTTTCTAAAATGTCTTTGAAAAGTATATATATATATATATATATACCTTCTTTATGTTAAAAAAGCTTACTTGAAACAGTTACTTAGTATGAATTTATTTTAAAATAGTAATTTGAAATAATAGTAAATGGACAGTAATTTGTGGTAATAATGTTGTACACAGTAACAAGTACAACTAAAATGCACAGAAAATAAGTTAACCAAATTATCAATTTAAGTGTACAGTTTAATCAAATTAGCAAGTTAAACGCACTGAGTTTTCCCTTCACAGATATTGATTAGAGTATTTGATATCTATGCAAATATTAGGGCAATTAAAATTGCTTTCTTTATTACTTTTAACAAAACAATAAACAGCGCAATATTTATAAAATAGGTTATCATAAATAACAGAAAAATTCAATGGGATGTCATATAGCGTTACTAATGTAATCAACAACATAATCAACAGGATGAAATGGTGTAACAAAAATTACAAAATAAGCAGCACTCACAAGTTTCTATATTAGTCACACAAATAATAAAATTCACTAACTTTTTTAGGCACTAAATCTAGTTGTTTTACCAAATCTCAAGATAGTTTTGCTGTCCAGGCTTTTACTGTGATATACATACCTTAGAAACAATGTGTACAATAATGTAATTTGCGTACTAAGTTGTACATATATAAATTGAAATGCAGCCTTCAAAATGAGAAAGTATAAATTCTAAGGGAACCAATATTGCCTTTAGGAGGAATAAGAAAATCTAAAACTTTTGATGAGTGAGTTTTTCATAGGAATAGTTAAGGAATATTCCACCTAAGTTTGTGAGGCTGGGCTTTAAAGAGGTTTGTTGTGTCAAAACATCAAATCAAACACCATCTCCTACACATCGGTACTGTGCACAGTGCCTTAAGGGACTAAGACATCCATGGAGATTAAGTGACGTGTCCAAACTAGCATCTCATTATAACAGTGGTCAACGGGGTCCTGATCCTTTGAAAAAATAGAAAGGAAGTTATAAATTTATCATTTTGTTGAAATGGGAAAATATTAGAAATGATTCAAGAATGTTATCTTTTTTTGCCCAAATAGACACAGTTTTAAAGAATCACTCAGGAATTACTTTGGTAGAAATCTGACATTTGATCTGCTTTTTCATATGCAATAAGCTTTCTCAAAAAATAAAAAAAAATTCAGAGAGTTGCAAATTCTGGCACAATGGCTAGAAAGAGTAAGTATAAATAGTTTAATGCAATTATTTTTATAAACTGGAAAACTTTTATGTACAGAAAATATGTGTTAATTTTTATGAATATGTATTTTTGAAATGTATTAACTGTGGGGTGCTGGTACATAAACATCGGCATCTTGGTCTTTTTACTTTTTTTTCCCTTCCTCTCCCTCCCATCTTCCCTCCTCCCCAGATCTTCTTTCTCTCTCCCTGCTTCCCATAACCTTTCTTTTATTTTGCTTTTTAAATTTGGGTTTCTTCTATAAGACAAGCCATGCAGTATTTAACTTTCTGTGTCTGATGTATTTCACTTAGCATTATGGACTCATGGTGCATCCGTAATTACAGCAACATAGTTTAACAAAGATAGCAAAATTAAGTGAATACATTCAACATAATTTGAATGAAAACACTAGGGTAGAGAAAATTTTTTATATGCCACACGTTAATCTATTCGCTTATGGTATTGGCTAAGATGGTCAACGCTGTACTAGTAGCAATGTCATTTTCCAAATGGATCAGTTTGGGAGTGTTGTCATTCAGTGGAATGGTGAGATATGGCACAGTTAAAAGCATGGCCACTGGCTTTGATACCCACCTTTCTATAAAATTTAGAGCTTGCTGAAAGCAAGAGGAAAGATGTATTCTGTACTTTGGAAAGATGTGTATTATAACATTCAGTGCCTTCCATACAGTTCTTATCATAAAAGTTCAACTAGTTTAAGCAACTCTGCAATGATAATCAATGAACATGTACTTTATTATGGTTCCTGTAGGATTAAAGTACGTGCTACAGCATTTAGACAATAAAAGCGAACTGCTGCATGGCAGTTTTTTTTTCTGTACATAAACTAACATGTAATAAATATGATTTGTAACTAGTCATTTATATTAAAATGTGTAAAAGTTTTAATGAGTATATTCACGATAAGAATGACCAAAGAATATTTTCATTGAACATATGCATATATATGAATATATATGATATATGTGTGTATACACATAAATATACATATACATTCTTTGATAAATATGTAAATACACATTTCCATTCTATTAGTTGAAATCTACTTATACTAGCAAAAGGAAAACCCATTATGTAAACTTGCAAACGGTCAAATTTTAATGGTCAGCTCTTTATTCAGTTATTGCATATGCTTGAGATCAAAAGATTTTCCTGTAATACTTACAAAAGATGCATGCTAATGAAACATAATTAGAAATAACTTTTGTTTTTGGGGAAAAGTATTGGCAAATCCACAAACAGAAAAGCACCCCTGACAAACTTATAAAATGAAGATAGAAAAGGTAGGATGGACTATTGAGAGGCTTTGCACAGAATTTCAAAGTACCTCACATGATCTCGGGATCATGTACATACTTACTACAATGTGGTTTGGGGGCTGAAAGAGGAAGTAAACACAATGAAACCAATTCTTAACTGTCCAGAATAACAGCTTCAATATTTACATAAGATGCCACATTTGATAACCACTACAAACATGAACAGGTTTCCTTATTACTTTACAAATGAAAACGTAAGTATAATAATAAATTTATTCAGTGTCTTGCATTAGATTACCTGACTCAGAAAGAGATCCCATGTTTCAAAAAGTTACCTGGCAAGCCAGACTTAAGGAAAAATGTTTTCGCCATTTGCTAAACCAATATAAAGTCAGGAGAAAGCACCAGGGCATTCAGTAATCAAAGCAGCCTCATTTTGGAAAACATAGCAGTGTATCAAGGAGGTACTTACCAGCACCATCGGCAGGCATGTCTACTATAAGCTGGTCACTGTATTTTCCATATAAGCCATTAGTGCATATGGCTACTATTTGAAGAACATAACTCATGTTAGGTAGTAAATTATTGAGAATAGCACCCTAAAAAAAAGATATGAGTAACTGTACAATGTGCTATCCTCAGAAGAGTACTAACACATTAGACAGCTGTCCTACGTAACTGTTCCTCATTTGCAATGGGACACATTTACATTTTATCAAGGTGAGAAAAACCTTATACACTGCTGTTAAATATAAACTTGTCATGTTTGTGAATTATGAAGATACTAAGAAACAAGGTAGTTCTCCGCTTTTTTGCAGTTTAGTTTTAGAAAGTTTTATCTTAAAAAGAAGTCTCCAGATTTATAAATGAGTAACACAAAACTAAAATTAACATTTTTTAAACCAACAATGTAAAGCAATTGCAAATAAGGATAAAAATATGAAAAACTAATTTATTTCTTCACCTGAAACATATATATCCAAAGCAATAATAAAATTCTCTTTTGTGCACAATCATAAAATGAAACAAAGTTACACAAATTCTACAGTTTTCTCATACTACAAAATCTCTGTATTCTGTGCAACTGAATTAAAAGTTATAATTCTATGTGTTTTGTTCATATGCTATTAAATATAATAATGATGTCAGTTTTATTTAAACAAAAGTTCCTGGGACTCGCAGGACTACAGCTGCCTAGATACACACTCCAGTGTCATTTCGCCTGCGGTGGTGCCTTCCCGGAGCTACATCCAGGCAAGGTTTTCTTGACTTAAATCACATTACAACCAACACTTTCCTACCAAAACAGGGTATAACACTAGGTGTTTAGGCCACAGAAGGAAATTGTACTTTATTTTCATTAATTTGTATGCATGGGTGGAAGGGGAGGGGTGGACCAATTGGTAAGAATAACCTGTCTTTTTACATCCCCAAAGTTCTGACCTAGTCATCACTTACATCTTTTACTGAGAAATCTGATACAAAGCAGAGGACTTTTGGGTCTGCTACTCTATTTTTTCTGTGCTGGTATGGCCTCGTAGAAGAAGCAATACACAACACATCAGGACTGAGAGTCTAAGCTCAATTCTCCCCATAACTGTGAGATCCTAATTAGAGTATTTAACAATCCTCTAAGTCCCTTTATTTGTCAAAAGAAGGCACACTATATGATTTCCAGTTCATAAGTTTTTCCATATGTAACTGCTCTTATAAGGTTGCAAGGTCATGATTTTTGCGCAATTTACTTTTAGCTTTTGACGTAATTTTTTAAGTTTGTGCTCCTTATCAGGGACTTTCATACAAAGTCTAAAGTAACCAAAGAAAACAACATACAGTCATTTGTAAGCCCTTACTTTTGACATTTAAACTATAAAGTTATCATGCATAAAACAATTGGTCTTATAGTTACCAAGTCTTGATAGCCATCTGTCAAAAATTCATGCTTGATTTGGTCATCTCCCTCCAATTGCTGGTACACAACCGCAAATTTCTCAATCATGGTATCATAAACCACTCGAGGTCTTTCCCATGTAACAAGAAGGCTAGTATAATTTTCTGGGTCTGCCTGCACATTTTCTGGTTCTGAACTACAAACTTTAGAGAAAAAATGAAAGAATCATTAACACAATCATTGCACTCTGGGGCTTTCCTAAGTAAAACACACTGTGAAATTTTTTTCTTTGGTTTTATTTCAATGTCAGGTAAAAAGTTATACAAGTTATACTTCTGCATTATAGAGGTTTTGTCCATGTTATTTTTTGTATATAAAATGGTAGCAGTCATCTTTTGACTATGACAACAAAAAATTGTGCCAGGCGATTTTATGAAGAATAGCAGGTCTGGGGCTGAGATTTAGCTCAGCAGCACAGCACCTGCCTGGCAAGCACAAGGTTGTGAGTTCGATTCCCAGTACCGGAAAAAAAAAAAAAAAAAAAAAAAAAAAAAAAGAATAGCAGGTTTATTTGGCTTCTCATTCTGATGGCTGGAAGCCCAACGTCATAGTGCTGGCTTTGCTGAGGAGCCGACTGGTTACAGTGTATCCAGGATGGAGTAGATGTCTGTCTGTGTCTGTATGAACTTCCTCTCCATCCATCTAAAGCCACCAGGCCACCCGGACTTAGTTGTGGGAGCTGCATGACCTAATCTAATTATATCCCAAAAGGCATCACCTCTAAACATCACAGTCAGATTGTCTCCACCCTCTTAATATCATCAGTATAAGACTTTGAGGCTTAAATATCTGCATCAGGTTAGGAGGGTTCCTCATAGCAAAATACTCTCCCTGTTTTTCTTTCTGTCCAAACCCTACCTTTCCACTTAGAAAAAGTCTTAGTCAAATGCTACCCTGTCTATGATGATGCTCTCATCTCTGCTGAAGCGATCTGGTTATTTTCATGAGTGTTTCCCAGTATTACTGCATTACTTTCACATGCTCATACTACTTTCTCCTGAACATCTTGCTCCTCTAGGAGATCACAAACCCAACAGCCATAGCACCCTGTTTCTAGACTGCCTAGAACACCATCATGAACATAACTGGCCCACAAGTTAACTTCTAAAAACAAATAGGCAAAGGGCATCTTCGTGCTCACTGTGTCTTTGTCTTTTCAGGGCCTAACAAATTTAGCTTAGGACTGGGCTAAGATGATTTGTTTCTGGGCATTTTGTTACTAGGGATTTTTGAAATAATTACTGATTCCCAACCTGAGACAGCTACAGAACAACTAAACCTATCATTTTAATATTTTTTCATAACTGCTGACAAAAAAAACCTTCCCTTTGGCATAAATTGGAAAGTTTGCCTCATCTGACCAAAAGTGTGAAAAGCTGTCCGGAGAATTCTTAAAACGAATTGAAATTCACACTGGGAATCATGCCAAAAATTTAGTCCCATCAGAAAGAGTGCTTTGTTACCTCCTAACGGATATTTATAGGCTGGGTTGATAGCTCAGGGGCCTGCCTGGCAAATGTGAGGTCCTGAGTTCAACTCCTAGTACCAAAAAAAAAGTATTCATAATGCAATTGTTTAAATCAATATTGAGGACAAAACTTATGTGATTTTTTCCATATTGTTAATGAAGCAAAGTGATAAATGTAATCTCTTCACAGGCCAGACAGATTTACAAAGCAGAAGAAAAGATCTCGCAGGACAAAGTTTAATTAATAAGTTCACAGTGTGCAGGTTTTATTTTCAGGTGACACCTGGAGTTACAAAGCCAAAATATGGGAGTGTGCAGCTGACTTAGTTCAACCAGCTACCATGGATACCAAACCCATAAGGACCTGAGGACGGTATGCCAGCAACTGCATTATAGGGTGACCAGATGTCTTTTGCCTCTGTTGGTCTGTACTTCATCTCATGAACACAGGAGGGCACCCACAAATAACAGTTGGCTGAATAAACTGAAGCTCAAATTTCGTGTGTACTAATCAGTACTAGCAATTTTAGCATATGCACTCTATGATGACAACAGTATATGAGTGATTCATAAAATATATATATATAATATCTAATATATATTAAGTGGATATCTATGTTATTAACAGAATTTTTCACTGTAAGCTCATGAAGTAATTTTTTGTTTAGGGAGAGATTAGGTTTAGTTGCCCCTTTGTAGTAAGAAGGTAATTCTTTCATTGTCAAAAAACATTGATTCAGACAAAGAAAATGTCTTCTAATTTGTTTAAAGTACATCATATGCTACCCCACGACACTTCCACTTATGCCCACCAGATGGCAGAAGACCACAGAGCCATCTTCAAAGTGAGCTACTCACACAAACTATTACTACAGAAACAGGATTGCCTCATGCTTGCTGCTAGTGAATCCTAAATTCATTGTGAGATCGTGAAAAGTGATTCTGGACAATATAATTTGTAGACTTTGTCCTCCTAATCGATCCTACTTTTTAGAGAGAATATATTCAAGATGAAAATATTTAAAAATTCATTTCCTTTATACATATACACAAAATATAAAACTCTCTTGAGAAAAATATGGAAGTATTAATTGGTAAGTACCCAAAAGACTACTGTCTAAATAGGAAAAACTAATTTGGTTAGATGTCTATGCTTGTCAGGCCTTACGACAGTAGCAACCAGAAAATGCTTCACATTTTAAGAATCAGTATTTTTCCTATTCTTTCCAAGCAGAGTTTCATTTCTTGTCTTCTCCCTTATGAGCCTCTAAGAGTTTTTTGTTATTTCTTAATATCCGGAGCTTATATTTTAAGTATTAATTTATTTGTAGATCTTTTTTTTGTTTACTGATTATCAATAGCTCAGCAATATGTCATAAATCTGCAGTTAGGTCTTGTCTCATTGTTGAAACAGAATTATATGGGGGAAGACACATGTACTTTATCTTTTTTTGTTTGTTTTTTTGTTTTTCTCCAGTACCGGGAGTCGAACTCATGACCTTGTACTTGCCAGGCAGGCGCTGTGCCGCTGAGCTAAATCCCCAGCCCCGACACATGTACTTCAGAACGACTTCAAGGGGGCTGGGGATTTAGCTCAGCGGCACAGCGCCTGCCTGGCAAGTGCAAGGTCGTGAGTTTGATTCCTGGTACCGGAAAAAAAACACCAAAAAAATTAGAACGACTTCAAGAGAAAACACTTCTATTTCTCTGCTCTGTGACCTTGTCAAAAGTTGGTCCTACAAGACAGAGCTCGTCTTTTAAATAACACTCCAATTTATTCCATATACACTAGTCCATATTTACATATAAGTCTGGGTAATGCCCAATAGAGAAGTGGTTAATATGCACCAAAACTTTCATGTTTCCCTTTATTTCCTATTGAAAGTCTAATTATCTTATTAAAATGATATAAATTCTATGTAGCACATTATCTGCACTGAAAATCAAGGAGGGTCTTCAGATCATGAAGTAATTTTTTGTTTAGGGAGAGATTAGGTTTAGTTGCCCCCTCAGATGTGCTTAGGTGCAAAGTGCAGGCTACCATAGAATAAGGTAGAAAGCAAAGAATGGTGAGTTCAGAATGCTGCTGAGCTTTCACTCCTTCTCCAGGACTGTATCTTACATTCTGATTCCTTTCCAAAACCATATGGGATCCGGGTCATAGTTCATTCTCCAGGGAGCCCTGGCCAAGAAGGAGAACCTGGTTCCTGCAGGCCGCTGGCTCTGAGCCAGGCTGTGATATATCCCAGGCCCATGTCAAGTCACAGTGCTTAAGAACATGTTTCAATACCGGGCACACGCAGAAGATCCTCCCTACGAAGGCGCCCCTTATCAGAGAGCTATAAATGTTCTGGCTTTAAAGCATTTTCAACATTCCACCGTCTTCTGCTTGTTTCAGGCACTACTTACTTAGTGCCAGGCACTCTGGACAGATAATGCCGAAGGTGCTGTTCTTGCCGTTAGGAAGCTCATTCCTGTGAATGCTTTATAACCTTTAAAGTTAGTAAGGCCTAAGATACAATGAATGTCATTAGTTTCCAAATTCTGAATTCCTTTCATAGAGGAATGGATAACAAACTGGAAAAAATGATCTGCTACTTAGATCAAGTTAATTAGTGCTTGTCAAAATTAAACATATTTCCCACTCAAAGAGGCAAAAGCTTTATAAACTTTCAGCTGGCATAAAGAACAGTGCTTACCACTTACCCTGTTGTCATTCGCACGAAGAAAGAATACCTATTACATAGGAACACAGATAATTTGTGGAAAAAGTACCAAAAGATTAAGAATTGTCCTGAAGAAAAAGGGGAAAAAGGCAGAGGAAATAGAAAAACGTGTACTCCTTAGCTGGGACAAATCTGTCTGTTAATCAGGAAAGATGACATAGATGGCCAGGCAGTATGAGTCTCCTTTGCCTTCCTTGGTCTGATCTGCCTCTAGGGACAAGGTGCAGGCTGAGCTCCCTCTATTATGACCAAAAATGTGGATGGACAGGAAAAGACGGGGAGGTGGTTCTGAGGAGTGGCAGAGAAAATGTCATAATTACCCGAGACTACACTGTGTTTGACTCAGCTATTTCTCACTCATTTGCAGTTCATAATTGGTGAGTAAACACAGCTCAATACAAAAGTACTTCGTGAACGTGTACTTCAAGATCCAACACATCCTTATTTGAGGTTTATGAGCTTCATTTAAAATAATATTAAGATTGGTAATTTGATACCTACTCTGAGAGAAGCTTAAAGACTCAAAGACCTAGAAGACAAACTGCAAGTTTATGATTTCTTCTCAGGAGTGTTGGACATTAGTAAAGCTAATTTCAACACTGACACAAATGTTAAATATAATAATTGGGAAGTCCTATCCCTGTGTAGTACTTCTGAATGATCAAACTTGCAAATTCGACCTACTTCACAATCTTCTCCCTGGACAGGGTAACACAGCAGTTCAATTTTTAATACATAATCTTCTAAGAAGTAAGTAATCTTCATTTTACTTCTCTGAATGTAATCAGAGTATGACATTTACATACACGTGACCTTAATGAAAGCTGTTTACAACTACTGCCTTTCAAACAGGTCACTCTGCTAATGCACAGTTCATCAAGATCCTTTTGAGGAAACAGCAGAAACTTTCATACAGTTCAAGTACATCCGGATACAAAGACTCTCCTATCCTGCTGTGCCTCAAAAAGATTTTATATTTCACCGCTTTTTCTTTTTTCAAGTTTGTATTAATGCAAGATAGCACTGGCAAATGAGATTTAAAGTGCATCTATCACTCTACTTTAAAAATTACTTTAAAATGCCTTAACCTTGGAAAATTCAAATAGTACTCAGATTTGCTGTGATTTCTTGCCTCTTTGCACATTTATCCATAATACTAATGATAAGTCTGGTGCACATTATGTCCCAGGCACTTCAATGCTTTGCCAGCTCTGGTTCACTGAAACCTAACAACAAATCTATTAAATGACCATTGTGAATTTTCCCATTTTGTAGGTGAAGAAACTGAGGACTGGCTAGATTAATAACGTGACAATTTTACGTTAGTAAGTATAAATGCTGGACTTGGTTTAATAGGGAAAATGCACCAAGTTTTCCTTCTGCCATGCTTCCACAGGCCCTGCTCTGTCCGGGGAGAACCAGATGCACACGTCCAGGGCAGCGTGGAGGCGGACCGTGCGTGGGAGGCGTGGGGTGAAGCTGAATTTCACCTGTTCTGCACGTTGGCCTTGTTTGTGCTGTTAGTCACACACAGTGCTCAGTACTTACAAGACAGCTTTTCCTGACACCTTCAAGACAGTTGTACTAAATTGTGATTCTTAGAAGTGACAGTATCTGTTTTGTGACTCAAAAGAGAAATGCCTTTCTAAAAGATGGTAACTCTAGAAAAATGGAAAAGTAGGGGACTTTATTCAAAAACATTTATTTAATGCTTGCTGTGAATACAAAAATGTGTAAGGTCTGGTTTCTAACCTTCCTGTGTGGACACAGAAATACAGATCTAAATGGTAATCATTTGGAATATATCTTAGAAAATAAAAACTTCAAAATGCACTTACTAAGAGTAAGATTGTGATAATTTTCATGCAATTAGATTCAGATAATTTTCTCCCCTCTCTTGGTTAAAATGAATGTTAAACATTTAAAACAGTAAAATATATACATTACAGATATAAAACATCTATGTACAAAACTGAGGTACTAGTTTAATAATTTTGATTGTATAATGGAATACTACATAAAATTTAAAATGCTATTTGAAAGGTATATTTAGCATACCATGTTAAAAAGTTAATAAACATATGCGCAGTACAGCCTCTTATTTGTGAGAAACAACAAAATATTTTTAATTTAAGAGAAAGGCATGGACCCTGACTGCCAAGGCAGCCACTGCAAGCAAAGCTGCTCTCTGAGGCTGAGGCCCCAGAGCTCAGACTCATCTTCCCCCGCAGCCCAGTCGGCTGAAGGCCTCAGGGCACTCTGCCTCCTCCCTCTGGCCAGACTGTCATCTCTACCTGTCATCCCCGTGGAGGAGCCCTGAGTAATCATGACTACAGAGGGAAAAATACCAGCCTATGGCTGGAAATTGGCACAGGTCTCTTTGTCCTTCTCCAGCCCTGACCTTCCTTCCAGTCATCATGCCTCAATAAAAAGTCATTAAAAAATATCTCACTTAAGCTGTAACTGGGTTAATTTTCTCTTCTGCCATTCCTTTTAGTTATGCCTAAAAGCCCAGCTCTCATCCTGGAGAGATTTTATCCTGTCAAAATACTATAATATATATATATATATATATATATATATATATATATATCTCCAGATTGCCACTAGTCAAAATGATGCTGAGACTATTTTTACAAGTGTAATACATACTGTTGTTCATGTACAAAAACTTAAGAGTTTTTCATTGCTCAAAATAAGGTGTTAATCTGGTTTTCTTAAGTCATAAAAATTTTAGAGATAATTATAACTAAAGGTAGAGGGACTTACAACAAAATGCTAGACTCTATCTGTAAAGGGGCCTAAGAGGCAGTGGGTTACAATTGCTATCCTTTAAAAATAGCTTTTAGGGGCTGGGGATTTAGCTCAGCAGCACAGGGCCTGCCTGGCAAATACAAGATCGTGAGTTTGATTCCCGGTACTGGAAAAAAAAAAAAAAAACAAAAAAAAACAAAAAAATATTTTTTTAAACTTACCTGTCAGCTCTAATGCTCATGCTTTGATTAGACATGCTCTAATTTCTCAGAAAATTTGTTCTTGCCTAGAGAATGCCAGACTCCAGGTAATCACACAGATAAAACCTATTACAAATGTGCTAGATTCCTTTTAGATTCCTTTCACTGGGCTCCACCAGATCGTGTCTGAAGAGAGGGTTATACAATGGCTGGTCTCTCCTAAATAAGTAAAATTAATAGAACAGGCCATCCTCCAAAATCAGATGGCATTAGATATTCTAACAGCAGCACAGGGGGGTACTTGGGCAGTTATGAAAACTGAATGTTGTGTGTACTTTCCTGATCCTTCTGCTAATGTCTCAATAGCTGTTCAAGATATTAGACAACAAATCAATGATATGTCAAACTATGAAATCCCCTGGACCTTATCCTTATCCTCTTTATTGAAAGCCATTACTGGCTCCTCTTGATGGAAATCTTTGTTGACTGTATTCATAATTACTGTTGATCTTATTATTTGGCCCATGCATACTTAATTGTTTCTTTGGCTTTGTCTCCTCCAGATTTAAAGCTATATGCCTACCCAAGATAAAAATGCCTGTTGTCTATCGGGGGCCTTTGGATACGCTGGAGAGTATCTCTGACTGCTGATCAACAACCACGACTCCCGTCAGCCTGAAGAAGCCAGAGCGGTCATCACCTATTATTCCCTCATGGTAGCTTGGCTTACTTCTTCAGAGGGGAGAACGCTGTAGGTAGCTGAGTTAGATAGAAATATTATAGGCAGTCAGACAGGGCCAGGCCCTCGAAGGAGCCTGTATGGAAGACGAGATACCTTGCAACTGTGGGAGAGACAGGCTCTCCTGCTGTGAGCCAGACCTCAAGACAAAAGATGAAACAAATGCACCCACATACCTCCCTAGGGATGGACATCAGGGATTGATATGCTAAATAGGTTTCCCTCCCCTTGAGAAAGCCAGGGAGAGTAACTAACCCAACCCCCTACAAGAAGAGCCCCTGTTCTGTATTCATGTCCACTGGCTACCTAACTTGCTTCCCTATTTGATCTTGATTTAATCAATTTTACCTGAGCAATTATACTCATAATCTTATTGGCTGACCGCAGTTTCATCCCACCTCATGCTCACCTTGCAATTTACCACTTTTTCTCCACCTTGGACCCGCTTCACCTTGTGGTTCTGCACTATAAAATCCCTAGGAAAGACAGGGTCCTTGGCAACCCACTCCTTGGCAACCCACTTGGGTCCCCTTCTGTCTTTCTCTCAGACAGAAGCTTTCTTTCCCTCAATAAATATATTCTGCTGTTAAAAAAAAAAGAAAAGTGTGGAAAGATATTCACCAAAATCCTCATAGTGGTTGTCTTTGATACTATAGGGAACTTTTATTTTCTTTTGTATGCTTATGTATATTTTACAATAGTTCTATAATAAAACCTCAGTTTTGGTTTAAATTTAACAAAGAGTAAATCCTGAACATAAATTCAATCCTCAATTCTAATTATCAAATTCATTTTCAAAAAAGAGTATATCCACTAAGAGATGAACCACTACAGGACTAGGCACACGGTGAACGACAGCAAGCACTTACTAAACACGAGCATTCACCATGGGAAAAGCATGAGGCCTGCCTGGGCCACACAGTGAGTTAAGGTGCTCTGAGCTACATGACGAGACCCTGTCTCAACAACAACAAAAAGCATGGATGGTTCCAACTTGCGAGCAGAAACTTAAGACATTTTAAGCAGATTCACAATTTCTCTTTTTCAACTGCAAAAAAAGCAAGTAGATCACTTTTCCTAATTTCACTAAATGCAGAATATTATACAATGGGGATCTCTAAAAAGTACTATATAATAATTTGGATATGCTAAATGTTCATTATGCTAAATTATAATTTAACCAAATATTAACAAAGTTAAAATGAAAGTGATTTAGCTATTTCCCTTCTCTCAGAAAAAAATGTAGAAACTGCTTCATAACAATTTTATTGTGACAATGACATTGTTTTTAAAATTAGAGTATTTCTTCCCTAGGGAACCATCTTTAATTGTGAAGAGGAAGTGTGCGCTCTACTATAGTCTTCTGAAGACTCCTAAGGTTTTAATTATTTAAAGATAGCATCGATGCTCTTCTTAATCCCAAAGACTAAGTAAGAAGTAAGCCTGGACTTGTTCGTTAATTCATTCCTCTGTTCCTCATTCATCAAGGGGGCAAAGGACTCTTACTGGTGGACAGGTGCTTTATTAGGTGCTACAGACAATACTGAGATCAATCAAATGTAGATTAGCAAGAAAGTAAGGTAAGCACATAAATACCTTTAAAGCAAAGCAAGAAAAATGAAAAGGACCATAACTACAGGTCAGGGACTATGATGGTTCAGCAGAAAGTGATTCAAAATACAGATTATTTTTGATTGTGCCTCATATTAAATAAACATGACATCTGGTGGAATGCTTCACTGCAAATATAGATAAGACTCATCCACCTGAAATAATTGGTTTTCCAGTGGACAAACTTCATTGAAAACCCAAAATTTAAATGCTAAAGATTTAAGGAATTATAAATAAGCATTCAAGTCTACATAACACACACAAAAATAAGGTGTTCTTTATAATCTCCAACCTCTCTGAAGGAGGGAGGTGTGTCTTGGTAAACAGAGGACCTTTGATTGCGGGGCTTCCTGGAATGGGGATAGGCAGGTCAGGTGTAAGGACCTGGGCAGAACTAATTTTTCCACCCTGGAAAGACAAGAAGGTAGCAGGAGGACGGTAGCCCTGCCAGACTTGCCACAGCAAGCCCAGAAAGATCTGAGAGCTTGGGGCCCAGCAATGGAGAATGCAGAAGAAATGTACTTCTGCTTATGCAATTTCAGAATAAGAATGATGATCATTAAGGACAAAAACTTTAATGAAAACTAGAATTAAAGCTTTTGAACCCTCTTATTTATCCAAAGGATATATGATACAAAGGAGTAACACTGAGCAGTATTTTCTAAATTGTACACAGATGTTTCAATGAGAAGCTGAATTCTGTAGCCCTCTCTTCCCCTGTACCCCATAAATCCTGAGTCACAATACAACCACTCCAGAGTGGACTTTCTTGAAGAAGCCGGGGAACACTGTGTCTAGGAATAGCCACACAGCCAACAGCCTGGAAAGGTACACTTCTATTGTAAAATGTGTTTAAAAACTTTTTCACTTGTAAGTCCCTTCCATTTAATGAGTGAATCTATTTTGAATAGCTTTTTCTCCCTAGTTGGCTGGGCCACTTTCATTCTTCTGGAAATAAACCAAAACTAAATAGGTGATAAATTATTATTATTCTGACAGGGATATGAAATTCTGCGACAATTTAGACACATGGTATATGAGAATAAGATTGATTGCCAGGAGCTCCACTCAACAAAATTGCTTCCCTCCCTTTATGGGGCCCATCATATATTTATGGAACTCAAAGGATCAAGGAGTTTAGAAAGTGTTGTTCCTCTGTTTGATCTTAGGGTAACAAAAGCACTTGAAAGTAGGACTATTCTTTTCAGTTTCACGTCTTTACAGTTGTTAGCTTTTACTATAAAATTACGTGAGTTGAAAGCATGTTTCTTTATAAGTATAAAGCACAGTGGAGTGAACATTAGAAGACTTTAAAATCAGGGATGCACGGGTTCAAACACTGACTCTGCTCCTTTTAGCTGTGTAAACAGGGATAGGTCACATAACATCAGGTCCTAAACTGTAAAATGAAAAATACAAGCCTAGTTTCACGAAATGAGTAATGTCAGGTGGAAGTAAATACTCTACGGTTCAATGCCTGGTGAAGTCACATAAAGCACAGTAGCTATTACAGTTTTGTTATTACTTTTACTACTTTGAGCCCTGAGCACTTACCTATGAAAACAACAATGGCCGTGTTAACTCAGGACTGCATACAAATTTACACACTGGAAAGTACAGGGGAGCATCTATCAAGCATAAACTGATACGTTTTCATTACAGGAAAAGGATTCTTTCAGACATTAAGTGAATATTCAATGAATGTAAGCTTTATTTTAGCTCAGCAGCAGAGGTAAAGAGATAGAAGACAGTAACTCCCTGCATGGGGCGCAGTCTAGTGGCGGAGATAAGTACACGGGCAGCTGCCCTGGTCAACGGTCGTGAAGTCTGGATGCAGAGAATGCAAGAGTCCCTGAGCACATCGGGAAGACATCAGTATTATTCATCTTGCAGTCTACGTCACTGGTGCCTCCTGGAATGCAATCCTTACGCCTGGCCAGAGTCAGACAGGAGAGGGGAGCAGGATGGGGTCAGGGGTCGTTTCCTTGTGGAAACAATGCTCTGTTTGCATCTTGAAGAGTGAGGAGAAAGCAAGCAAGTGAAGGCAGCAGGGAGGAGCGTGCCGCTGTGAAGAAAGAGCATGTTTTCTCTTTTCCGAGACAGGGTCTTGCTATGTAGTTTAGGTTTACAATGGAGCCCAGGCTTGCCTTCAACACGCAGCAACCCTCCTCTTCGGGCTCCTGAGTGCTGGGATTACAGGCACGCACCACCACGCCCGGCAGAAACAGCACTTTAAATGAAACCTGGGAGAACACGGCCTTCCACCCTTAGGGAGTCCCAAGGCGCCAGGATTCGAGAAGGGAGCTGTGCGGGGAGGAGCCGCACTGAGACAGGAGGCAGTAGGCTGAACCAACCATGCAATGAGAGGTAGTTTTGATTTTATCATACAAGAAATAAGAAGCAATGAGAGTTTTTTAAAAATATAACTGATGGAAGCATGTGGCAAAGGAGAATCCCATTTGTTCATTTTGTTATTTGGCCTATCATATTTTGGAGGGGGTGATTAATCCATTTTCTTTTTTGTAATCAATCATCTATTATTTTTCAGACAGGATATTATAGTAGTTAGTACTGTGGGTAGAGATATAATTAAATTTCCTCACTTTGGGGCAATTTAATTTGAAACTTAATGTCACATTAAATGTGGTTGTTCATCAATGTCATCTTGATTGCTATTTATTTTTGTCAAAGGACAAACACTTCTCACACACATCACATTAAAACAAGTATGTGGTTTTAATGCCTCATCTTCAAAAGAAGTTGATTATTAAATTAATATTATATATGGCAAAAAATACAGTGCAGGACTGAGACCAAAAACCATCTCCTTCAACAAGCTTTCATCTCCCAAAGCTTGCTTTCCTTTGTTTTTTTGGTACTGGGAATTGAACTCATGACCTTAGGGTTTCTAGTCAAGCGCTTCGGCTTCTGAGCTATATCCCCAGCCCCAAAGTGTTGCTTTCTTGAGCCACACAACTCAGTATAAAGGGGAAGGGGCGAGGTGGCAGACACATGTGACCATGTCCTCTGGACATTTCTGAAAAGTGTTCTGAGTGCTATGTCAGCTTCAAAAGACTCAGAGGATGCTCCCGAGAATCCACCACAGACTACATCATCAACTTCAGCTGTGTCTGACAAAGACAAATTTCTTTCCTTCCAAAGAAACTGGGAGGAAGACTCACTTTTATTCATTAATAATTCAGCGAGATCATTTTCAACACATTTTAGGTTCTAGGCTTCTAGGAGAGCTGGTAATACAAAGACAAGCACTTTAAACTCCAAAACACATCAAGACTCAGCTCCAGTGTGGTTGTCCCATGGAGGCCCCCTTGGCCACCCCAATCAGAAGCGATCTCCCCAAATTCTGAATACCTTTGTATTTTCTTCATTGCTCTCTTACAACTTTTAGGCCGGGAGGATGCTGGGAAGTGAATTTGGAGAGGGGCATGTGACTGTGCTGTTCATTATTGCATGTACTGAAAAAATCACTTTCCTTCAAAGAATCCCAGTTTTTCTCATTTGTAAGATGGGGTTATTCATACGAAGAAAAAAGGCTTTTTCTAACTGACATTTGAATGTGCTAATGTAGATGTGGTAACTGAGATTGAAAAAGGTTAAAGAACTTACCTAAAGCTAGAAAATCAAAATACTTCTAGAACTCTAAGTGCTACATACTTTCCGTCATACAAACATTACCATTTACATTGAACCTGCAAGACCTGTAGGAAAGTTATATTTCAATACATACCCGCTTCGTGAATCTCTTCCTTTCCAGTGTATGAGGAAAACACTTGCCTCGAGAATTTATATTGCTGTTCTCGAAAATTATTTTGTAAGTAGTCCATCAACATGACATAGCCAGACTGTTGCATTGTAAGAACTTCACAAAACACAGCCAACTGGAAAGAAGATCAGATAATTTGCGTATCTGCTTTGAAGGCATCACAGATACCCTATAAGTAAAGCTAGAAAATTATTCTTTTAAACTGATTCAAATACTTCATTGATGTGAATTTCCAAGATTACCTGGCTTTCAGAGATGCTAACTGTATCTTTAAAAACAATCCATTCAACGGTGTCTGTACAAGGAGGAGACGTCAGTGAGCCGTTGTAAATGTAATACTTGTCAGTGGAATTTGGCAGAAGGTTCAGCAAAACGAATGGATCTAAGGCAGCCTGCTTCCCTACAAAGTAATAATGTATATCTCAGCTGGAATCTCAACACTGGAACTGAACTGTTCAAAGAATCTATGAAACAGAGATGTATACTTTCTAATATATTAATCCAAACTGAAATTTTAGGAACATTCTAGACATACATAAAAATGCTTATAAGTTTGGCATACCCCAAATTATCTTAAATATATCACTATATAATGTTAAATGCCTTATCTTTGAAGCACAATGCTTAAGAGAATATTTTATTCTATAAAAAGATATTTAGAAATCATATAGTCATCTCAATAGTTACAGTTAGTCTTTCACAAGTTTCAAGTCTACTTTATGAAAAACAAAAATGAAACCGTATTCTGGTGAAGATTATCTTTAAAAACCTAAAATTAATATCATATTTAAGGATAGTTTATTGGAAACTGTTTCTCTAAGTTAGAATTATGAAGTGAATTTAGCAAAGTCATTGCATATAAGACCAATACACAGAAATCAATTGCATTTTTATGTACCAGTATGAAAGGGGCTGAAAATGAAAGAACTGAAAATGAAATATAAAGTAATTTGACAAAGAATGACAACAAAATATCAAATACTTAAAAGTAAACTGAATAAATGATGTTAAAACATCTATTTTGGGAAGCTTTCAGTTAAATGAAAGTTTAAACAAATGAGAAATACCATGTCTATGCATTTGAGGAGTTAGTATTATGGAAGAGTTTGGGTTTCCCCAAATTAACTTCTGAATAAAATAACATCTTAACTAAAACCCTGAAAGGGCCTGTATATGGTTGTGTGTGTGTGTGTGTGTGTGTGTTTGTGTAAGTGTGTGTCACTGATATAGTGATTCTAAAATTTAAATGGAAATGCATGGGAAAGTTAAGAGAATTTTGAAAAGTAAAAAGGCTGGAGAATTTTTATTACCAGGTAAGATCCACCATGCAAAGCCTGCAGATCAGAGAACAACAGAAGGGAAGACAGAGCCCAATCACTCCACCACTCTGTCTACACCAGAAAAGTCACTTAGTGGAGTGAAATGGGTGCATTTTTCAATAAACGGTGCTATACTCACTGGCTATCCTTATTAAAAACGTGAATGTTGACTCCCTATTGTAGATTAGAAGAACAAATCAAACATAAATAACTTACAGATTTAAAAGTGAATAGAATAATAACACTTTCAGAGAAAAGCAATGAAAACTGTTTTCATAGCATTAGGGTAGGTTGAAATTTCTGGAAATGGCACACAAAAACCTTACTCATAAAGAGAAAAATGATAAATTTTAGTACATGACTATGAAGATTAACAATCACTACTAAGAGAATAAAAAGGCAATTCAGAGTAGAAAATGTATTCTGGACACAATACACACTTATCCATTTGCATTTATATACAAAGATATTCTCATATCCATTGCAAATATATTTACTACAAATATCTGTTGAAAATGTATCTATGGAATATATAGCAAGTCTATGGCATACACATAAATGTACGCATATCTATGCACTCAAATGTGTGTGTAGAATATGTGCTCTTGTACATGAATTTGCACCCAGATTGGAGAATTCCTACAGAAACACTGGTGGGGCTTTCCTCAGTGAGCACTCGGCCTCAGATCCCTAAAACAATCCAAGCGCATCTGTCTTCTTAAATAGTCTTGTTTTACTTTTTGAATCTTTCCAACAGTGTTGGATAATAGCACTGTCTTCGCCTCTGGCTCTCGGCAGACCAGCCCTCATTCATATAAACAGCAATTTACTTGCTAGCCAGATCTATCTCACTCGTTTTTGCATTCTCCTAACTACCCAGTGCAGTGCATGAGATCCTGTCTAAGAGACTGAGGTCATCACCAAATAATTCCTGAAGCCAGTACAACCTAGTCACTGTATACTGCAGCATTTTCACCCTCGTTAGAATCATCTGGGGAGCTTTACCATAGTGCCAATGCCCCAGACATTGCCCTAAGTCACTTGAATTAAAATCTGTAGCAGCAGGGCCGGGCACGTGCATTTTCATAGCATAAATGTGCAGCCAGGGTCTAAAACCCCAAGGAAAATGAAGGTCCACAAGGCTTTTGCTTTTGAATCACATTTTTAGGAGGTACTGTTAAGAATTAAAGGCAGAGATAACTGGTTCCAGTCTGAACTAAAGAATGAATCAAAAAGAGCAACCTATTTGAATTAACAATGTTGTGCTGACACAAGCTAATTTTAATTCCTTGGGAAACTCAAATTATGTATGGTTTAATAATTAATTAGTAACTTCTAAAATATGCCCTGTTCTCTTAAAATGTCAAGACAAGACTGTCAAAATCAGACTGGAAGTAAAGTTCTCAGGAAGTAAGGTGAGTATTTATTTTGAAGCTGTGAATATTTTTCCAGTTTTAGACTCACATTATTAATATCTGAAATTTTTGTTACTAAATAACTTCCTTCTTAATTGCTAGTGGACAGCAATTGTTCCTTTTTCTGCTGAAGACAAATGCCTGTAGAAATAGGAGTAACAGAAAATGCTAACTAAATAAGGAGGCAGAAATTGACTCACTGTTGAATTAGGCAGGAAATGACTGACTCCGGGATAGCTGGAGGCAGGGAAAGGGACAGCAGAGGGGAGACGTGAACAGGGTTGAGAAGTAGAGAATGTTCTTAAAATGGGAAAAGAAACTGAAGCAGGGAAAGCTGGGAGGATGAGAAGAGAGAGATTTGATTTCCTCTTTCTTCTCCCCAACACAGAATACATTCTTCCTGTCTTTGAAGCTCATGTTATTGGTTAATTGTCCAGTCTCCCTTATGGACATGTTGACAGTTTCATGGTGTTTCAAATACTAGTCATAAAGTTCTGACCCAGATATCCCGAAACTTTTCAATTATAGTAGTACTTTTCAATTATACCATAATCTTCTGAGAAAACTGAATTATGGTTTTGTGTGTGTCTGTGTGTCTGTGTGTCTGTGTGTCTGTGTTGGGAAGAGAAAAAACACAAAAAACTAAAACAAATCAAGCAGCTTCATCTGAATCACATTTGAGCCAATACTACTCTTTGGGGTCAGCTGTTCATTCACACTGCTACTGTTCACTTAAACTGACTAGCGATGAACAACTCGCTGTTCAGATCTGTCCATGGGGAGGTTGCTGGTGGGAGGAGAAAAAGGAGAGAGACTGGGAGAAAGGGCCCTAATAATGTTAAACACTAGGGAAGAGCCGCTAAATACAAACAACTCTTACTATTCAGGACAATGATATTTAAAACTGCGTGGGAGGATTTTTAAATATACAAATTTCTGGGCTGCATTTGAGATTAAGTAAGCACGATGAAGCAGTCTGATGAGAACACCCACTTGAGAATCTCTGAAAATGTTACCTGTGTGTGTCTCTTCTTTGTAATTACAATGATGTCAACTAACATTTCTCTTCTTTGTGGGTGCTGCTTGGGAAATATTAATATATTATCTTTGTTATCAGTGAAATCACCATTTCTCTTTCCATTCCATGGACAGAACAATGTTGAGCACAGAATACGTAAGGGGGAAGAAAGGAAAAGAATTTGTCTCTTAGAGACAAATATAGGAAATGAACAATCAGTTCATATTATAAGATACATTTCATAATTAGAATTATGATTGCAATGTGTCTTGTGTTGTTTTTATGGATAACTCACTATACGGAGAATACAGAGCAGGACTTAGACGTCTGACAGCGGTCCCAGCGTTTCTGTCTCAAGACATGAACTGCCTCAATCCTCAAGGTTCACTGCAGCAAAGGCCCACAGCCAACAACAGGGATCCTTCAGTTTACTGTGTACTAGGGGGTCTTCTGGATTCAGAATTAGGACTACATTTAATTCCAGAACTATGAAAATAGACTTGTTTAACTTTAGGAAGATTAATCTTGGGTTTGGATCAGTCATATCTAACAAAGATTGAAGCCAGGTTGGCAAATAGGCCACACGTATTTTGAAATATAAAACTAATGTAAATGTCAAGGTGGTGAAGCAAACTTAGTAAACAACTAGGATGCAAGTCGTGTACCACCACCTGCCAAATGGACAGCCTTGGTGTCCTTGATGCATCCACTGAAGTATTAAGAATCCGGAGGCAAGGAGTTTACAGACATGGAAGATTTTGGTCTTTGTTAAAAGAGGAGTGGGAAGTTGGTGCAGAGGTAGGTGGACAAAGAACAAACCAGTGTGCTTCCAGCCAGTTCAAGACACTAATTGTTCTGCTTCCTGATTAAGAGCCAGGACATAGGCAGAGGAATGCTCTTAGGGAATCCAGATTTTCAGGACAGTAATAATACTGCCACGTAAGTGCCAGCCGTGGGCCTAATGAATCACCCCCTCAATGGCTTGAAGATATTAACACAGAAACTTCAGTGAAATAACGCAGGTAAATTTACTCTTAGGAGCACACTTTTTGAACCCCCCAAAATAGTCAAAGAAGCCTTGACAGAAAGTGGAGAATGTCCCACAGTTCTATGAGTCTGGGTTAACAACCCAACGCTAACATCACTTTTGTAGTCACTGCACGGTAGTTCAAGGCATGGGAATATTTAGGATTCGTATTTTATACATTTTTTTAAAAAGTGTTGGAATTCAGACTAGCTGCCCCTTTCAGTCTGGATTGTGTCCATTTTCTGACTCAACGAGAGGGAAATTAAGTGTTGCTTATGGTATTCAGTGTTGACTTTTGCAATCTAAGTGGATAGAAGAAGATGTGAGCTTCATCTTGCAATCGATTACACATTTCGAGAAAGAAAAGCAAAAAGAAAGCAAGCTGGCCCACACGAGTTCACATACTCCTGACTTAAAAGTTTGGCCAGTTCAGATCCTCACATATAAATGATAAACATGAATCAATCCTAGGGCAGGCTTCTGCTGTCAAGTAAAGGATCTGCATGAGTCTTTTTTCTATTTTCAAATTTTTCACCTCCCCAGAGAGGGATAATCCTCATTTTATTGGTAACAGAGCACAGCAGTAATACTGTTTGTGTGAGTGCTTAAAAAAATTAAAATAACAGTAAGAATGGATTTGTAGCCTACTGTCAGATGCATTTACTATGACAAATGACAAGAGCCATGAGAGGGGGGCAGAACAAGGTCACAGAGCACTGCATTTTGTTTTATGTAAGCTTCCACCTTCTTGCAAAAATCTTCTCCCTTATATGACTGAAGCAAACAATTGATCAAGAAACCACCGGTACATAAGTTTAACTTGAGTAGCAAATCCTTTTTTGCCTTAAATATGATTTTTATAAGATTAATTGGCTTCATATTAGAAGTTAGACTATTTAAGGATATATACTGCAGAGACACAATAAATACATTTTAAACATATAATGTAATTTGCAAGAATAAATTCAGAACATTTCAATTTCCTACTTACATTAATATGCTATGATTTTTATATTGCAGTTTTTGGTAAATTTTCCCTTGTTTAGTGAAAAGTGTATTGAAAAGTGACAGACTGCGCTTCTTTAAAAACATACTCTTTTCACCTTTCACACAAGTGAAGTTTTTGTACTGTGTTGTAAAAAAAGTCATGCATCAAAGTAGAGTATTTTAAATTTGGGTTCCATTTTATTTTTATTTCATTTAATTGTTGGACATTTTGTGGCAGTTATATTGGCAAACATCTACTGTTTTGACCATCTGGCATTTAATTGGTGAATCATCATATAATTCATTTTTAATTTTTTTTCTGACTTTTTGAGACAGGGTCTCACTATGCAGTTCAAACTGGCCTTGAACTCACTTTGTAGCCCAAGCTGGTCTCAAACTTGCAAAGATTCTCCTGCCTCAGCCTCCCAAGTACTGGAATTATAGGTGTGCACCACCATGCCCAGCCTCATTTTTAATATTGATGATATAAGAAAGTGACTAAAAAACAAGCCTTGAGGTTTCTTGCACTGAAAACAGCAATGAACTTATTGGTATCTGCATTAGTCAGGGTTCTCCAAAGAAAAAGAATAAATAGGACATAGATGGATGACCGACAGACAGACAGATACATGGGAGAGGATTTATTGTGGAAATTGGCTCAGGCATTTATGGAGGCTGAAAAAACACACTAAATGTTGCCTGGCAGCTGGAGAAACAAGCAAGCTAGTTTCATGGCTCAGAGCAAGTCTGAAGGTCGAAGAACCAGAGAGAGAATCATGAATGTAAAGTCCCAAGGGTTTACCAAAACCTCTAAGGGCTTACCAAAACGACTAACACTCTCCACTCCATCAATAATTGCTTTGTAATCCAAATTTTCTTCTGTTCCCACCTGTCAAAGAAGAATGGCATTCTAAAGACAAGATAAAACAACTGATAAACTGTTTAATAAAAATGCAAAGGTTAATGAATTCCATTTTAAGTTTCAAAAACAATGTGTCACAAACACACACTTTCCTCTTCATAGCTAGGTAAAAACAAAACAAAAACCACATAGCTCTTACATTTTATACTAGAAGAAATAAAAACTGAAATGCCACGATACCCAGATACTGCCATATAATACACTTTGCATGTAAAAATGAACAAATCTGCACATTTGCAGAACGGTTTGTTTCAGTCGAAAGAACCCTACCCCTTTAATGAGTCTGAGTCCCCTTCTAAACATACCAGCCGACAGTCAGCTTTTTTGAAAATGACCACCAGTTGCATTGTGGTTGGGAGTTCTTGTACTTGGAACAAAGTATGGCGTGATATTTCACATCAGTATCCCATGAGATTTTTTTTTGAGGAATTACGTTAGTTATAAATCTTTATGTGGTGATTACCTCAAATAAAATGGACAAAGCTCTTAACCTCCCCTTTGCTTTAACTGCTTCCTCAAAACTTGAAAATCGGTCCACATCAAAGCAGTAGATTTGCATCTATAAATGGAACAATGATACCTTCATTATATACAAAAGCATCACCAAAGTAGACAAAGAGACAATAAAACGAACACCAAGAAATTCTACTTGAAAAATCCTACAAACTAATTCCACCTTTTGTATATTTTCAAAATATTTTACCAGGATACCAAAACACAAACTATCCTTTACCATCCTGTGATGCAGGAGAAAATACAAAATTAGACCTATCTAGAATAACAGTTACTATTCTGATGTTCTTTTACCAAAGAACATTATAGGAATAATTCACTAGAGTAATTTTCACACATAAGTTTATATGAATTTAAACCAAAGGTTATTTAAACTATTTTGCTGATTTCTTTCAAATATAGTGTTCATCATTTCTTGAGTACACGTTTTTCTTGATAGTCCAGGGTTACTGCTTTTGGATATTATCACACTGTGTTCTACTAATACTGAAATTCTCAAAGACTGTCCCCACCAAAAAGTATCAAGAGTGTGGTTTCCTCTTTTAATTCTCTTGTCTTGCTGGGAAGCTGAACTTGCTCATTTCTCCTTCAGTCCACATATCTGTCTGTAACCACCTCGTTCCTATTGATAACTTGGTGCTCCAGGTCATGAGCTTGCAATTCAAGTAACAAAGCTGGGCAACTGTAAAATTTAGGCAAGAGCAGAAAGTCTGTAAGACTCTGTAAGGGTGGTTACTACTCTGATATGAAAAGATTCCGTGTGAAGTAGAGGATGGCACTGCTTCTGCCATGGGAGAATCACCACAGCCCTTTCAGAGAGAGGGTTTCTACACTGACTCTTCCCAAGGGCAGCTTTTAGCCACTTGAAAAGGCAAGAGAGACGGATGTGTGTTCACACCACAAGGAGAAGCCTGGGAAAGGCCTACAGCAAAACAACAGAAGTGTGAGAAACTGAAATCCATCTCTTGTGATTTCAGCTGAGCCAGTGTGAGAGAGAAGACAGATGAGGTGGGAAAGGGAGGGAGGAGCCACACCAAGAGGATTATGAGGCTGTCCCAACAGATTGGGGTTGAGGTGAGGGAAAGTCACGGAGATCCTGCAGCTAATCCAGGTAAGGAGCGGTTGGGATGGGGCAGGGATAGACTGAAAGACCCAGAGAGAGACCAGCTACAGTGACACTTCATAACTTATGCAAGCAAAAATGGTGGCATGGACTGCTTTCTGTCTTCCCACAGCATTTGTCCTGAGAATTAAGAAATCTTCATTGTGGGATGTGTAACATCAGGAAAAAAAAAAAGAGCAAGTCAAGAACACTGCTTGGGGTTCCTGTTTGCACAATCAAATGGAAAGTATTTTTAAAAACAAACAGCAAACAAACAACTCTTCTGAGAGGCAAGTTGAGAAGCTTTTGGAATACAACAAATGAGATTCTGTGAACAAATTTCTTAGTACTGATTTTCATTGTTGAGGCCACTTGTTGTTTATCGCTATTTAAAAAAAATTGTACCTTTGTTTAAATAGATAATATTGTGATAAAGCAAAAGTGAATTTTCACTGTAAAGTGAAATGCTACGTGCTTAAGTGGTCGACTTTTACTTCTTTGACAAACCAAATTTTTAAAAATGTGATCTTCTTTAAGGATATATTAAATACAAGAGCTCTCAATTATAACTCGTAGACATGAATGTGCTAATCTACACTTCTAAATAAGAATTTTTAGCCCTGTAAGAGATAATTCAGCCTCGTATCATTCTTATTGTTAACTATGGGACTACACAGTGAGCCTGTGTTTCAATTTTTTTTTAATGCTAAACATTAATATGACAGGTATGGCGGTGCACACCTGTAATCCCAACATCTGACATGTGAGGCACAAGGATAACTAACTGTGAGCCCAGCCTGGTGAGTTTAGTGACTTAGGGAGACACTGTCTCAAGAAAGAAAACCACTGGGGATGCAGCTCAGGGTAAATGCCCTTGGTTTAATCTTCTGGTACCAAAAAGAAAAAATAGCATTAATATGATGGATTTTTCATGTATGTATACATTCAAAACATACTTTTTATAGAACCTGTTATAGTTCATCATAAAATATTCAAGTATCATTTTAAACAAATATTTACACATAATTTTAAAAATACCTACAATTGCAGCTGCTACAAACTGAAATCATGAATATTGAGAATAAATCATCTAAAATTCTTTTTCTGTTGTGGATTTTATTTTGTTGAGACAAGATCTCACCATGTAATTCAGGCCATCTTCAGACTCATGATGTGGCCCAAGCTGGCCTCACTCACAGCGATCCTCCTGTCCCAGTCTCCCAAGTGCTTGGATTACGGGCATGTGCCACCACGCGCAGGAAAATTCTTGATAAAGTCAAGCAACTTTCATGCCAATTTACACTCTCTCCAGTTGTCGTCTGTGTTTGTTTTTTTATTGTAATAATATTTGCTTTCATTAAATTTAAGTCAATGGTGCAGTGCCTACTTGGTAAGAGCAAGGTCCTGAGTTCGATTCCCAGTAACAAACTCAAGTAACAAACTAAAAGTCAAGATTTTTCTCATTATAATCAAAGAAATTAAGTCAAAAGATTCTCTAGAATGTTGATACAATATTTACTCAGCACATTTATGGGTCACGCACTACAGTGTGTGGCATTCTGGGTACCTTGAAGTGTAAAATCAATGATGAATCTTATGCTCGTTAAACTTGGTCTGCAAAGGAAGGCAGCTATTAATTAAGTAATCGAAATTTAGCCAAAATAGAGCTATTCATTATGAAATTTTAATTCAAATTATATGCTAAATAGAATCTCAATGATTTAGAAATGAAACTGAGACAAGCGGAAATACTGAGTCACCTCGAGTGGAAATCTCTGTCCTTCCAAGCTGTGCTCTGACCCATCGGACGACACATTGCATTTTCCCCAGTGAAAAGTTATTTTGCTTGCTTTGAACACCATTTCCGAAAGTCCTCCACTAAGACGATAGTCATTAGTGATATTAATTTCCACTACAGTAAAACAAAATAAAACAGGATGACATTTCATCTAAGTGTCTGAAAGTAAAAATTATAAATATCAACTAAATTTTTTCTCTTTAAGGTACATTTGGGAAATCATTTATTTGATAAATATGAAAAGCTATTCAGTTAGTTTGGAAGCTCAAATTTGTATTCCTGCATAATATACGTAATGCATGTTATTACCATAAATGTAAAGGAAGCCTAAGACCGTAACTACTGTGTGTTTTGAATGCAGAAGACAGTCAGTCCTCCTGTACTGGTTGGTGTCCCCAGGGGACCATTTGTGCAATGCCCACTTCCCTCAGGTACTAATGGCAGTGAGGGGAGTGAGTACAGGGAGAACTGAGGTCTGCAAAAAAGTATTTCTGGGGAGCACTCCCGCCTTCTCATCTCAGCTCTTCTGCTCCTCAGCACACTTGGTTTTGCCCTGTGCTTGTCCCTCCTGCAATCACCCCAGGCTCCATCAGGTCCAGAACCTGTGCCTCGGGCTGGGTGAAGGATGGACGAAAGCCCCGTGTTACTGAAGGTGGCCCAGCCATCCCTGGTTTGAATGAACACCGAATATATTTATTTAAAATATAAAATATAAAAGATGGAAGGCTACCATTTTCTGAAAATGATTTTGTTAACATATAACTTAACGAAATTTAAAAAGATTTTTGTGTATTTTTTTAAAGATAGTCTCAAAAAAGAGCAACTTAACAAGCATTTCCTAAGGATGGTTTAGAATTTTAAACTTTTGACCTAGAAGGCTGAGTAACTTGTTTTGTTAAATTTTAATTATTACATTTTTCATATCCAAATACTGAATATTGCATAAGGCTACGCAGCAAAGATCAGCTGTCACGCCCAGCATACAGGAGCCCTGACTGACCGTGTAACCACCAGGGACGACCTCATTGTGAGTGACGTTATCTACAGTTACAGGATCTTTATCACATCTTCATGGGGCAGCACCATTGTTACAATGGAAAGCACTGGTCATTTAATTTTTTGTGTAAATTTTCAAAGTATTGTGCAAATTTATACCAATACTGTCTATTCAGTTCATAGTCAGTTATTCAGAGGAAAATGAAACTGCCTTATTCTAGGTCTGAAAACTTATTAAAGGCCAACAGAATGCGAACACCTTACCTGTCTTCCCAGTGTTGTGAATGGACGTGTTCTCCAAAGACGCCTTATCCCAGCCCTGAAACTTCAGTTTCTTCAGATTCACATTGACTTGAGTGAGATCTTCATCAATATTGATGGGGGACTGCTTTGGGCTATTACATGTTGGATATTTCTTTCCCCAGTTTTTTTGACTCAGTGCACCTAGGAAAAGAAAAAAAAGTAAGGAAGTTACTTTCTAAAATTACCACACAAAAGCTAACTTTGTATTATAACTCCTGAAGACACTGCATGAAAACTACATACAATAGTAGGAAAATTGGAGGATCTTTGCACCGATTCATAAAACAATCATGACTATATTAGTCCATTAATATTTTTATTAGTATATGTTTGCAATTCACAACAAATCCATTCTTCATGTGGAACTGGTTGCACACACATAGCCCATCCTGATCTGCTTTACTTTTCCTTCCTCTCTCCCCTCCCTTTCCCCTCATTGCCTGATCCCCTTTCCAGCTCCACAGCATACCTCTGCTTCCTGTCTGTCACCTTTCTCTTATTTTGCTCTCTAAATTATTTATGTTTTTGTCTACTTATATTTTTGTTTTCCTTATCCATTACCTGTGATGGGCATGTAGCCTACTTCCAGATTTAGCTATTATGAGTTGTGTTGTTTTAGATTCTACGTTTTCATATGAAACGTATAATGTGTATGTGTATATATATATATATATATATATATATATATATACACACACCCTACCAAGACTCATTGTTAACAGTAAGAAAAAACAAAACAGAGCTTTCTACAAGGATTTTTGTCTACAGTGAACACGCATCTGACCCACAGAATGAACAGTCCTCTGAGCCCAAACTGCCCTGTGCTGACTTTGTTTCATTCCCACCTGAAACCAGGAACCATCTCCAGTATCCTTGTTTCACTAATTAACATCAAAGCAGTGCTAAAAACAGATGATGCTGTATATGTACTGTTTTATTAAAACACTTGAAATGTTGCGTATCAAAGTCTTAAATTTTTCTCTGCTTAAACTCTAGTATTTCTGCCATTACAAAAACAGCCAAGTAGTAGCACCATTTTTGCAGGACATACACTTTTGAATGCTTTGCTCTAAGAAAATGTGAACAGGTAAGGTCAAGATATCACCTGATCAAGCTTTAAGGAAATTATAAGTACACATATCTTGCTGTAACTCTAGTGAATGTTATCATTGCTGTGTGACAAACAAGGCAATGAAGGCTGACTCCACCGCTGACTCTCAGAATATGACACAGCTGATCTGTGCGATTTAGCCCACAAATAAGTAAGAGTTGGCCACACCATAAAAATGCTTATGTATTCAGAGAGAAGCTAGGTCATGTATCTCACAGTGAGGGATCTATCGTATACCTGAATAGGTGTTGAAAACTTATTTTATTTTGAACTCTGGCTCTATTCCCAGAGTGTGAGTACAGTGTACTTCAAATATGCATGGTGATGCACATTTTGGCTTCTAGGAATAGTTTTAATGATTTGAGTAATGAGATGTTGATTTCGCTTGTAAGGAATCTTGGCATGGTAACAAAAAACACTGCTTACTTTACCGATGTCAGTGTTAGAGAAGCTGAGAGCCCAACTGCAGAATGAATCAATAGTCGTTTTCGATGCTGACATTTTAAAATACAATACATTTCAAGTCACGTAGTTGAGGTTCCCAGACACACGAATTTTTAATTCTCTGATAATAATGCATGCGATGTACAAGGCTGCTCTTTACCGTCGTGCTTTCATCTCCACTTGGGGTGCTAACTGGCATCCATCTCTTGGCATATGAAGCTTGAACTCGAATTCTTCTCTGAAACAAACTCTTCTTACAGCCCTTGCCATACTCTAAACTTGGAATTCATTTAGATGCTTCCGATTCTCCTTCAGAGAGCCCTTTTGGGTCTGCCTTCACAATCCATCCTTAGCCGGACCATTTCTCCTATCACTGCCATCCTAGCCCAAGCCACTGCCACCCCTCGCCTACACCTTGCTACTCCACAAGAAGCATCGCCCAAGAGAAGGTTGTTAGGTGAGTCAGCGCCCACTGCACCCGTATAGAGTCAGAACCTGCATTTTAACACAATGCCCAGGAAATCCACGAGCATAAAATTTTGAGAAGCTCTGGCTTAGACAACTGTAATGCTTTAACTGGTCTGCAGCTTGGACTTTTGCCTTTTCCACAGTCTTGCCCTCTACTTAGGCAGTAAGTTGAAATTTTAGGTGGACACATCTGCCACCCACATCTCCCTGGGGTTCGTGCCCTGCATCATACCCTCAGCTTAAGCGTGGGCAGGACTTGTGCACGGAAGGGGAGACCATGTGCTTCATTAGGTCACACAGCATGACAAAGGTGATGGGAAAACTGCTGCTGTGATTGTGACAGAAAATCCCCTGGCAAGGTAGGGAGAGATTCCTAGCACCAGAGATTTTCTTACTGGTCGTGAGGACTCGCTGATTCTTGGTAAAGTACAGGCTGAAGATAACTCCGTAATTTTTATGATTAAAAGGCAAAATGAAAGAGGCCAGAAGGGAAAGAATTTTCCTGTGGGAAGAACTATAAATAGAAAAGAAAAAAATTCAGGAAGGTAAAAACCCGAGGTTCATCATGCAAAGCACTCTACAAGGCAGCTTCTTTAGTCAAGAGGATTATGAAACCAAAGAAGGTAAGCTAAAAAAGTGTTAGACTGTGCTGAAATAAAACAAGATAACAGAGGCATGTGTTATATTTTTATCTGTCTTTAATGACACTGATCTTCTGTTTAAGCATGACTTTTATAAATTCTCAAATTAATGATTTTAACAAGTCCACCTCTGTCCACACGGCGACGCTGAGAGTTAGCGTCCCAGAAAGCAGGTGCGTGAACTCCCTAGAGTTAAACAGCGTGTGCCCAGGTCTCATCAGAGAACGCCGTGAAAGGAAAGGGTAGGACACAGACTAGTTACCTCAGTTTATGGAGCTGATTTATCTGCTTGGAGAATTTAATTCTGAGAATTAAGATAAATCATTCATTTACATATCCATTCTTTCTTCTATTCATTAACTCACCTGATTCAGCAATATTCCTATAAATTTCCTGTGCCCTTGTCTATTGGACACTTAACATACTGGATTTTTTCCTATTAATTTGTCTATTTTCTTTTCATGTGATTGTCAAATTCTGAGTTTGGTAAAGAAATGAAATGAAATGTTTTTGAACTAGACTTTGAGGATCAAATGCACGTATTCAGTATTTGCATGGCACATACCCTCTGTTCCAAGTGGAGTGAAAAGCAATTCCAGATTCTGTAGGGTTATGCAGGAGTTCACATTTGCTTATTTGCTTGCTTAGTGGGTTATTACATTCCAGAGGGTGTGTGTGTGTGTGTGTGTGTGTGTGTGTGTATATGCATGTGTGTGTGCACAGGACCTGTTAAGGAAACTCACAAATGTGTAATACACACACACACATATATATATTATGTGTGTATATATATATACACAAAGGTATATATAACGTGTGTGTATATATATATATATATACACACAAAGGTATATATATATATATATGCTGAGGCAAAGTAAACAAAGACAGCAGCAGCATACAGACACAGGCCTTACAGGACGGACAGACTTTTGATACACAGACAGCACATATTGCGTTGAATGATGAGCATGAGCAAACTCACAGTGGCAGAAAAGTTCAGAAAAAGTTCAGAAGTTACCAGATCCGCTTAGACTAGGAACAGAGCATGGATGCCAAGGAATTCTACAGGAGAGGAAAAGGTGGTCAGTGGAGCCGGGTCCACCAGCAGGAAGTAAGGAGGCTTTGGTGAGTGAGACAGAGCGATCTCGGCTGCGTCAGAGATTCGTGTGATCCTTATAGTCTCCATGAATGCATCTGAACTGCAATACGTCCATCTCTTCTTCACGTTATAACTGCAGCATTTTAGAGCCTGGCCCTTACTGGTTAAATAAGCATCCACCGAAATAATGAATGCTTCCATAGATGTCACCAGTTACCCAGTCTTATATACCCACATGCCGCACATCCTGACCCCTCAGTGTTCTGGAGGGGAACACATTTTACAACATGTCCTGAGCGGGAAAGTACTAGTCCACCAGTCATTAACACAAACATATCAAGTGAAGAAAACTAAAGTGCAAAATGAGGAGGGAATGAATAAAATAATATACCAGTGTAAGGTTTTTAATAGTGGGAGTAAAGGATACAAATGAAAATGAAAGAAAAAAATCACCCCCCATTCTTTTTCCTTTTCTATTTTGCATTATTTTTGTTGGATCTTGCTTTTGTATACCACAGAAATAGATAAAATTATAATTTTGTATAAAATTTTAGTATTATTTTAATATGTATAAGTTCTTCAGCAGGGATCCACTGAAAATTCCTAGAAATATGAGAAAAATCCCAATAAGATATGAGTTTGTACACTTAGAACTCATTCATTACAGGTAGAGATACTGTTAAGAAAAACACAGACTGCTTTTAATCTTAATGAATTTATAGTCCAGATTTTTATTTAAGAAAACATTTGTGAAAGAAATGTATACATATCCACATATAAAAACATAAAAATTAAAATTTAAGTGTAACACTGAAAGACTGCTGCAGCATCTGTAGGAACTGGCTGACTTGAATAAACTTCCTTCAGAATTCTCTGCACTATAAGGAAGGGAACTCTTCCACATTGTTGATAAGAATGCAAGCTAGTACAACCACTGTGGAGATCAGTATTGAAATTCCTCAAAAAACGAAAACTAGAAATTCCATTCGATCCAGCTATTCCTCTTCTTTGTCTCTCCCCAGCAGAGTGAGAGACACTAGAGTGGCACCTTTGTACTAACGTTCATCGCAGCACAACTCACAATAGCTAAATCTCAGACGTGGTGTCCAGATGAGTGTACAAATGAAGATGGTGTTTACACACCACGTGGCACTGCTCTGCCATGGGTAAGGATAAACTGAGATCACAGCATCAAGTGAGATAAACCAGACCAAAAGCTTCAATATACCACGATTTGTATTATATGAGAAACCCAAAATAGAAATAAGTTAAAAAGCAAAGTAAAAGATAGTAGGAAACAAGAAGATAGATCTTTTACAAAGGGAAAGAAGACCAAGAAGTGGAGGGAGGGAGGAAGGAAGAGAAGAGGAGGAAAAAACGAATTAAGATACATTACATGCATGTACCACATCCCCACGGTAAATGTGATCATTACATATTACAAACACATACTAATAATATAAATTTTTTGTAAAATTACTGTGGGATTGCTTCCTATTTAAAATTTTAGAACTTTTTCAAGTTGGAAGAAAATCCCATACAAACAAAAACCCGGCAAGGCATAACAAACCGTGCTGCTCTGTGATGCGGTGCGTTTGAGCTTGCTGCAGAACACAAAGGAAGAAAATAAAAAAGACAAGATGGAAAAAGATCTAAGAACAATGACACAGTGAAATACTATTGCTTTACAGATTAGTAATCAAAATCTGATCATATGGGAAGTATAAATGAAATCAAAAACAATAAATATGAAGACACTCATAATGGACCATAATTAACCCACTGCTTAAATCAGAAAATGAAATAAGTCCAAAAATAAAACTTTTAGTTGTGAAAAACACCCTGCAAAACCTAAGAGAAAATAGTTTCATGAAAGTAATAAAAAGACAGTGAGCCCATCCCAGATTGGGCATTATGCACAGCAGACAGGGATTGCTGGGTTGCTCTTCCTCACTGCAAACCTAATATTCTTAGAATAAAACAACGTCCATGAGAGCACAAACTTGGAATTCAGATTAAAGTGAACCAGAGGTGACAAAAGAGAATTAAAGGAAAGAATAGTCTAGCACCTAGAAACAGCTGCAAAGATGAGGAACAGAATTTCCTTTAAGATAGAGGGAAGCATACGTAGGTGCGTACTATGTACTACAAGGAAAGAGTTCCTGAGAAGAGGAGTTTGAGGTTATGGAGGTCAGTGATGAAGGTCCTCATGGTGATGAGATACTGACCATGGATGGAAGATTATTAGCCTCTCATAAGAGGAAAAGAAACACAAGAAAATCATGGAGAGATGGAGTCATGTGGATCTAGCTACATTTAGAGGATGGGAGTAAGAAATCTGACAGCTCATGTCCCAGGGTTTCTGTTTTAGGTTGGACTACAGCACATGGAGGGAACAGTAGTTGGGAATTTAGACGAAGCCCAGCTCTGCCACCTAAGAGCCTCACTCACAGCAGCCTCCGTTACCGTATTACAACAGGAATATGAATTTCTCCCTCGCAGATTGTCTTGATTAAATACGACAACACAGGCTGACACCGCAACCTTCTCTGCCCCCTTCCCTGTTATTTCAGGAAAAGTGAAGTCAAGACCATCACGTGAGGGACACTTCAGTGAGAAAACTGACGAGAAAACTGAAGAATGGAACAGCAAACCTGCAGATGTGATGGAAATTATCACAGTCTCTGCTGGTGTGAGAGACAGTGACCTTGTAGACAAATTGTGCATTTTTGTTTTATTAATTAAAAAAAAAAATTCCTGGAAAAATCAGTAGCCCTGATGGACAGATTGGGCGAGTAGTCCCAGTCCTGGGCAGAGATCAGTAGGACCGGGTGGTGGGAGTATAAAGGTCAGGGAACTGGAAGTTCAGGCCAGAGGAAGCCAATACACTCACCTGTAATTTACTATGGGGAAAAAAAGCAATTTTTAAAAATACTATTGAACAATTACAACCATGGTCTCCTCTATCAATCATCTTTCCTTTTAAATTATGAAATGGAAGTAACAGTGATGAAGTCCAATACCGCATGTTTCAGGTGCTGTACCCAGGGATCAAGTATTTAATCAAAATTAGAAAATCAGATGAAATTTAAAAAGCCCCAGGGACTACAGAAGATTTTGTTTTTGTAACTCCCACTGACAAGCCATCACTTCTAAAAGGAAGAAAAGGTATAGTGATTAGGTGAGTTTATGATTAATATTATGACCTTTATATCTCCCCAGTTTGTTCTAAATGAGTAGAGTATATTTTAATATTCAAGAATTTGATTGAAGGCGATGCAGGCTGATTCACTGCAGGATTTTTTTTCTATAGCCCTTGCTATTTACTAACTGCCCTCAAAGAAACCCAAGTGAACTTATGTGTGGAATGATAGGACAGAGCCAGGATTATTTCTTCTCTTTGGTGCTGCAGTCTGACTATTATGTACCTATGAAACAGGAAATATAAAAGCATGATGCAGCCCTGGATATTAATCCTTGGTTTGAGAAATTAACACAAAAAGCACTTGTCACAGGTAGCTCAGAAGGTTGTCTCCGAGTCACTGTAAGCCTTGTGGTAATGATTAACTTTCCCCTCACTGAGAAGCAAAACGCTTGTGGCAATGGAAGCCTCTGACAGTGACACCATCACGTCTGAACGCCACATTTACTGTCCCTGTGCTTTTTCATATGAGACATGACTGTGGCTCTGTTTCCCACCTTTGGGGAACGTTGGAGAGCCACAGATTCAAGGTTGAGATGTGAGACACAGCTATACCTTGGCATCCTTTCATTCGTGATAGGACGTCCGCCATTGTTTCCTACAAGATCGTTTCATTGTTTAGCTATAGCATGCTGATCACACGGGCAAAGCTTCCACCTTAATTCCTACATAGTGATATTTGTTCCTCCCTTCTGTGAACACTTATCACAGAACACTCGAGTAGCAGATCTCCTAGATGCATGTCCTGGTCACAAAAAAAGTGTGTACCCATTATAGTTGCACTAAACCCACTGCCTCCTCTATAAATTCTATATTTTATATTACCTCCAGGCCCCACCAAAACTTAATGTCTCTAAATACAGCTTTTATTTGTTTGTTTCTTTACTCATTCATCAAATATTTATGAAATACTCATAAGAATATATGACTTAGAAAATAGACTCAAAAGTATTCACTATAAAGGAACTCATGCTCTAGTCAGAACCAGATACATGAACTGCATATTATAGTATAATATAAGTGTAATGAAAATATGTATAGAGTAGTCCCAGGACCCTAACAAAGTATGTAATACAGCAGGGTCAAAAGATGAAATGATGACCTGGGTGAAACTTCCCTGGTGACAAGATACTTGTGACAAGTCTTACATCATAGACCAGCATCCACTTGAGGCATAATGAGATAGAAAAAAGGCGAAAGCCATGAGCACCGTGCTTGGCAAATGCTGCCCGTTCTCCTTTTCAGGTGCACCATTTTTGTTCTGTGTCAGTGCCTTTGCACCCACCACGTCCCTACACGAGATATAGGAGTCCTCTTCTTTGCCTGCTGGCTCCTTTTCTTCTGTTTCGTTTTGGTTTGTTTTCTCTGTATCTCAGGTGAACCTCTCCCTTTTGGAAAGACCCTCTTCAACTGTGCTAGGCTTCTGTCTCCCATCACTGTGTTCATTCATTTCAGAAATTTACCACACTCGGCAACTGTCTTCCTCACTTAGTTAGGCTTTTTGTTTGACTGCTTTTATTTCTGTATTTTTTCTGTAATAGAATGTAAGCTCAATCAAAGCAGGCCCGATATCAACTGCCTTAGCTACAGAGACTAGTACTGAATAAACTGAGGCTCATCCATGATTACTGTTATTGTGCTTATTAGCATTTATCCTTTTAGTTCACATGAGTGCTCTCTAAAAGAGGCAAATACATGAATTCACATTTTCAGAATAACAAAACACACAGCAAAATGCATTTCACAAATGTAAGGGTTACTAAAATGAACCACTCTACTAAAGTTGTCTGAACAGTTCTCTATGCAGAATTCAGTTCAATGGAGCATAAAACCGCATTTCATGTGCCCCAGTTTGTCAGGTTAGAAAATTTCAATATGTACAGGAAAAGGAAACACATATTTATAATTGAGAATGATAATATTACCAGAACAGATCTATTCAATTTGACCTAGATTTTGCTTCACAAATAAAATTCTAAAAGAAAATAAGTAATGAAATCTCAGAGTTACAAAACAAATTTTTACTGCAATATTTTACATCAATTTATTTTAGTAAGAACCCCTTGAAAACATAAATGACGGGAAGCTCACATTAAATATTTTTTCTGAGACCTTTGTATTGCTTTCTAATCCAAACAATTTCATTGGGAAAATCATTAAGTTCAAAGTAGAACTACTAACTGAATTACTTGTTTTTTTCAAGTAAAACTAGAGTATAATTCAATAGTTAAAACTAGTATAATCCAATTTCTCTATACCCTTTTCTTTTGAAGCTAGTATAAATTGCAGGATTCAAGCGCAGAAAAAAAAACACATTTATTAATGTGATGGTATCAACTGTTCCTGAATACTTTAGCACGTGCTTTTTAACTCCAACAGTATTTTCCTATATTCTAGTAATCACGATAGAAACATCAAAATAGGGAAATTAACATTGCTAATTCCTACTTTCAAATCCCTATGCTTTGTTTCGTTATTGCCAACACGTCTCAACAGTACCCTGATGGTGTAAGACTTCATCTGGTAACGTGTGTCACCTACGGTTGTCACATCTCTTCAATCTCATTCAATCCGAAGTAGTTCTTCCATCTTTTCTTGACTTTCAGGATAGCAACACTTTTGAAGTCTGCAGTTATTTTATAGAATGTCCTTTGATTTGAGAATTTGCCATTATTTAATGAGTGATTAGGCTCAGGATATACATTTTTACCAGGTATGTCATGAAAATGCTGCTCTTTTCTTATCCCATGTCTTATTCAATGACAGGATTTCTTTTTTCTTTTGTTTTGTTTTTTGAAAAACAACAAAATCACAAATCTTGTGTCATCCTCACACAGGGGCCATGCTAACCTTCTCTAGATCGTTTCAATTTTAGTGCAAGTGCTGCTGAAGCGAGAACCAGTGACAGGCTTTCTATGTGGACCATTATAGCTGCTGTTTTCTTTGATCCCTTGATAAAAGTAGTACACATTTTTCTACTGTAATGTTATTCCCTCTCTCTTTGTAATTGTAAAATGTTTTCTGGGGAGATACTTCATGTCAGTATCTCCTTTTTCATAAAATTTAACTTTTTCAATTCTTAATTTATGATGATTTGAACTCGTTCCCTGTTTTATTCATTAAGATACAATCCACTGTGACAATTATGTATTGTAGTTCTATGAGACCTTTCTTCTTCTTTTCCATCATAAACTGTACCTTTTCCACAAAATACACTAAGAGCTACAGCCCTTGCTTTCTGAGCAAGGGTAGGAGGTAGGCAGTTCCTAACTCCAGAGGCTGTCATGAGGAGGACATCAAAGTTCCTCTCAGACTTTCATACCTTTTCATCATGCCTACTGTGTATAGCCCTTAGGGTGCAGAGAAGGTCTCAAGTCTGGGGCTGCCGTTACTTATAGGAACACCAGAGAACATGTTCACAATTCTTCTCGTGGTGAAACACTGGCTCTTACAGGTGAAGAGTTCCTCACATCCTTATAGGTCATCATCACTAGTTTCTTCTCACATTTTTCTGGTTAGAAGAAAAATTCTAGTTTTGACTTCAAGAGCATTCAACAACTTTTTCCCACCCACACCGTATCAGTGCAGGAGTGTTTCTCAGGCTTTTTTGTCATTAGCAACCTGCCCGTCATCTCACAGTACAGAGGTAGGCGGGGTGCAAAATTTTAATGAGTAAAGGAGATGTCACAATTAGGGCACGATGCCTTCTGATTCTGAAAGCAGATGCCTCATAGTAATAATCTGACCCAAATGAAGTTCTACTTCTCACAAACTCTGGAGAAAAATTACCCTGTCCCTATCTCTAATGGTCCTCCAGGATGGTGGAAAAAAGGCTATTTTTAAACAGCAAGGGATATCCTATGGCCAGTAAGGGAGAGAGATCTCCTCTCTAACATGGATAAAGCTACTAAGCCTGGCATTGTGCCTCCATACTGCAGCTGCGAAGAGGTATGGGATGCAAGAGGGGAGCTACGCCTGGATACCGATAGCAATGAGAACTAGGATGAGTGTAGTAGTTTTTTAGGAGTCTCCCACAAGGAGAAAGTCATTACTAAGCATGGCCTGATTAGGGATGTTCATATGACCTGGAGATATACTGTACATCCTCCTAAAACAATGAGGATAAGGGAATTTTTATAAAAAGTGAATTTCCCGAACTTTCAAATTGAAAATGTATCAGTAAATACAATTTACTTCAAGTAAGAAAATATGCTGGCTTTAGAAATTTTGTGGCTGTTTCTTTACTTGTAGAAAATGGCTTTAATTCCCATAATTTTGGAATATATCCAGAGGATAATAATCTAAAATGACTGTACTCAACATTCATGAAAGGCATGGCCTCCTTATGCAATAGAGCTTAACAGCTCATCAGGAGTCACTTCCTTTCCTGTAGATAATTTAGAGTCCCACCTTTTTGAAAGACTCAGTATTTTTTTCTTCCCTTTTTTCTGCTGGCGGATGATCAATTAATATGTGCTGAATGAATGAAAGGATGAAATTATTATGCAAGAATCTCAGGCTGTAATACCCATTGTAAATTTTCAAATAAGGCCTCTGTTATGTAATAGAAAATGACAGATGTCTTTTTATGGACAGCTATTTGTATTTTCAAACATATTTCCCAGTTGTACAGCCTAATTCCAAGAAAAATGCAGCCCAGTGACAGAAAATGTAATTTGTATGTGTAATAGTAAAATCATTTGTCTTGTGGAGTAGAAATTATTGACTTGAAAAATGATTACACGAGTTACTTAACTCCAGAGGGCTACTGCAGAAAAGAGAAAACCATCTTTGCAAAACAGAAATATAAAACGTCTACTTTAAAGTTTTAAAGACACCAACCACTAAATTGTATTACCAACAAAAATTAGGAAAAATTATTAATAAAACATATTTAGGAGATTTATATTACTGGAATTTAGAAATTTAAAATAAAAGAATAGAGATACAGAAAATACAATCTTGATATTGTCAGGATCCAGGATCTTCTGGAGCTAAGGGTAAAAATAATATTTTTAAAAGGGAATGAAAAACTTTCTTTGAGAATTCATTGGGTTAAATACATCAAGAGCAATGCAGGGTGAAGACAGTCTGCAGCCAGAGGGGCCAGAATTTCCCAACGGACCCACTGAGGCCAGAATCTACCCATACATGCACAAGGTCCTGTCTAAATGGGGAAATTAATGAATTAACAAGTCTTCAAACACAGTATCTCTTACTGATATGGATACCAGGTTTTAAAGATAACATTTAAGATATTGTTTCATATCATGTAAAAGCAATAATACTATTTTTTCATATCAATGTACCTCATCCAGGGAGCTAGTGCACTTTTGCATATATAAACACATTCATGCATATATTTTCTATTTGCTATTCTATCATTTATTCATTTTCCATATTAAGGTACCATAAGATGTGATTGATCTATACTCTAAATAATAGTTTTCTTAGATCACAGACATCAGGATCATGTGAGAATTTGTTTAATATTAATTTGGTGACCAATTGTCTCAAATTTACTAAATCTAGCTGGGCTAGTAGCCCACACCTGTGATCCCAGCACTTGGGAGGCTGAGGTAGGAGGACCACCACAAGTTTGAGGCCAGCCTGGACTATACAAGGAGTTTAAGGCCAGCTTCAACCACACAATGAGACCCTGTCTCAACCCCACCAAAGAACTACAAATTTACTAAATCTGAACCTCTGGAATCTTTTCAATAATTGCTCCACTTGTGATAAATTATAAAATTTGGGAGTCCCTGGTCCAAATTACACACTATACAAATTTAATTTTCTCTTTATTCTTTATCATTGTAATTGCTTATTTGGGAACTTCACTTTGAAAAGAGGAAGCAGTCATAAAAGTTTCAGAATATTCCAAATAAGAAAACAAAGTCTCTCATTAACCTAATATTTTATTATCTTTAATATTATATAAATACAAAACACTTTCATATAGACAGTTAAAAAGTTTTTGTTTCTTCACATATTATGTATAAAAATATACCATACTATATACACCATGCCATATCACATATATTTAACACTGCTAAACAGATAAGTAATTGTTCAGTGAAAACCTATAGCATACAATGCTAAGTTATATGCATTTCAATAGAGCTTGTAATCTATTCTAATATATTTAAAATATGGTGAAAATTTGCATATATCTGCTTGGCAAAGTTAGTATTTATTTGGCTAACAGCTGCTAGCTCTTTAATTGCTTAACATTAGGAAATTGGAAAGTGGTGTGATTATCTATTTAAGGCCAAGCATTAATTAGGATCAAATAAATATAGTTCCTTAGATCTCTGTGGTACCTAATCTATATAAACATCTTCCAGCAATAACTCATAAATGATTAAATGAAGGCCAGATACATTAGACGAATTTGCATCCTATGCTGGAACTTAATTTTCTACTCAATTTACTTTTAAAAATATTGGTGGTAGAAAAATACATTGATAGGACTTAGATTTTAAGTCAAGCTTTCTCTCTTGTACTTAAGCAAGAGCAAGCAATCACCCATAAATGAAAGGGATAGAAGAGTTATGGTAATTTGCCTACATATGCACATTTTTGTGGGTAAAGGTTTATAACTAACACTCACAGGACTTTCTCCCTAATTGTGCTCTGCAATCTCATAAACACATCCTGAGCAACTTCCTTCATGTGGCCACAGAAAGTAAGGATGTAACTATTCTGCTAAAAGGGAGACCACAGAGGCTGCTCTCAAAAGATGAACTTTTCTCCTTGCAAAAGAGAACGGTCTCTTTCCTGTCAATGGAGACTCACATAAAGTGGTGAACTGGAATGGGACTTCTTTGATCCACAGGTCAGTAGCACTGTCAATCAATCTACAGAAGACTTTAAGCTGCAGATGTGGGGAATGCTCTGGTGATGCCCATTTGGAGGGCATATCCTGGCTACCTGCATAATTGTTCTGACTTTAAAAACTACACTTTCTGGTAAATGACGGAGAAAATGTGACTGAGCTGGCAGCAGTTCAGACAATCAACTATGAGGAATTGATTCTCACTGAGCTGGGGTAATGAAATCAGAATGTGAAATGAACGTGAAGTGAAGATACTGAGCCACAGCAGAGAAGAAAATCAAGTTGTGTGATACTCAAGTGCCCTCAAAGGAATCCTGGCTAGATCAGATCTGTGTAAAATACTAATATATAGTAATATGGCCATTTTTCTAAGAGAATATCTATGTCCACACTAATTAGAATTTATTATCTATTCCTTAAGGATATACGGTACATGATTAATAGAGTATTTCCAATTTCATTGGTCACTGAAGTAGTTCTCATACAGTAGGCAGAAATAGGACCTTAGGTCAATACATAAACATAAAGTCCCATTACAGAGAGGTGGTAACAAGAGGTAGAAGATTTCCTGTGATGCAAAACAATTTCTTCAGTCATCCCAAGAATAAAAAATAATTTAGTTAAATTTATATTACATAAGACATTCAAACTACCTTTCTCCCAACTCAACATTAAAACAAATACATATTTAGTGTAGAAAAATTAGAAGATTCAGATAAACAAAAGATAAAAATAAAAGGTAGTCATAACTCACTCCAGAAATGACTGTTCTTAATACATGCCTTCAAAAAAAAACTATTCATGTTTGTAAGGGAAAAAACAGACTAACCTCATAGCTTGAAAATCAATTGCTTTGAAACTTATAAAATTGGATACTTAACACATCTCAATGAAAAAAAATTTGATCCTGAACTCCTCTGTTTGGTACTTGAGGCACAAACCAGAACTTGTCAGTGTCCAAGTGCCGGTTGCCTGCCCTTTCCAGGGGAAGCAATTTGTTGGTCCTCATCCTTTCTGGTACTCACGGTGCCTCTTGGAGCCAGCTGACTTACTAGTACCGCAGTACCGCTGCAGCCCACATACCATGGCCCTATTGATCTTCACTGTCCATCTCTGACTGGATTAAGAGGCTCCTGGAGGACTGACTGGATTATTATGGTGCTCTCCTTATCAATGGATTAATCCATCGGGGAATTCAGAGCGGAATGGGCTAGTAGGCCATGGGGTCATGCAGATGCGACCTCGGGAGCAGCATCCAGTTCCTACCTGTGTCCTCTCTGGCATTTTCCCATGCTTGCTTCCAGTGTCCCGTGAGGTGAAAAGCTTCCTCTGCTCGCCTTTTTGCAGTGGTGCTCCTGCTTGAGTTATAAGCCCAAAGTAACCTCTCCTCTAAGTTGCAAGTCAGGTATTTTGTGTGAGCAATGGTAAAGCTGACATCTACCCCAGAATTCAAATCTCAATATCTTTATGCCTTTTCTTATTTCCTACCTCAATGAAATAAAAGTAGTAGGTGTATTCATAAGAATTCTTTTTTTTTTTTTTCTGGTATCAGGGATTGAACTCACGACGTTGCGCTTGCCAGGCAGGTGCTGTGCCACTGAGCTAAATCCCCAGTCCCTCATAAGAATTCTTAGTACAACGTCCTGTAAATCAAGACCCAAGTTCAAGTTCTCTGTCTTCTGGACACTTTTTGACACTGTGCAAGAGACTTCATCTCTCTGATTTTTTAAAATTCTAAAGTAGAGGCACAGTTACTTTGCAGCTTTACTGCGTCATGAATACACCTCTGCCGTGCATATAATAGAGACCACGCTCTGAGAAAAAGAGGAACAAGGTGTGGAAACAGCCACGTGAATGTGCTGCAGCAAGGAGGACACAGAGTATCATAAAGCAAGGGATCTTCTCTGCCTGGGGCCATGAGGACAGGAAAACTTTGCTTGAAAGAGGTGTGGAGGTCTGATATTCAAGTAACATGGCTAGGAATAGCCAGAATCAGAAACTTGCGTTTGGAGGGGCTGGCGTAGCAGCAGGAAGAGGGAAAGGTTATTTTGAGAGATGGAACAGTATAGGTGGACTGCAAGCAGATCATTAACTCATTGAGTGCCATGTGCAGGTGATGGGGAGCAACTGAAGGGATTTAAACAGAAGCACCATACAGCGAGATCTGTAATTTAGAAAAACACAGTACAATACAGAAGATTTATCTCACTTTAATAATTTTACTCAGCACTTTTATATATCAGGTACCATTCTAAGTGCTTTGTATGTACTGACTCATCCAATCATGATGGCACTCCTTGAAGCAGACACTGTTATGATCTTTAACAGATTAGGAAATCTAAAATAAAAGAGTTGGGGGCTAAGGATTTAGTTCAGTGACACAGCGCCCGCCTGGCAAGTGCAAGGTCATGAGTTCAGTTCCTGGTATTGGAAAAAAAAACCCAAAAAAAGAAAATAAAAAAATAAAAGAGTTGCTGTCTTAGTTTTAAAGCCAAGCAGACAGAGGACTGACTGCAGAGCTTGTATTCTTATCAGACAAACTAACAAAAGAACCCTCACCAACTCAGCTCTATTAGAATTATGTCCATGTAGTAATCTTTATTTCTTGGTGAGCTTCCTCTGAAGATGTGTGACAATGTTGATTAGCCCTGTGTGCTCAGAGCCCTCTCACTTTTGGAATGTATAACCCCCCCCCCCACACACACACACACACACTATCTTTTGAACTCTTTCACTAGTTCTTTCTCTTTTGGCTTACTAACTGAAACACTGACTACAATCATGCCAAGCATCCCTTAAATACAAGCATCAATAACTAAAAGTTTGTTACTGCCCACCAAAATACGGTGCTATCTAGAATTGCGAACAGAGTGGAAATACTAGAAAGAATGCACAAATCACTAAGAAGTTTGTCTCATCACATTCCTAGATTTCTGTCCAAAGGTGAGAGGCAGGAGCACATGAATTTCTCTCACCTACAGTTCCTCACATAGCTGCTCTCTTTGCTCAGAACAATTCTTCACCATGCTGGCTTAGTTTCTATTTATACTTTATATAAATTTAAATTCCTTTTCTCTAGGAAACCTTTCCTGAGCCCATTATGCTGAGGGCCCCTAGTCCTTGTGTAAGCATAATCTATAATTGTAGCATTTATCACGCTTTCTTGAAATCACATTTTGTCATCATTGTTTTATGATTGCGATTGTTTTCACTCATGACTGCATCTCCAATGTCTAGCATGGTGTGTGCTTCAGCATGAGTACTGATTAAACTAATGATACCTCAACACTTTAAATTTTCCTACTATTCAGGTTGGAGGCAAGCCAGAGAAATGATGAGGTGTTGACGCCTTCTCTCTCTAATACATGTTGATGGAACCTAAAAATCTTCTCAGGAGGCTCTATGAAGGTATTATATGCATAAATGTGGCTAATTTTCAAAAACAAACTTTTGTAATTTTGGAAAAAACATTACATATAATTTATAGAAAAAATGATGCAAAAAATCAAACTCTCTGGAGATGCTTATGAAATACACAAGAATGGAAACCATACATGTAAAGACTGGATAAGCCACTCATGAGTTATCAGTAATCTAATTTGGCATACATCAATTTGTGTTTCCCCTTTGGCACTGATTCTGTGTGGGTCTGACATTGTTTCAATTTTTAGGTGATAAAGCGTTATGAAATATAGCCTTTCCTGCTTTTCCAATTCATTAAGATTTATAGGTATGTCTCATAGGCTAGAACTTGTTCTACATTCACTCCACAACATTTTATACTTATTTTTTGTATATGTCGGTTGCAAGGAAGATCTGGACTGGTCCCCTGATACTATGTTTTTACTAATCACTATTCCTCCTAGGTGAAATTAATTCTGTACTGGAGGAAGTAAAATATGATTAGTAAATATTTATTGAGTACCTACTGTATTGGGGATACAGTGAAGAAAGCTGCTTATGTAGAAGCTTATGTTTTCCACTTCCTTGAGTTACTTAGACATACATGACATTGACTTGAAAGCGGTACACGGCGACACATCTATTCAGAGGTCACAGGAATATATGGAAGAAGAATAGGCAAATATAAGGACAAACAAAGTTTTTAAAGAGAAATTTAATTCTCTCTGTTGAAAATAGGGAAGAGACTTATCCCTTTTTTTCCTAAAACTTTTACTTTAGAAAATGGATCATCATTAGCACCTTCTCTTCCCTTCCTTCTGAAAGCTAGATAGGCCTTTTGCCACATTATGACCCAAGTTGTCCCTTTCAAGAACCCTGAGGCTGGTCTTTTTGAAATGCTAACACACAGAAAGATGGTATCTCACCACCAATTTCTGTATGAAGGCAGCAGTCTTACTTCTACAGACTCCTTGCTGTAACTTGTGAAGGTACTGCTTGTGATAGAGATTTGTTTTGCCTCTTAATAAAGACAATAAGCCAACCCAGATGGGAACTACAGTTCCCTGGTAAGCTCTGGATAAACTGTGCGCAACCAGTTCCTATCAAATTCTCCCACAGGAAAACTAGTTATTGCTTACTTTGAAGGCACGTATGCAATGAGTTATATCTGTTTGGTTATAGAAGGGGGTGAGATTCCTTTCTGTTTTTGCAATCTCTTAGTGAGTACTTGTGATTCATACCACACGTTTAATGCTTGTCCAAAAACAAAACTCCTTTCTCTCTCTACTGTCTTTATGGAGAGGATTTCTGAGTTGGGATAAATTTTGTTTTTAATTACATTAAGATATTATTACAGTAATTATCAATAGCAGAAGCTACAATAGCATTAATAAAAAGTGACCAAGTCTAGAAGTAAAATTTTAGCTGTTTCCGATATGTCTGCACTCACCTATGTACACAACATATCATTTTCCTTAAAAGATGTTTTTACAATGAGATATAAGAGGAAACCATTCACCAGACTGACACAGTATTTGTCAGGGAAGATGACGGCCCAGATTTCCACACTTCGGAGACCTCAGCATTGATGGGAAACGAGCAGCAAAGCATCTCCATGGTCTCCCTCTCCGTCTGGGTGTGGTCTCCTCTCTCCACTTGTCATCAGCAGCTATTCTACTAAGCCAGAGAGCTGAGCAGCATCTCCTACAGGAGTACAGATCAGTCTGTGTGGACAAAAAATCTGACTTTGGTTCCACCCTTGCCTCTGCTGTGTGGTCATTTGGGCCACGGTCCGCTGTTTACCAGGTCAGGATGCCTCTCGCGCTTCTGCTGCTCTCCGTGCGTCTGTCTGCCTTGCACTCCCAGGGTTCTAGTCTCCGCTTCTCATTTCTGCCTCTTTCAGAAAGAGACTCACATCCCCTGAGAGGTGTTGCTTGAGCTCTTGTGTTTGCAGGACAGAGCGTGCAGGCCTTTGAGAGCGAGGGAGGCTCTGGGTGGGGAGTGACTGAGCAGGACAGCTAGCGGCAGCACGCTGGCTCTGGAGAGTGCCGCTGCTGACGCTAAGCTCTGTACTCAGCTTTTGCACCACGGTTTCCCCTCAATTACCCTAACTGCTTCTCCAGGGCTTGTTACTTCTCCCTCTGTTCTGATTCTGGCTTCCATCAGGCCTGCTATCTGCAGATTACCTGCCACTACTCTACAGGTCTGAACCCTCCCCCACCAGGGTTCAAGCCTTCTCCCTTCCCTTGGAACCTTCTACAATCAGAAGAACTCCAGTTTCTCTTCAGATCATACAAATCTTTTGCCTTTTAGCATCAGAAGAAGAATCCAGGCACGTGTTAGACATATAACAGGGTACTGTATGAAAGAAGCTCCCTAAACCATCTATTCCGGTTTGGATGCCTGCTGTGTCAGAGGGCACAAAGAACCCCAAGATTCTCTGCATTCCAGCCAGGAGAGGTCCTACCTGTCGTGCAGTCAAGGGGACTCCAACCTGAACAAGACTACATGGTTAAAGCAGGGATGCAGTATTCACAGACAGAAAGATAGATGAATATTCAAATATATATTTTATCCCCTAAGGAATAGAGGAAATAAAATCCATCAGTTCTAAGTATAGCTGAATATATTTTAAAATCAGTTTGGGATTCAGTGTCTCAGTCATTGAAATGTATTTCATTTCATGAAAAATTTTCCTGGATATTAGAAATACGTCATTTACATATTTTTCATCTTTTTACTCTTTAGAAACTCTAGATTTAAAGAACTGCCCTGCAGAAAACATACAAAATGGAATCTATATAAGTTTTACACTTGGCTTTTACTGGGACATAAACAAAAGAAGGTGGCATGGGTCAAATTAAAATGATCAGAAGGACATTTGCCTCAGAGTTTAGCACACTGAAGTGAATTCTGCATGACAATACGAATCACAGCTGAATCTTTTTTGTTTATTAACCATGTAATTTTCTCTTCCCTTTTTCTTTTGCTGAAACATGTCTATTTCAAGAAATAGATTATTCCAGAGTAAGGAATGAAGAGTGCAAATAAAGGTGATCCAAAGGGGTAAGAGGCACAATGCATCACAAAGGCAAAAGATTCACGCATAGACAGAAGCAGCCAGGCTGCTGCTGAGCTACCTCAGACTTGCCTAGTCTCCTGAAGATTCTACTAAATACTGTCTGCAGGAATAGCTACGGGGCTCAGTCAGGGACTCAGTACATTCTAACCGTTCACAGAGTAGACACTAGCACAAAGCTTTGCAAATAGGAAATATAACCAGTGATTTTCATTGTGATGCTATTCTGCAGCTACATCTTTATTTTTTAATTCTAAAGGAAATGATAACTGCAAACAATTTTAAAACACTTGTGTTTTTAATCACCAAAGAAAATTTTCATGTATCTATCACATTGTTCTGGAAAATGTATACATTGTCCAATGGCTAAACTAAGCTTATTAATTTCTGCATTACCTTGCATCTTTAGTATTTTGGGAAGATAAGAACCCTTAAACTTTACCCTCATAGCTATTATCAAGAACATAATGCAAGTAAACTCTGGGCTTTGGACTATCCAATTTGACTTTGTTTCACTGCCAATAGTACAAATGTTAGGCAAACTTAAAAAATATATAGATGATAAGAAACACCTGTCTGTAAAACGCATTCAAGCAGATCAACTCCTAAATCCTTGTGTAAGATTATCAGATAACCCAGCCTCGTTCAATCAGTTTGGGCTCAAGTTAAGATCCTGCCAAGTAATAATCACTTGGAATTTTAGTAGTGTGTATGACCCTTCCTCAGAGAGCTGTCCTGCAACAAGGAGACACACTTCTCTGGTCTACACACAATCACCAAGAGCACTGTCACAAACTTTTAAGATTAGAAAAATGGAAATACAGAGCAGCAAGCAGCCTGCTCAGTCCACAGGGCAGCACTGACCACTGTGCTCCAGGACCCGAAAGTCTTTGTGAAAGCCTCTGACAGTCAGCCCAGCAGAGACCCCACATCCCATCTTATGTGAAGACACAACACTGGAGATCTTGGCGAACTACCTTGCCTTTCTTAGCCGAAACTAACCCAGATAAGTTGAAAATATTTCTTCTCAACAAATTTGTCAAAAACGCTTTCTTTTGCAAAACAGAAGGGGACCAAGAAGTGGAGAGAGGGGTGAGAGAGGGTGAGACCAGGATTACGATATGCTCTCTACACGTGCCAGCTTCTCACGAAGAACGTAATCATTACATACTGCGAACGCACCAATTTAAAGAAACACAAGACGCTAGTTAAAGCGAAACCACAGCAAAATACATGAGTGGAAGAAACGCACCGTGGCCCAGTGTGAGTGGTGTACTGTAAAAGTGAGGACGCGCTCCTCAGGTCTCACCACGTTCACCTCCTCTCTCCAGGGGTGGCCGTGACCTGTCTGCCTTCCCAGGGCTCCTTCCCACGCCCATAGTAACGTATAACTTTAAATAGAAAGGGGCTAATTCTATAGGCAGCAGTCCAAAGCTGTAGTTTTTACCCTTCAGTTGGAAATGAGAAATGAACAATCTTTTTTTTTTTTATGAGGATTCATGAATCAAAGAAAAAAACCCCATAATTTACTCAAAGAGTATCCCAGATTCTAGAAGTAAAGAAAAATATAGGCAAGCCATAGACATCAATCATTATTCTACAGGAGTCCAAATTTTCTTTGAGTCAAGTTTGTTATATTTTCTCCTAGGTTAAGACAAGGAAAGCTCTAAACCTAACTATATTAAAAAATAAAGCCAAATACACAAAATCGCACTATATACAACCTTATATAGTGGTACTTTTGTTTTCGGTAAGTAGTGTATTGTAGTCTTTGTACTTGTCAGGACGGGAAGGCTATTTAGACAGGAAACTCTATTTAAGGAAATAGAATTAACTCAGTATTTCAAGCCTCCTTTCTGAGTTACCCGGCCAAGTCTAACAGTGAAGCATGTGTAGCCAGACAGACAGTTTTTTGACTAAAACTTTACAGGTGTTTGGTAAGAACATTTGAGGACAAATTGGTATAAAATTTTCAGTCCCAAGTTGCTTTAAAAAATAAAGAGAAACAATATAATATTCTATAAATCTTGGAAAGAAGGTTCTTTTTCAGTAGTCACTACTTCTAAGAATATAGCAATTACATTTCATCATTTCTGATGATCTTATTGTTGCCTGAGGCTGCAATCACGGATCTAACAACTCAGTGGCAAGGAAAGTAATCTTAAGCCATATGTGTTTGTGATATTAAAAAAGAGAACAAGACTTAGTCTCTTTTTTCATTGAATTGTCTTGGTTTAAACATTGCCATAGAAAGTAGAAGGTTATGGTACTAAGAAGAATGAAATGCATTTTCTGAAACTCTTAAATGGAATGTGGTGTGGAAATAATCATCCTCTCAGGGTTGACATTCCCAGGTTCACACTTCACTCTCTTATCACAGGTGCCAAAGTAAGCCCTGCTTACCCTCCACTAATAACTTTTCAAATGGCAGTGGTTCCACTGTACTGACCAACCCTGACACATCTTTGCACAACAACAGCACACATCTTGAACAGACATACTGCTTTCAATCTATGTAAAAAGCACAATTAGAGGAGGAATCTTTTCCACCCTGTTTCTCCACCCATCTGCTAGCTAATAAGAATTCTATTTTTATTTCCCATGTTATACTTGAATAATCTTCCATAAACAACTTCAGCTTAAGTGACTCCATTTAAATACTGTTGAATGTGTCATTCAATGCTTTTAAATGGCTTGTGGGAGCATAATGAAGTCTCTTACAGAAAAATGCTGTTATAATTTGACTTTTATTAGAAGAATTCTCCATGTACAGACACTCAGTGAGAATTGCTTTTTTCTAGGACTCCAGCTAATTTGATGAATTTTAATGATAACACAAGCCCAGCCTGGTTGTGCAGGCCTGTGATTTTAGGGCTCTGGAAGGATAATGCAGGAAGACAGCAAGTTCAAGCCTCACTAGGGAAACTTAGCAACTTAGTGAGACTCTGTCTAAAATTAAAAAATAAAGATGGAGTTTGGGACATGGCTCAGTGTGAAAGCTCTGGGTTCAATTCCTAATACTGCACAAACAAAGTGCACAAACATATACCTCAACAAGACAGGCTATTATACATGGAGGTAGGGGTATACGTGGTCAAGACCAATGTATTTGAATCATTCATGAAATTAGTTACATTTAAGAATCTTAAATCTTAGAGCTAACATTCTGGAATTTTATACAACTATCAGTTTTTAATATTCTAGGTCGAATAATAAACATGGATATTGAAAAATATTACCAAACATTACATACATACTTGCATTAAAATAAAAAGAATAAATTTTATTGAAAGGAACAGTGAAGGCTTAATTTTTTGATCAGTTTTGCTTGTCTATATCTGGCAATGTGAACAACGACTTTGAAGATAACAATATGCAATATAACAACCACTCTTGATTTCCTATTGTCTTATTCTGAAATTCTGTATCATTACTGATGTTTTTTATTCTCTTTAAAATTAAGCAAATAAACTTTAAAGTGAACAATCCACTCACTATAGATTTGGCTTTGGACTGATTTTCTTGGGAGAGACACACTGATTTAGATAAATAATTTTATTGTTTTCTTTCTGATGCTCAAGGAATTCAGACAAAATAACAAACCTACACTCTGTTTGAAATAAATAGTTGTAAAATGTCCTCATCACTCTTTATGGCAGTGTGGCACTCCACTGTGCGTAAATACCACATTTTCCTTATCCATTCATGGGTTGATGAATATATATGCCGTTTCCAAGATCTATCTGTTATAAACTGTGCTGCTCTAAAGTGGGTGTGCATTATTCCTATAATATGAAGGGAGAGTAAAGAGATAGATATTTATATCTCTATTTATACCCACCTATATCTATCTATACCTGCCTATATCTACCTGTATCTATATAGAATAGGAATATCTCTAGGAAAGGTATCTATAAGGGGGCAGGTGGCTCAGACGGAATTTCTAGTTTTAGTTTTTTGAGGAATCTCTACACTAAAGAAAGATAAACTCAAAGCATTTATAGGTAAATGGATGCAACTGGAGAATATAATTTTAAAGAGACAAATCAAACATACGAGCTCAAGTATCACGTGGTATCTCTTATATGAGAAACACAAACCATATACATACATGTACAAATAAAGAGCAAAATAGAAGGGAGGTAAATATAAAGTAGGGAGATGTTCAAATACTTCCCCAAATTACATATTCCACTGCTTCAAAAGTACTTTAATATATATGCTAATTTGTTTAATTTATAGTATTATGACTTTATCTTAGGTCACTGAAAAGAAAGTTTCATGTATATTGTTTATATTTTTTTTGTAAGAATCTTTTTGGCTTATGTCTAAACCAAAACTAACTACTTTGATGATAACAATATTTATTGTATAAACTACTGTTACTTATTCTTTGTTCTGAAATTTATTTTATTTTTTTCATAAAATAAAAAAAGTCCTCATCACTGGTCTTTTCCTAAGATCCTCAAATACTCTAGAAGTAACTTTCCAAATCAACTGGTAGCATTAATAGAAGTATAGTAACTCATGAAAAAATGCAAGAACTGTGGTAAAATTTTATTCTGGGACCAGCATTCCCAAATCATGAGTAACCATTATCTACATAAGTCACTTAAAAAGACACCCCTCACCAACTACTGCCCAGATGTTGACATCAGCAGATCTTTACAGAAAGGCGGAACGGTCTTTGTGATGTCATCTTGTTCTTTAGGGATGCTCTACAAGCCTTCGCTGTGTCTTTTAACATGTTTCTCATCTTTATTAGAAGGATAAAAATTATTAGAGGGTCATTTCTTACAAAACACTAGGAATTCTCTCTGAGAGGAAAATAAAGACAAAATGATTGCAGTTGTCAGATATAAAGTTATAAAGTATATAAAATTACAAAGTTTTGAAAAGACAACCATAGTATTTTATTATGTTAGTAAAGAAACTTACAACCTCACTGATAGCATAAATAAACACACACGTGGAAGTTTCGTTCCTTGATATATACATGCTGCTTTCATGTGCTTGCTTTGGCAGCACACATGCATAATGCTTTCAGTCTAACACCTACTTGCCCTTTGTAAAAGCAAGTGACATTACCCACCGTAAAGAATATAAAGTGATGCCGACAGGAACAGACTAGCAAATACTTTCTACAAAATTTTGTATCTTTTTCCTTGCATTTGTCTTTGATGATTGTTTTATTTTAGACAGTATTATTTTAATAAAGTCAAAGTAAGGGAAAATATGTTGACTTAAAAATCTTACTTCCAATTTAAAGATACTCAAAAGGTACCATGGCCTTTTACTTAAAATAACTTAAAAATCTGTACATGGCATGAGGTATTCATATAATAGAGGAAAATTGCCTTAGGACCTAGAATCAAGTCCAGAGAATATAAGACCCAAATTTACTCCAAAAGAATATGTAATATGTATACTTAATAAAAACACAAGTGAAATTATTTATGTAAATATAAGGATCATTTTTAAAAAATATTAGTTCTCCATGTATACCATTCTTACTAAATTTATCATTTTCTCAGGTAGCATTTATTTTCCAGATATACCCCAAAGCCCTAATTTACATCCCACTGTTTGGGGTATGTCTTGGTTACTTTTCTCTCCTTGCTGAGACAAAATACCCAACGCCCAAAACGAAGGAAGGAAAGGTTTATTTAGCTCACAGTTTGTGGAGGTTTCAGTCCATACTTGGCTGGCTCCAAGGCAGAGGATAGCAAAGCAACAAGAGCAAGGGGGGAATGGCAGCCGAACAGCAAACAGCCAGAGCAAACCGGAGGAATGGCGGCAAGCAGCCTCTTTCCCTGCCTTACATTGTAAACAGGCTACCCCCACCTAAGGGGCGTGTAGCTCTCACATAATCACCATGCCCTCCTCTTCCACAGGCTCAGGATGTACACAAAGTAAGTATCCTGGCTTCCTGCTGAGTCACTTAGCCAAACCTCTAGAATCCCCAAGTTGACACAATGTTTCAACCATAACAGGGTATTTTAAGAATGAAATAACTAGGAAAATGCAAGTTAAAAATATTTTATTTTTACTGACAAAATTGATTAAAATTTTAAAAATTATTATTAATTAAAATGTGGCAAAGTGGATAAATTTATTTTTGACTTTAATTTTATTATATTTATGAAAATGATTAAAATTTGGGTTCTCTGATCCAATGTTTATTAAAATCCATTTTTTTCTCAAAAGGTCCTGCTTAGGCAGTACACAGAATTTGAAATGCTTATCCCTGAAGCATAATAGCAAAACAGAAAGAAAGAAACTATATTTAAATAATTAAAATGGGTTAGATTTATGGGTAATTTTTGTTCTGATATTTTTTTCAGAATTTAAAACACATATATGTATTTGAGAGGTTTATAAATAATTATTTTAAGTGGACAAATTTTTTTTGGTCTTTTTTTGAGACAGGGTTTTGCTATGCAATTCAGGCTGGCCTTGAGCCCACTTTGTAGCCCAGGCTAGCCTCTAACCTGCAATGCTCCTCCTGCCTCAGCCTCCCAAGTGCTGGGATTACAAGCGTGTGCCACCATGCCCGGCTAAGTGGACAAATTGAGGGTACATCTTTCTATACAATACTATATGGCTCTACCTCATACCGATCTACAGAATGATCCACAATATAGATATGCATCAATTTATTCATTTTTACTGCTTGGATGAACACTTTGATTATTCCCATGTTCTCACAACTTAGTTTGAAATCCTGACAGTGGGAAACAGACAAAAGCAAATTAAAACAACAAAATGCCATTCTTAAAAACTTGCCAAATTAGTAAAGATTTTCAATTATTTGGTTGGGTTGTCACTTTTATTATATATATAACATCTTTGGAGAGAATTTAGGCAGTAAGCATCAAGAATCTTGAGAGTATTTATTTTTTTCTATTCAGTAATTACATATTAAGGACTCACCAGTCAGCACTTGATAAAAATGAAATAAAAGCATATCTTTCATCTATCTGTTCCTTACAAAAGCTTTATCCAAAATAGGAGAATGGTTAACTAATAAAATTTATTAAATTTAATATTCATAGCCATTAGACCTCATGATCAATCAGCAAGAGTCACTAAAAAGAGGAAAGGCTCAAAAATAATTATGAGTAAGTTGAAGACATAACCATACATATAAAATATACAAACTTAGGATAATAAAACTCTCCAGAGAGCAATTTTTAGTGGTTATTTCTGAATGGGGAGAAGAGAGATAGATCTTTATCTACATCTGTATCTTCATCTATATGCATATCTATATTTCTACATCTATATGCATATCTGTATTTCTACTGATTAGTGTTTGAACATATCTTCTACAATGAGTATTTTTTGCCATCAATATAAGAATAGAACAAGAAAGAGAATGGATGTCTGTTTACAAAATTCAACATGTTTCTGGGCTTCATCTATAAAAACAGTCCAAGTTACCCAGGCTCATGGCAAACCCCTTCTCATCTGATTTTATTTTTCTCCACCCACTCTTAACTCTGGTGAGTACCCAACTCGAATACTCGGCACTGTACCACCTGGTCTCCAGTTACGCTGCAATTCCTCCAAATTCCATCCATGTTCTTCCAATCAGGCCTGGGGTGTCTCTTCTCCCCAGGGTTTCTGATCAGAACTTTTGGTTTTAAATATTTTCAGCTGGCTTCAGATATTCATAATGTTCCAAGCCAAGGCTGGGTAATCTGACAAAATCATTTCAGATGCTGATTCTAGTGAACTCAGCCACACTGAGGAGGAAGTCCCTTTTGAAACCAAGAATCCCATCAACTTTTATTTATGAATAAAAATAATCACTAGCATTATCATAACAATAGCAGCTAATATTGAGAGCTTTCTACCAAGAGGAGGTCTGTATCAACGCCTTGATGTTTCATTTATCTCATTTAATGCTCATACTAGCCTTCAATTTCATAGATAAAAACAACAACACATCAATTTAGCCTCTAGTGGGTTATGAATATTTCCAAAGATACACAGCCAGTGTGAGTCTAACATTCAAACCCAGCTCTATATGCCATAATATCTACACTACCAAGTTTGCTTATAGAAAGCCCACCAGGAATCATTTTGTTTTGGATACACTTTGTTAATTAATTCAACTATCATATAGCTAAGCTAAAACGATGTGTTAGGTTACAAGACTGCCTTTATATACAAAACTAGAAACAAAAACAACAAACGTTTCTACTGACTCTCATTACGTTAGTAATGCGTTTACCTGTGTAGGACCATCCAATCTCTTCAACAAGTTTTCTCTGCTGTCTGTAGTATCCATAAGCCCAATCTAAAACCAAGAAAAATGACATGATCAATGTACAGAAAAATGTGTCCCAAAGTTTAGAAATGAGAGATACCCAAGTCTTTCACACCATATATGCTTCGTGGTTTGATTATTCTTTCCCACATCGCCTTCCCAAAGTCTCCCCTCCCCACCAAGCACCACCACTGCTCACATCAAAGCCCCTGTTCAGTAGTGGATGTGAATTTTAGAAGGAACGCTTAAAGAATGTGCAAGTATAGGCAGAAACAAAGCAAATGTTCTGGGTAAACCAGGAATAACTGAGAGGCATCCTCTCAAAGACCAAGTGAATCAGGAAGGACAACTTGTTTTGTCTCCAGTTTTCTAAACATTCTGAATTAATTAAAACTACTTTGGGTTTACAACTCAAGTTTAATCTGTAAATGCTTTTAAGATCCCCAAATGTTATCCTGCTTTCAAAATTTACTTCCCTTCTATAATAAAATTGGCTGTCTTGGGAAGACTGGAATTTAAATGTGTGCCTTTCAGCTGGGAGAAAGGTTATGCTAGACTTTGGAAGTGCTTCCCCTCAGGAGGCACAGCCGTGTGTGTGTGTGTGTGTGTGTTGAAGGTGACACAGCGGGGATGGGACACTAGTCTCTGCAGCAGGAGGCTAGGAAGGCAGTGGCAGCCAAGGTCTCACTGTGTAATTCAAAATTGTGGCTAGAGGCACGCCTGCAACCAAGAAATGGGGATGCTGTGATTCACCCTCCTCCAAGTCCTTGACCCTTAAACCCAGACTCTACTAACATCATTATTCCATTTTAACTGCATTGTCGACAAAATAAATCTTTATGGGCTTATTTAGAACTTAATCCATGTTGACAGGAGTGTTTCTGTAGAAAATAAATTTACTACTGAACATTACTTTTAAATTGGGCTAAGATAACTGTACTACTAATTCTCTGGGTTTATTGAAAGGAACACTTAATGTGTAATTGTTCGATCCACCTTACTTGCCTAGATCTGGTTATCTGAGCAACCAATCTGAAGATAATAATATGTAATACAACAACCGCTGTTAATTTCCTATCATGTTGCATGAAATTCTATATCATTTTTATTATTTTTGTGCTGTTTTGTTTATGTCTTAGTTTTTATTAATTAGTTTTTATTCTTTTATCTTTAAAATATTTAAAAAAAATAAATTGGGGTTCTGCCAATGTAGCTTTCATCTGCATACACCCAAGTACACACAACACGATGGTTGCATGATTAGCTGGAGAAAGACAGAAGTATCTCTTACTTAGTCTTCATAATAGTTTTCTCTACATTGACAATTCCCAATTATTTCTGGGATGCAAGTAGCTTAAGGACATTTCAAAAGCATCATTTTCTCTTTCATGTTATCCTCTCTGATTAGTACAACATCATAGTAAATAACTTGCAAACTGTTTTATAAAAGTTAGAAGGCAGACTAGCTGTCAGAAATTCACAGATTTGTAAAAGCCAAAATTTACTTTGGAGAAATAAAGGTTTTGTTTTTACCAGAAATTTTTTAATAAATATATCTAAGTAAATATTCTCTTAGCTGTGTTGCACAGTTCAACAATTTTCAACAATAATTTTATTAAAATAAAATTTACATATCCTACAACTCACCCGTAAAAGTTCAATGGTTTTCACTATATGTATAGACCATTACTGCACACAATGTTATTTTTATTTTATTTTTTATTTGCACGTGTTTGTTATACATACTGATCCCATTCATCAAGGAGAATTTGTACCTGTACATAACATATCTCAATTCTTCTTTTCCCATTCCTCTTCACTCTCTTTAACTCTTCCCTTTCTCACTTAAGAAGCTTTGTTTCAATTTTTCCCTTCCATTCTGCTTTTCCTTATCCCTCCTCCCTCTGCCCTCCCTTGTACCCCTTCCCATTTGAACATGCTCTCCTTACTTCCCAATATCTATTCTCTGTTATGCTCCTTACTTACCCTTTGGGATTTTCAAACAAGAGAAACAATGCAATATTTAAATGTGTCTGATTTATTTTCCTTAAGATTTTGGTCTCAATGAGTATTATTTTCCTACAAATGACTCAAGTTTATCTTTATGTTTATGGCAGAGTAGTACTCCATTGTATGTAAATGCCACATTTTTTTAATCCATTTATCTTTTGATGGACATATTTGCCTTTTCCAAGATTTATCTATTATAAATTTTGCTGCTATAAATATTGATATGCATATATTAATGTGGCATGATGCTTTTAACTCCTTTGGGATGATGTCCACAAGAGGAACAGCTGGGTCAAATGGAACCTCTAGTTTTAGTTTTTTGAGGAATCTCCACAATGATTTCCACAGTGGTTGCACCAGTCTACACTCCCACCAGCAGTGGAGAAGGATACCTTTTTCCCCACAGCCTTGCCAGCATTTATTATTGATTGATTTCTTGAAAACAGTCATTTTTTCTGGAGTGAAATGGAGTCTCAGTGTTGTTTTAATCTGAATTTCCAGAATAACTGGTGATGTTGAGTATTTTTTCATATACTAATTTGCTGTTTGTACTTCTTCATCTGATGTCTATTCATTTCAGATGCCCATTTTTAGACCAGGTCTTCAAATCTGGAGAGACAGGTTTGTTTTGGGAGGTTCTAGATATTAGTCCTTTGTCTGAGGAGTAGGTGGTAAAAGTTTTCGCCATTCTATGAGTTCTTTTCACTCTGTTGGTGGTTTCTTTCACTGTGCAAAAGCTTTTTAATTTGATTGCATACAATTTTAGAATAACTTCATCACCCTCAAAACAAACTCTGTAGTTTTTACTACCATCCCATTGCCCTATCTTATCCCCAGACTTAGGCAACCAATATTCTATTTTGTCTATACACAGCTGATTTTTCTGGACTTTCCATATAGAGAGAATCATGCAGTGCATGACTTCTCGTGACCAGCACCATTCATTCTGCATGTTTTCGAAGTTCATGCACCATGCAGTATATACCAGAATTTCATATTTTACTATCTAAGAATATCCCATCGTATGGTGCATGATACAGACTTCAGTTCCACTCAGCTGCTCAGGCAGATAGCCTTCTTCCTGACTGCAGGTCTCTAACCTCTCTTGAAATGTTGCAGAGACAATTAGATAGTCTTAATAGTCATCTGACAGTTTTACAATCCAGACATCTCCTTAAGAATCTAGGAACCTTGTCTTTGAAATGCAGTCATCAAAGAAAACAGCACCCTTAAGCTCCCAGTTTCAGTGGGAGGGCAGGAGCCTAGCTTCAGTGGGAAACCTTCTCCCACGGGGCAAAAATATGAGTTTATTTTTCCTTTGGAAAAAAAATCAACTAGCAAGAACAGATGGCCTGTGACCTTCCCAGACATCCTGCAGTACTTTTCCACTAGCACATTACACCTTTTAAAAGACCTTAACCCTTGCGCTTCAGAGGAGATGAGTTCAGACTTGGTTCTGGCTTCTTTCAACTGCTGCAATAGTCTTGAACAAAGTCTTCGTTGCTTGTTTAAATTGCCAGTTGCAATTTTAGCTTTGACACTGGATGCACCATATTTTATTCATCTATTCACCAATCAATGGATACTTCTGTTGTTTCCACTTTGGGGCTATTATGAATAATGCTGTTATAAATAGTCACACATATTTGTGTTTTTATTAGGTTTGCAATTTATTTTACAAATACAATTGTCTCTTTCAAAGGTGATCATTTAAATTAATGTACATTATGGGAGTAAATGTTTCCTTGTGATAATGAAATACATACTGTTGAATGTTAGAGAGGCCTTCAGATGTCTTTTGACTCAGAATTTCTCAGTTTAGAAAAACTGTAATCCTTATTTGAGAAAGAAAACAATTAAGCCAAAGAGATGCGCTGGTGTGCATAGGCAGTCACTGAAAAGCTTGGAAACTAATGCATAGCTCCTGCTTTCAACTCCACCGATCCCTCTGAGAACTAAGGGTTCCTAACAGTCCTGGACAGGTCAGTTACTCCTCCAAGGTGTTTTCACTGGAGCTAGTATGCCTTCAAGAGAAACAAAATGAAGCAAAGCAATACCGGAAACCAGAGGTTCACTAGCTGAAGTTGTTTGAACAAATAAGTTTATAAAGCACTGACTGTATATTTGATTTGATCTGGCAATCAAATGAAATTTTTTGCTGAACTGTCCACTAGCCATGGAGAAAAGATTTGTTGTTCACTTTTATGTATCTTAAATGTAAATATTATTTAAATGTGAGACATCTGTCTTATAAATGCATTTTGATTCCTTCAGAAGATCAGAAACAAAATGTATTTTTAACAAGTATTCCACTAAGTTAAAACAGCAGTAAGCGTTTGAATGATTCGTTCTAAAGGATAATAGTAAACTGCCAACCAATTTTTAGCTTTCCTTACTGTAGGTTTTTATTGCTACACAAAGAGCATTTGTCCTTGATCTCTAATTACTCATGTGAAGCGAGCTTTCTTAATAAAAGATGACCAGGTGTTGGTCCTCTCTTCAGTTCCCTTACATATTGTTCCCTTAATTGTCCCTTCAAACAATCCAGTTCCACATTCATATGCTAGTTACGCGGGCATGAGAGAGCACCGGCGTTTACAATTCTGCTCAGAGACCCAATAGATGAGATGTGATAGCTCCAATGAACAAGAAAAAAGAGGCTACGTTCACTTTTTTGTTGCATTGTATACTTTGAAGCCAGTAAATCCTGTATAAGACAGGACCTATCAAAGTGCTTCCACATTTTAAAATCCAATGAACTAATATAGAATGCTTGTCCTGTTTGATAGATTGTAGCTTTTTTTGTATATTTTAGTTTTTTTATTTTGTTTCTTTCTGCTTAAAGGATTCGAGTGGTATTTTCTAGTTTATTTTGCAGTGAAGAAACCAGGAAACTTCAGGAAGAGCTTATACATATGATCTGCAACAAAGGTACTACAGCAATGGGTCTTTCCTTAAGGCTACTCTAAAACTGGTAATGAAAAAAATATTTTTCATGAAGTGGCTTTTGAATTTGTTAAAGTAATCAAGAGAAAATGGGCTTGTATTACTTTAGGGAACCTTAAATGGCCCTGTTTGAGCCCACTCCATCTTGCATTTACTTTAAACACTTCAATAAAGGAAATTAAAAGTAGTCTTCCTTGGGAACCATAATTAGCATTTTTTAACTCTTTAAATCCTTTCTTCCAAAATAAAAATAAAAGGGCTCATATTTCACTAAAATTATCAGTATGAATATTTTTATGGTGATCCCCTCTCCCTAAAGAACATCTTTGCTTTATATTGATCAATAATTTGTCATACTTATCTTACTATATGCTCTAGGAGTAGTGTTCTGACAAAATGCACACAAACAGGAACACACAGACACACACACACATTTTAGTGCCTAAAATATGAAAGGAAGGAGAAGCAGAGTGGACCTCAGAAAAGAAACTTTGAGAGAAAATAACTACAGATGTACGCTGAAGTCCAGCATTCCAGATTTCTGAAAGTGGACTTGTACACAGTAGACACTTCTCACATAGCTCATGTCCTTTAAAGAAATCACTAAGCGGCTTCAGAGGAGGGAAAAAGAGGCCAGCTGGTTGGAGAAACGTGGAAAAGTGGGGAAGAAGGGAAGAATTAGAAATGAACCTGTGGCGTTCATGAGTAGGACTGTGAGCAGAGCAACAGGAAAGAGATGGATATTCCAGCACAGGGACAGGACGGGGAGCAAGAAGGGGTAAGTGTGGGGCCAAGGACCCGAGCAGTGTTGAGCTCTTTTGAGTCTGCACAGGTCATGGGTCACAGGGACTTCCCTTCAGAGACACGGGAACACCCTCCTTTGTGCCTTAGTTCATAGCCTACTCTCTCCTCTTCCTAGATTTCTTTACAAACAGGAAGGAGGAAATCCATGGAGCTCCCTAAATGTGAGAATGTATTTCCTACATTGAATATATTTTGGAGGAAAGTAACAAGGTTGAGGAATAATCAAATTAATATTTAAGATGAAGTGAGAGAGGTTGGGTGTATGTTTCTGAAGAAAGGTGGGTGAATTGCAAAAACTCTAAAAAGGAGCTTGTGACCATCAGAGCAATTATCAACCACTGTATCACTAAACAGTTCGGCATCCAAAGATGCATAACATGAAGATGCATAACATGAATAACCCTTTATTCAACAAAGGGTTGAGATCTCTGCTCATCCTCAGGCATTGACCTCCCAGACCCACTTCATGTATTACAAAAAGAAAAAAGGTTGATAATGGCAGTAGTCATAGTCATCTAATCAACTATCACTGGAAAGAAGTCCTCCTCTGACAATAAAATCAGAAATAAAAGTTCCTCTAAGAAGAGAATCATTTGCCTGGCTAGTGATGTCTCTCATGTGTTTAGACTTCCTGTTGTAATGGTTGTTCTGTTTAATAAGAAAGCTGTTTATGATCCAAGTAGCCTAAACCCAAATCTTCATTAACTAAATAACACAAATTTTCAGGGCTGGGGATTTAGCTCAGCGGCAAAGCGGCTGCCTGGTAAGCGCAAGGTCGTGAGTTCGATTCCCGGTACCGGAGAAAAAACAAAATAAATAAATAAATAAATAAATAAAAATAACACAAATTTTCTAAGAAAAATTAAATCTGGTTAAAGAATGAAGAGACGCCCTATCATATGTGGTAGCTACTTCATGTGAAAATTTTTTGTCACATAATGCTAAATATTGGCTTTTAGTCAAATTACCATATAACTTATTTCACCTATGTAGAAAGTTAATTTTTATATAACATATTATGCAGAGCCATCTGTGAAATATGATTTAGCTAATCACGGTAATTCAGACAGTATGGCATATTTAGTATACAGCAATAGTTCAAACATTGGTCTTGCTACTAAGTACTCTAGAGATAACCTAAATCCTTAAAAATATACTTTTTAAAAAAAAAATACATCAAGTATTTTCCCATAAGCCATTTGTTTTTCCAATTTCAGCTGCTTTCTAGTGTTAAAGAGAAGAGTTCCACTGATTTTCTCTTTTTTGCAAAGGTTTAAAACTAATAGTACTTCTGGCAGTCTCAAAATTTAAATAGCAATTTAATGCTAAACAGGAGGACATATTAATGTATATCATTAAAGACAAGAGGCCAGGTGTGGTAGCTCACAACTGTGATCCCAGCACTTGGGAGGCTGAGGCAGTAGAACTGCCTGAACTAGAGAGCAAGATTGTATCAAAATAAAGAAAACATGATATTTATACACAGTATAGTACTACTTTGTCATAAACAGGATAAACTTGAGTTACCTGTAGGGAAAGGGCAGCACCTTGAAACCATAATGTTAAGCAAGTTAAGTCAGAAACATAGGCTTAAATATTGCATGGTTTCTCTTATATTAGAAACCCAAAATATAAATAAAGAGCAAACTAAAAGATGGACAAAAAAAGCAGGGAGACATATCTTTTAGAAAAGGAAAGAAAATCAAGGAATGGAAGGAGAGCTGGGGGTGGTGGTGCACGCCTGTAGTCTTAGCACTTGGGAGGCAGAAGAAGTAAGATGATTGCCATGGGTTTGAGCCCAGCCTGGGCTTCTACAGTGAGTTCAAGGAGAGTTTGAACTACATAGCAAGACCCTGTCTCAAAAACAAACAAACAAACAAACAACCTCCCAAACCCTAAAATAAACAGAAAGAAATGGAGAGAGAAGGGAGGGAAGAGAGGGAAAGGGGATGAAAAAAGAATTAGGATGTGTTAGGTACATGTACCAAACCCTCATGATGAATGCAATCGTTCTGTACCGCAAACATGTACTAATAAAAAATAAAAACCTAACCTCTCCCCAAAAAACAGGGAATCCTGAAAGAAGAAATTGTGAACCCAGGTGACCTCTTTATGAAGGATAAAGTTACAGTGATGAAAAGATAGATGCCTGAGGCACTACACAAAACTCACATAGTAAAATTATCAGAGAAGATGAAAGCTGGAAAACAAGGATAATGCTGAAGGGTAAAGGAATACATTTCTCCCACGCTTATTTCCGCAGTGAGACACCCAATTAGATGTGTAGGTGTCACAGGACTTGGGTAGAGTTTGGAGCGGAGCCTTTAAATGTCATTGTTCCTCAGAAACTAAGGACGACGAACACTTTCCCAAAGGGAAGTTGTGTGCTGGCAATGTGTTTACCAAACCTGTACAAGCTTTCCAGTGAAAGCTCAAGATATTCACGGGCTTGTCCTGGAAAGTAGCTGGTATATTTTCCTATATATTGATGAATGCTGTTAACCTAATGTAATTTATATTTCTAAAGCTGAGAGGTTTCTGGTTAAAAAAAATGTTATTTTAATTTTTATACATAAGCAATAATGAATATGTATTCCAGATAAATCATAAAAATAAAGAACAAAAATAGTTTAAAAGTTACCTGTAATTTTATCTCCTTCAGGTTACCACTGCTTACAACTTTGCACACACATCTTTTTCTCAATTTTATATACATATAATACTTAAGAAAAATTTAAATCATGGACATATTTTCAAATTAATAAATATACTTTTATAACATCATAAGTTTACTTAAAGCAGTTCTTACATTTAGATACTGAGATTAAAACACTGATTTTTTTGAAAATTTATCTCTTTGACTTAACTAATATTAGTGATGACAGCTTCCTTAAGCTACTCAGCTTTGAGACTTTTGTATAAACTCTGCAGGAAATTAGGCACTACTGTTCCACTGTCAAACTTTTATAAAACTAAGATTAATTTTATACAATTGATAGCAAAAAGTCATTCTTACTGTAAAAAACTATAATCATTATAGCTACCTCATTTCATATCCACGGCTAACAGTGCATTTATTCCTACATAAGAATAAAACTCAACTCTTGATGACATACTGATCATGGAAGCAGAGACAGAAGTAACATGTATAAAAGTAATGATAAGAAGAAAGAACTAAAAATAATACTTAGTAGAAAGAGAAATGTGTAAAAGAACAAGTATATAAGTGGGTAGAGAACATAGACTTCATCAGGTTATAAAAATATTGTGTTAGTATGTTTGTATTATATACTATAGTATCATATACTATTAAGTTATTTATTATCTGGACAGCCATTATGTGTTATTATTTAGCAACATAAACAGCATTGCTGCTGTGAAGTTTTATGCCGTGTGTTTTCACTGGAATATGGTATAGAACAAGAAAGAACATCTGTTGTGTTGGGCATTGCTCAGGACATCCCAAATAACTAGCACACTGACACAAACAATTAGAGGACACCTGGGGTTCCATTCACATTTACCATGAAAAGCACAAAATACCATTGAAAAGCACAAAATACCATTAAAGTGCACAAATAAAAGACAGAGCTATTATTAACATAAGAGAAGACACAAATAAATGAAGACACCTACCACGTTCTTCAGAGGAAGCAGCACATTTGGGGAACTTATCACTTCTTGTTAATAAATACATCAAATTTCACTGGAATGTTTTTAAAACAGGCAAAAGATTTATACAATCTGAAGAGAAACCAGAGTATACTGGAATGTTTTAAATTGGAATAATTATGAAATTCACATACATAAATAGAAGGGATGAACTGATAAAACCATTTTTAAAAAGAGTAAAACAAAAATTAACCAATTACTAAAAGATAAATTCATAGGAAGAAAAAAACACATAGTACTAAAATTCAGCCTAGTATAGAGGCAAATCTAATGTATGATAAACAAATATCACAATCAGATAAAGTATGAATTTTCAACAGGTATTAGGATCACCAGCTAGCTGAAAAAAGAAGTTAAGTCACATTTCACATGTACATCATGATAAATTCTCAGAGGGTTAAGAATGTTTTAAAAATGCACAAAAACACAAGAAAAATGTGACCATATTTTCATAATATAATGAAATACCTTTTTCTTCATGGATAAATAAACATTCGCAAGTTTGATTACAGAACATTTAAATGTGTATAAGAATATGTTTAATGAAATGCAAATTACTAAAGTTGATAGCTAGAAGTGCACAGATAACAATATATTACAAACATATAGAAGTTTTGCAAATTAATAAGAGCAAAATATGAGCGGGGAAGTTTTTACAATTCAGACTCTTTTTTTTTTTTTTTTTTGGTTTTTCTCCGGTACCGGGGACCGAACTCACGACCTTGCGCTTGCCAGGCAGGCGCTTTGCCGCTGAGCTAAATCCCCGGCCGCAGTTTTTACAATTCAAATGCAAATAAACCTCCAAAGAACTGTAAAGCTTTATTGAATACTGAAGAAACAAAATTAAAGCAAAGAAACAAAATTAAAACTAAGATTTTTCTAGCAGGACTAGGGATATAGCTCAGTGATATAAGTGCCTGCCTGGCAAGCGCAAGGTCCTGAGTTCGATTCCCAGTACCAAAAAAAAAAAAAAAGAAAGAAAAAAGATTTTTCTAGCTAACAGGTTGTCAAAGGTTTATTATCATCATCATTATTATTAAATATCCAAGGATGCTCAACGGATCCTGAGACGTTCTCTCACATACACAGAGAAGGATGTACTAGTAAAAGCTTTCTAGAAAGTAAGTTGGCAACAATTACCAAGATCCTTTTTCATAGTCTTTGATATGATTTCTTTTCTTGTTTTACTTTGTTTTTGTTTTTCTCTCGGTATCAGGAATTGAACTCATGACCTTGCACTTGCCAGGCAGGTGCTGTGCTGCTGAGCTAAATCCCCAGTCCAGTCTTTGATATATGATTTCTATTTTAAAGACTATATTCTAAAATATTAACAGAGATGAGAACAAAGGGTCATGTGCCAAGATGTTTAAAGAACTGAAAGTAATATTGAAGAATTAGAAAATATGTTAATGTATAAGAAATGGGGAAACTGTAGATAAATTAGGCAATAATTGTGTATGAAGTAATGTAAACTCATTAAATAAATTTTCAAAAATATAGTTTATAAAACTGATATGGCAAATGTATGTATATTATCAATAGTTATGGTATAATTTCATAAGCATCACATACATACAGAGATGTACACTTCTCTATGTGCTGTCACTGGGAGTGACATTTTTATGTTCTTTATATATATATATTTGATGGCAATGTATTGTTTAAAATGTTTTAAAGTATATATGCACTTTGAAAGAATTTTTCTGATTCTACAATCAAACAAGTTGAAGATAAATATCTAAATATTTTGAAGACTAGGCAAAGAAAATCTTAAAAACTATTTTTATTTCTTATTTTGCACTCTGGTTTCTCTTAGGGGATTTTACAATAAAACCTTGTCCTATTCACAAGAAATTGTATTTATACAAGTAATATTAAGAACATCTTAAAATTAAGCTTAGGAAATCACAGCCAAGTCTATATATGATAGGAAGTTGAAGCATTTTGGCTACAAAGCTTAAAAAATAGTGAAATGGGCAACACTACAAATTCATAGACCATGGTAATGGTCATGATGATCAGATTGATTAGGTCTTCTATTTGCAGAATCTTTGAAAACATCTTATTTTAATTTGTGTCTTTTTTGTAAAAAAGAACTTCTGCATTGATAAACTTAAGCTGAAACATAAGTGTCTACACATTAAGCAAGAAAATCCTTATGTGCTATGTGATCTTTATGTGTTAACAACCTATTCTGAAATAGGTGTGGATTGCATGTTAAAATTGCCACCAGAATGCTGACTTTCTAATTATGCAGTGATGTCTGGGTAAGGCAGAAAGGTTTTCCTAACTCTTTTCCAGGATTTTGACTGAAGATTAATTTTTGCCATGAATTCTTTTTAGCTTATTTTTCTTGGCCTAGAAAAAAATGAAACTGTTCATTGACAGTATTTTAATAATAATCTGGAAAAAACTAATAAACGTATTTTTTCAATTGATTTTTGACAATTTAATATTCCTTAATTTTCAATATATTTTATAAACTAAATAAGGTCATGCGCTATGCTCATTAAACCTACTTAAGCTGGGCAATGTTTGAAAAAGAAATGAAAATATGCATAGTAGACGAACCTAATTTTATTTATATTCACATGTAAGCACCTTGTTCCTCTTTTCACTTCACTTCTTGGGTCAGAAGAATGACCTTTTGAACGATGACTCTCTTTTTGTTTCTTTTAAAATTAAGTTTGTTGGTACAATTTAGATATTCGCACTGACTTTCGAGAGGTCACAGCTCTTGGATCTGCACAAATGTAAAAGAGGGGCATGGAACTCCAGTTTACTTATAATGACACGGTAACAAGAGATAATAGAGAACGAATAAAACCTTTTCAGGTATGCGGTTTTTTCTTTCAATAAATAATGAAGCAAATAAATAATGCAGCAAAGCAATAAATAATGAAGCAAAGGTTTTAGACAAACAATTTCACATTTATACAATGACTGGATTGTGAGGTACAGTCAGATTATTGACTTGTTCAATGCTGCTATCTGATTCTTAGAGCAAAGCGCTCTTTGGTTGTACAGGTAAGTACTGACAGTGCGCATGGAAAATCCAAATCCTCATCAAATGTAGAGCTGTTTCCCCGCAAGAACACTATGAACATGGCAAAGCAAAAGATTTGATTTTAATTAAACACTGAAGGACTATCTGCATGTAACTTCCTCATTGCATTTCAAAATGAATACATTTTCAAAAGCAACACTTTCTGGAGAAGGCGTTTAAGCAGCTTAAGGTCACTATTTAGAAGTTCATCCTGGTTACATTTTCAAGTAATTCTTCACTTTTCTCACTAGCAATTTTAAGAAAGTACATGCTTTGATGACATCTCTCACTGGCCTGTGATTGTAAATAAGCACCTGTTTTAATCACTGGTATTTCACAACTGTAGAAAAAGTATGACCATGCTTGTTGTTCTCATGGTATGATTAGTTGTTTCACTGCCAATAGATTATCAAAAGATCACTGTTATTCATCATCTCACTTCTCTGCATGGTGAAGTCTGTTTGAAGTGAGTGGAAACTGCTCAACTCTTTCTGCTGGTCTACTGGGCCAGTCAAATTCTCTGCATGGTGAAGTCTGTTTGAAGTGAGTGGAAACGGCTCAACTCTTTCTGCTGGTCTACTGGGCCAGTCAAATCATTTTATTTGCTTCACTTCTGTCTGCTTGATTCCTGCGTTCTCCATCCCATGCCTGTGCTCTCTGCCAAGATCCACTTGTGCCCTTTTCTTTCTGAAGTAAATAAGTGCATTCCCCACGCGACCTGGTGTTTCCAAGATTCTCATTTTTCGAACCACTACAGTCAGGCCCAGGAAGACAGGGTTCGGTTCAACCACCAATCACAGCGTACTTAACTTCAGTCTTGTGATTGATGACTTATCTGACTAATGACAGCACTGGGTCTTATTGGCTCACTGTTGCGACAGCTGTTCCTCAGTTTTGGCTGAAGCTTGAATGCTCTTTGCGCTGGCAGATGCTCAAAAATGCTCATTAAGTCGCCTGGATAACACAGGTTTATCCCACTTAGAGGAACAATATTTCCAAAGCGTTCTTGTTCGGTACATAATTAATAGCCTTGGAGAATACATCTTGTTAGTTACATTTTACACACAATTACAAATGGCTGGCCAGGGTTAACTATTACGTATTTTGGAATAGTTAACTCACTTGAAACAAATGTGTTTTCTTCAGGTTTACTGTTTCATTTGTGAGGATGTCTAAAGATCCAACAAGTTAACACAGTGTTTTGACTGAACTACCAGGAGGATTCTGCTGGCATTTTGCCCTGAAGTTATTAGACCACTGGGACACCTCCAGATAACTGGCATAGCCCTGCAGTGTCTAATGTAAATATGGTGACAGTGAAACCAGAGTGAGCATCTTACAGCAGACCAAGGGTAACATCTTTGTACTTGAAAAGTGCTAGCTAGCTCTGTGGGCCGGTCAGTGCTTCTCAATCTAAGACAAGGGAAAGGGGGATGTATCATGAAAGGATTTAGATCTTGGAATTTATATATGATATATGACAGTGATATAAAATATTGAAATACAATTTATGTGTTCTTTTATGTATTTTAAAACATCTCTGAGGTTTATTACAGTAAGATACACATTGCCATTAATTCCCCTGAAAGAGTTCCCCCTTGCTTAAAACGCACTTATCCCGTTGTTGGTGTCATATTTTGAAGCAGTTCTGGAGGTCTTCTTTCAGTGTCTCTACCACATATGATTCATTATATATAATAAATGCTGCTGCCCAGTGCCATGCAATAAAAATGAGCCTGGTAAAAAACTATGATGTGTCCTGCCCCATCCCATCTATTATACCCAATACCATGCAGCTCAGGAGCTTCCCAAAAGTCAAAATGGCCATAAAAGTTAACTTTTTGAATCAATTCAGAATATTGAGGAAGTCAAGACAGCAAAACAAACTATTCACTGAAGAGGACTTCAGAACTGCTTTACAAAGTGGCAAGAATGGGGGATAAGTGTGTATTAAGGAGAAGCATCTTGAGTGGGATTAATGCCAGTGCATCTTTTACTGTAATAAAAAATTTTAAATGTAGACATTTACCCACTGTATTTTTTTGAATCACACCTTGTAAGTGACCACATCTTTCTGAAGTGTATACTCCTGGCATTAATCTCATTAATGGCAAATATTTTTGAAAGGAAATGTTTAATTGATTATCTAGCCAAAACACATTGATTTAATCTTGAAAATAAAATCCTATGGATTTTGTGCTCAAGGAGATCACAAACTAGCAACATAATGTCTACAGGTCTTTACAGCATGTCACTCAATTTCACTGGCAGTATGAGAAAACAGAGTTCTGAAACAGCAATTATTTCAAACCTTGCTTTTTAAGCTCTCATAGTTTACAAAAAGAAATAGCTTACAGAAACTGCCAATTTCTTTAATTTAAAATAATACCTATGTCAGTTCATTTACGTGAAACATCTTGATTCATATAACATTTAAATGAAAGGGACATTTTGTTAATGAGAATTACATTCCAAGAATCCTCAGTGACCTCAGGATACCTTTGCAGACCCCTTGCAGCAATGAGCTCATTTTCTATCTGAACCTGATGAAGTGGCCAGCAACAGACAGACTCTCCTGAAAGGAGGATGCCTAGTGATGTGGATGGTGGTTTGGACCAGGGAAACCGCAGGTGACGCCATCATGTGACACAACTTTCCCATCTCACACGGAGCTCGCCACCTAGAAGGAGCACGTTCCTATTACATATTGTGATGGTCTAGAGGGCCTTGCTTACCAGGGAGAAAGACAACCACCATCTCCCTAGTATTTCCAATAGAAGTTAATATAACCTGATCAGGCATTCAAATAGTTTGCCTTAATAAGGAGTCTGCCAAATTATGTATGGGAAACCTAGCAGTACTTCTGGTTGTGATAAAACAACCCTGGAAACTTTGTTATTTATATGTAAAGCAAGCCTCGCACATGACTTAGTAAATAAATGAAAGTTACCAATCTCACATAGCTTTCGGTTCTATCATAGGAGAGGTAGAGCAAATATCCTGTAAAAACTTCACGGAGAAGATGCATTGAGAATTTTATTCTGTGTTTTTAACAAACCATTATATTTATATCTTAATCAAAATTTAAATTTTTTTTCTTTAATATACCATTGAATGCCAAAGACAGAGAGATAGAGAGCGAGGATTTATGATTTTAATGAACTTCATTCTTTGAATTCAAGGCATGTCTTGAGGATTTTTCACAAAAACAATTGACTCTTTTCATAGCTTAATGCCACAGTGACTTCCTGCACACAGCGAGCAGATTGCCATGGACACATACACACACGCCTCACGTTCTCTGCTCCTCCAGAAGTTTACGTGCGGGAACAAGCAGTAGGAGTACTGGCAACTGCTCTGTGTGTGAAGCTGGCTTGGAGCATTAATGATATGTGCCCTTATACCGTAAGTTACTATCCAAAACTTTTAGTACTAAAAATATTTCTACACAAATAAAAAAGGAAATCTTCACAAATCTAGAAAATATCAAGCAACCGTAAACCACTGATTTAAAGCAGTAGTAAACACGATCTCACAGAGGTGTAATACCCACAAGTAAGAAAGACAAGGCCATGGTCTTGCTTCCCTAAAGTAGAAACTGTATGCAGAGATAAAGAGGGTAAGTGTACAATTAAAAATAAACACAGACTGTCCAGCTGGATAATTCCAGGTCACGGATCCAATTTTCCCCAACAGTTAAACTGAACTAGCTTCACCTGAACTTTATGGATGATTTCCTGAATTCTTTATTTAATCTGTCAGTGTACATAAGTTGAGAATTCTTCTGGTTGAATATAAGCTGAGATTTTACTCAGTCATATTCTATTATACTGACAGTACTCCATAAAATAAAAAGGAGAGGAAACTCTCCCCCATGGATACCATCTTAGAGAGAACAGTCTTAATCCCCTCATTAAAAAATCCCCAATTAAAACTTTTGTCTTACAGACCACCTGTATGATGACTTATAACATTTATTAAATTAGCACAGGTTAGATGCAGCATCATTTTATCAAATGCATATTTGCTAAACACATGAATTAAAAGGATGCAAACACAGAGCAGTCAAATTAACCAAGATGTACAGATACCTCATCTATTCCGTGAACCTTGACGGTGATGGAGATGAAAGCTTCCATGCACCAGTTTCCCTTAAAGCAGGGCTTTTCAATCTCTTTCATATCATGGCCAAATAACAGACTCATCATTTTTAGTGGTGTTTTGAGACAGTGGCTCTCTATGTAGTTCAAGGTGGGCTTGAACTCACAGAGATCCTGCCTCACCCTCCCAAGTACTGGGCTTACAGGTGTGCACCATCGTGCCTGACTTGAGAGTCATACAACTTTTGCAGTGCCCTGGAGTAGCTCCAAAAAGCTATGCAGATGAATCTTAGATGCACTTGTGACCCACCAGAGGCACCAGGGTCATATCGGGTGGGGAGACTCACTCTTCTCCCGCACTTTCCTGCCTCAGCCCCCTTGCTCAGCCTTTGTCGGCCTGATTCTGATTTCTCCCTTCTAGGCCTCTCTGCCCACCTCCAATTCTTCTCACCCTTCATCTGGTGCCTTAATTGCCTTCCTCTGACTCATACACCATCTTTTTCATGGTTATAATTGAATTAGAATTTGTGTAATACTTGGATTAGTGTGCTATGGTGTAAGCTCCTTGAGAATTCAAAATGTGTCCCTTGTTCCCTGCTGTAAACTCAGCACTTAATGTGGCCACATAGTAGGTGCTCAATAAATATTCACCAAATAAACTGTGGATTTAAAATTTACAATCTCAGAGGACTATTTTCTTTCTTTCCAAATTTTTGTTTTCATTCACACGTTTGCAGTACAATAACTACACTGACCATACGGAGTTGATATATATACAGGACACATTTTAATTCTTCTTCAGAGGATTATTTCTCATCACGTGTAATTTCTTATCCCTCTCAGTTCCCCTAAATGGCAATGACTGTTCTAAATCTCTCCCTTTAGGAGTAGATACAGATTCAACACCTTACTATCACTAAGAAAAAGGAGCCACTGCACAGGGAATTGTGTAGGCACCCACATCTCTACTCTTAACTTTTATATTCGCTTGTTGAGCTCTTTCCTTCGTCTCTCACACAGACAAGGGCCTCCACTCTTTCCCTACCTCCTGTCTCCTCTAGGATTTCTTGAGCTTTAATCTCTCTCCCTTCGCTGACTGTTCTTGGCCATTTTAACACAACGCAAGCCCTGCTCTCCTACCGTGTCCCTCCACCTTTGCCAGGTGCACTAAGCACCAATGGTTCATACATTCTTCCTGTGGCTGCTGTCACCCTCTGGTGAATGTATTCCTCTCTGTCTCCCTCCTGTCCTGGGATCATCTTAGGGGCACAAACCAATGTATCCGTCAATCCTCTCCAACAGAACAAGGGTTCAATAGATATTTAACACAAAGATTCTGCTTTGCTGTTATTTTCATATAAAGTGGTTGCAGTTAATAATGAATATATGAAATTTATGTCAATCTCCCTCCAGGGTTTACTAGGCTTCATTGAATTCATCTAATATTTCTGCTGTACAATTATTTAAATCTTCAATTGTGTATTACCCCCTTATGAATAAAAGAAAATTTTAGTTTTTATACTCCTGGAAAATACTTCATCATAATTTTCCATTTTGAATATAATTTCAATCTCCCTTCTCAAAATAGTTCTACTTTTTATCAGTAACTCATAAATAGAAGCTTAACTAATTAAATTCTTCCTCTGGAGATTTGTCACTGAAATAAATGTAGTGATGGACCTTACACAGGTGTCTATAATATTGAGTAGCTTATTGAAATACTGTATAGCTCATTAAGTAAAAGGTGTTTCATACATATGCATATAAAATTAAAGGCCCCTACTATATGATTCTTTTCTTAATGTATGTATATGATAGCTCTTATGCCTTGAAACAGCGAGTTATGACTGAGAGCTACAATCAATTGCTTGAGGAGAGTTGGGTAAATTCACATCGCAAATTATTAAAGCATGGGATTGCTTCTGCAACTCTTTCCTTCCCTTTTGAAAATTGTCCTGAGCAGCCCTTGGTCAGGGAAAAGGCCTTAGAAAGCTCGATCTTTTACATACACCTCTGTATGTTTTAGAAAAGAAAAATGAAAATAAAAAAGACAAGAAAAGAAATTCAAGAGTCAGTGAGACTGGAAAGCTGACGTCTACATCTGCTTAAAGTATGCATCTGGATGCAGGCATGAAGAGTTACTTTAAATGTATTGAAAATAGGAAACTTTTTATTAATATAAAAGAAAACCACAAAGCCTACTAATTCGTTATTAATACTAGTAGTGCAGAGAAAAAGCTTATTCAATCAAACAAGTTGGTTACTACATAATCCAATTAATCTGCCATCAGTATTTTCAAATATATGAAGCAAAAACATAAAAATTTTCATTCTTTTTATTTTAAAGATAGTAGTAGAAAAAAGAACAATAGCAAAATACCAACATCACAGACATAACAAAACAAAACAAGAACATTAAAAACGATACAGGATCTCAAAACAAAATGATAGGAATTAACAGTGGTTGTTATATTACATATTGTTATCTTCAACTAAGTTGCTCAGATCACCAGATATAAGAATGAAAGATTGTTCAGACCATCTTGTCTAGTGAAACTCTGTCTTGTCTCTAATGTTTTTTTTTTTTTTTAATTTTCATTCTTAAAGCTTAAATTCATAGAGGTCATAACTGCATATGTATCACACAAAACTAACTATGTGAGACAGTATGTCAGTAAGCTGGACTAAGCAATTCCACAATATATGTACTTCAAAACATCACATTCTCATGATAAATACATACAATTTTATCTACTGATTAAAATGACTACTTTTTTAAAGAGAAGCTGAGCACAGTGGGAGTGTTTACACCCCCACCTGCACAGCAGGGTAAGGCAGGGCGATCACAAGGTGAAGGTGAGCCTGAGTAACCCAGAGAAACCCTTTCTTGAAACATTTAACATCGGTTTTCATTTTTAGTGTTTTTTTCTAAATTCTTATTAAGATAAAATTAGCCTGGGATTTAGCTTAGCAGCATAGCGTCTGCCTAGTAAGCATGAGGTTGCGAGTTCAATTCCTGGTACAAAAAAATAAAATTAAATTTAAAAAAAGAAAAAAAATTTAAAAGACAATAATAAGAAAAACAAATACAATGCTTTCTTTTCTATGCTTTCTTCACATATGAATTTAAGAAATATTATCTTTTCATTTTAATACATGTTTATGTTGTGAGTTGAATAACTCCCTTCTCTCCAAATTTCCAACATGGGCATTGTATTTGGAAAATATTCAACATTACTATTAGATAAATATTGAAAGATATTACTAAAATTTGCTTATATAAAATTTTATCAGTATGAATAGAATGGAAAGAAATTTGAATCAAAAACTATTAATAAGTGTGTTATTGAACCTTCCTTAATCTTAGACATGCAATTTTATACTCCAAATTACAAAAACCATCTAAACTAAATACACTGTAAAATTGTTGGAATGTGCTCTACAAAAGTGTTCATTGCTGTTAGTTATTATTCATTCTTATTTTTATTCTCAATCTAGAGTTTCTGTAGGTTTCAATGAAACAATTACTTTTTAATCTCATTTTTGAATGGCTATAATGTTACTCTTACAATATATCTGGATCATGGTATTCCTTATTTTCAAGTATTTTCTGTTCACAAAATTAGTGAAATACTAGCATTAGAAACACTAATTTTTTCCACCATTATATCGGTTATATGCTCAAAATCTATTTCAAATCCATTCATCTCTCTTCATTTATCCTGCCTGTGTCCAGATTCAAACCGCCCCCTCCAGTATAAGGCAACTATTCTAAGATGTGTGCCATGATTTGGTCATAGCTTACTTTTTTCCTTCCTTCTTTTCCTTCCTTCATTCAATCAATACATAGTGATTGTTTACTGCATGTCAATTACTTTAAAGAAATCCTTAAAATATAGAATCATTCCTTAAAGTGAAAATCTGTTTATATACACAGACACTCAAGACCCACTGGTGAAAACTCAACTGTGTAAATAAACATCCTGACTTTGCAGAGTTCATACTGTAAGAAAAGGGGCTGGGGATTTAGCTCAGCAGCACAGCACCTGCCTGGCAAGCGCAAGATTGTGAGTTCCATTCCTGGTATGGGAAAAAAACAAAACAAAACAAAAAAACATACTGTAAGAAAAGGAGAAAGAACAAAAAGAGATGAGATAATCGTATAGTACGTAACAAAGTGACGGGAACTACTGAGAAAAGCCTTACAGCAGAACGAGGCAGATGAATAAGCAGATGCACTTTTACACGGGGTTCTCAAGGGAGGCCTTGCTGACTGTAGCCTGGGTTCTCAAGGGAGGCCTTGCTGAATAGGTAACGTTCAAGCAAGACTTCAAAGAGATTCAGGAGTAAAGCTAAAGATACCAAAGATACCAGACAGGAAAGCAGCCTGGCACAGGTGCAGAGCCCCTCGGACTGGATGGAACCGCTGTGTTTGAAGAATACCATGGGGGCAGAGGGGAGGTGCGGGCAGAATGGCTGAAGCAGGGGCAATTACCAGGAAATGGGGCAGGAAAGATGCTGACAGCCTCTTCTGTTCTTATCTCTCCACAAACTTCCAATAGCTGCTTTCCATTTAAAAATGTTTATTTGTTTTATCTAAGAAGTCATCATATATATATATATATACACACACACACACACATATATGCATTGTTCGATATATAAAGAAAAGTTAGACCTCCAAGTCCTACTCCTGTACTAACAGTGAAAAGCGGCTCACCCCAGTACATGCTCTGGTTGTTTCCCAAGGCCGTCACACTCAGTTCTTTCTGCCATCTTTTCTATCATTTAACGCTACAAAATACTTTTACTTTAATTTCTTGGCATAAACTTTAGATATATTGCCTTTTTGATATATATTTACCTTGAAAATTATATAGCTCCCTTCTGTCCAAACTTCCATTATCGACAGCATATTTTGAAAACATTCAACATGATTATTAGGTAAATATCCATAACTACTAGGCAAACTAGTGCATGTTTTCTCATCGTCGCTTTCTTCTCTTCAGTTGAGCTTCTTTGAGTCACTTTCTGTTCACTACTTACACATTTTCCCCGAATCTCTGAAGCCCATACATAGCGCTGCACTATCGGATGAGCCTATGAATTACGGATACAGCATTTCTGTCCCCCAAATCCGTGCCCCTGAATGGATGGAGGCCAGCACCTCTTGAGCCTCACTTGTATGCTCAGGCTTTCCTTCATCCTGCTTGCTGTTTTATTGGCTGAAACTCTGGTTCCCTGAATCTCGTGAATCCCTTTTACTGGCCGATGCCCTTACTTTGGCTGAGCAGTGGAGCACACCCTCCAGCAGTTTCTGAGAAAAGAAAGTGCAAAGACAAACATTTCGAGTTGTTCTACCTTCACTATTCTAACTTGAAAACTACTTTGTCTAATTTTTCAAGCTGTGTATCGCTCTTATCCCTTAATTTTGAGTGTTGACATTAAGAAATTTTATGTCTTTCTTATTTTAAGCCCTTTATATATTAGGCTGTGTTTTCTTCTCCACTAAATTATCAATTTCTTTCACTCCAGTGTTTTGAATTTTCACAATGATATGATTTTGCTTTGGATATCTTTTATCATCGACTCTCCTGGATCTATCTGGGTTTCCAGTTTAAAGGTTCATGTTCTTATAATTAGGATATTTTCTTGACATTTATTTTTAAAAATTATTTTTTTTAACTGACATATAGTAATTATACATATTTGTGGGGTGAACCATGATGTTTCAATACATGTGTACATTGTGGGATGATCAAAACAGGATAACCTTCTATAGACTATTCACAATTCTTTGTTCTCTTTTGAAGTCTAAAATACATTACTATTAACTACAATCCACAGCACCATGCCACAGAATACTAGAATTCACTCCTCCTAATTGTAATTATGTACAAGTCAGCCAACTTGTCCCTACCACCCTCCATCCTACTCTATTTAATATTTCTTTTATAATTTTCTTACCTTTGTTTGCATTTTTATTTTTTCCAAAAAGTTGCATATTAGATTTTCAGGACTGATCATCTACTTTTAATTATATTCTCAATCTCAGTAGCCACATCTTTGAAATTCACTTCTACTTTCAGAAATATTTTCAGCCTAATGTTTAACTCTATTTCCCAGGGTTTTTAAAGATAAAGTCTCTCTATGTAGCTCATGCCGGCCTCAAACTACCTGCAATCCTCTTGCCTCAGTCTCACAAGGGCTGGGATTACCGGCTTGCACCACGTCTGGCTTAATTCCTTGTTTCAACCTCCATTTTTTTTTCGTTATTTAAAACATTCAAAGGGCTCTTTCTTGGTCTTCTTATCCCACTTAAAAAAGTACTTTATCCTTTTCTGATGAATGCAAACTCTCATTTTGCTCCCTAGTACACTAATAAATTTTATAAAATTTCATTTCTCTTCCTGAATCACCTCAGTCTTTTCTGAGTTCCTTTATTTGTGTTTGGGTTGGTCCGGTTGCTTTGATTGCTCTCAGGCTGGGTTCTTGGCTTAAATATCTGGTCATTCTTGATAAACTCCTCTTATTCAATAGTAATACAACAAAATACCGAAGAAATGTATTTGGAATGGGTGCAACTGAATACGATTTGTCAGATGCTATGGGATGTTAACAATGTAAGGTAGACTTTTTCATGGTGGAGTTCCAAATATCACTATCTGTTGTACACATGCTTTTGGCATACTGGGACCGGGATACAGGAACATAGCTAAAATAAATGCTTCACATCTGACACTCAGCGTTTCATTAACTTTCCTATTTCCATTTCCATAACTCATTCATCTTCTGCTATAAGTGACTCTCAAGGTAAGATATAAAGGATAAGAAAAAAGTTTAATATGAAGCCAGAAAAGCAAACTGATTTAAAAGTAACTTTATACATATTCTGAACACATAGAAAATCAAAAAAACAACAATACCATAGCCTAAGCATCTAATCAAGTCTGTCTGCTGAACATCCTAGCAATTCTAAATTAAATTTCCATGAGATAAATCTTCAGACACCAATGAATATTCCACAGTATAGATTTTTTTATATATCCCAACCCAATTTGCTTTGTATATGCACTTACAAAATTCTTATCCAAGAAACTTTTACATTTATTTCTAAAAGATAAGAAGCACTATTACTAGTATCACATATAATATTATTCTAGCCTGAAGTGTACTTACCAGTAATATTTTCAGGTTCAAAAGTTATTCAATGAACTATTTAAAAGGCTCTATTCATGTTTTGAGTTTTTAAGGGGTGTTTACCTAAAGTGTAGTTACTTATAACTAAATGGCACTGGATATTAAAGAACATTATTACAGAACAATTATAATAGGGGCTGGGGATTTAGCTCAGCGGCAAAAGCGCCTGCCTGGCAAGCGCAAGGTC